>NC_140933.1:15224097-15661597 GCF_014529385.1 Adiantum capillus-veneris
CAATTAGGTGAACCACTTCAAACCAGATAATACACTTCAATAAAAAAAGAATACACTGGATAAGACATATGTATATCATAGAAATGTTTAAATCAGATAAAATGATGGTGCAAGTTCAACAAGTGGACATTGGACACGGTTAGGGTCTGTCTTTAAATGTTCTTTGAAAAATATCAACACATCAGAAGCATTCCTTCTTTGGTCCCGCTCTTTTAACTTTCAACAATCTACTTTAATTCGAATAGCCCTCATAACATCTTTGTCCGGGTGGTGAAAAACTTTCTTCTGGAAAATAATTTTTTCTGGCTGCACTCCAAAAATCTGCCAGCATGTCAAATAGGTAGCCCAATGCATAAATGTCGCTCGCTTTTGTGTATGCATCTGTGCACCATGGATCCTATAGTTTGGAAGAAATCCATGGTCGCTTAGCATCTCCGCATTCCCTGCTCTCTGTGCATTCAAAACTGCTTTGTCCAATTGTGCGCTTGGAGGCAGATAATTATTTGCTACGTGGTTAGCTGGTGTTCTCAGCATGATACCCCAATCAATGATGCTGACGCGGGGTTTATTGGCGCGAGTAAAGTCCAACATTACGTTGAACGGGTGCAGGTCACTGTGCACTATACCGACCGAGTGGGGAGCCGCAATGTCGTTGATTAATGCATGACAAATTGTTGGCATCTGCTTGATCACTACTTTGATCTGCACCGTGTCTATCTCGCTTACAGGAAGATTTGCTACAGGAAATGACCTCCAACTGTGTTGTAGCCTATGCATGTGTCATCTAAACAATCTGTGAGCGAACAGTAAGCGACACATCATGTCGCCCATGGTACCCCCATTGTAGTATGGAAATATCGTGATCCAAGGAGCTTCTGTAGTAAACCCAATGCACTTTACAATGGAGGGGTGAAGCATTTGCATTCCTTGCTTTGTGTGAAAGCTGTCAAATTTTGCCTCACTCCCTCCCTTGTAACATTTTTCCACATTTGTAATGTGGTCTGGAAAAAATCAGATGACTTTGATGATGTACAATGTGCACACACCGAAGGAGCCTGCTCCAATCCTCATACCTTCTACCAAGGCTTCGTGAGGGATGCCGACAAGATGAGTGCACTTTGTATTCAAAGAAATGCTCATGATTGTGTCGGTGCCACTGGCATCGGATCGACCTCCCAAAGCTGCTTGCGTATCTTGGGCCATCTTCAATCTCTTGGGTAAGGCTGCTTGGTCCTCCGCTTTCACACGCTTCATCTTTACCTTCTGTTCTTCCCACCCCAGAGCTCTAAAATTTGACATGTCGCAAGCAGGTGGGATATCTTCCTTTAAGTCTCTGCAACATACTTTCATATTGCCCAACACTGTCCTGACCTTGTGGTGGGGGTCAAATTCTCGTATCCCAGCTAGACGCAACAACTTGTATTGGCCTTCAAGTCGCAACGTGCCCTCTGTGTTCTCCTATATAGCGTTAGTGATGTCTTTGATGTAGACATCGCTTTCACTAATTTAATGTATGCGATCAGCTATACATGATGAGATTGCCAAAATACATTCTTTACGAATGGCACGCATAATACATTTCTTTTGATCTGGCATCATATTTGCACTGGACAATACAAGAACAACATATCAAATACAAATTCATGGTTGCGAATGACATTAACACTCTCACACTATCTCAGGTAAACTCTTAACCACCACTTGAAGACTTTAACAAATGTGCAAGGAAATATTGATAAAAATTTATATAATCTTCACTTAAAATTGCACTCTGTTACACGTGTAAAAATCAGTTCAAACAAGTGGTTTATAAGAACTTAATTTAGATCAAACAATACATGTTAATAGTCTGGCACATTTCAGCATATATTGAATTTTTAATTTATATTTTTCTCCGTGCGCACATACTAATTCAAACAAAGCACACACATACTTAAGAACTTCAAAAACATTTAAAACATTGGAAGTATACAAATTGGACTAGCAAATTGTGTTCACACACTTTTTACATAGAATTTATGTAGATGTAGCAATCAAAAAGCGATGATAATTGATGCTCTTTAAAAAGATACAAAAGAATATTTAACATGCAAATTGTCTGCATTTAGATTTTTTACAAAGAATTCATGTAAATGAAGCATTAAAAATAGCGATAATGCTTGAGAGTCCTTTAAAAATATTAAAAAAGAATATTAAACATGCAATTTGTGTGCAAATATTTTTTTACATGTAATTTATATAAATGGAACATTTAAAATAGCGATGATTGATGAATAAAGTATTCTTTTGAATATGATTAGCTAGTATATAATTTCGAATGGACAGTTAAAAACAACAAAGTCAAACAATTCAACATTTTGTATATGAAATACTCGTCACAGCCGCGTTACCAACCAAGTATTTCATATACTTAATACTTAAAAAATTAACATACAAATTATATGACGTTCGTACGGCCGGGTTAACAACTTGAATGCCACATTTATGTAAAAATATATGCTTCTAACAAACGACACTCTATTAGCCGCGTTACCGACCGAGTGCCACCTGAATCTAAGGAAAAACAATTGCCTACATACGAACATTATAGCCGCATTACCGACCAATGTCCATAAGTTTTTTTGGAAAGGGGAAGGGAAGTTGACTTACCATAAGGATACTAGATTTTCCGCGTCACCGACGTAGTATCCAGACAGTAAGCCAATACTGTATAGTCTACTTCATAGACGTATTGGACTCCTACGTAGTGAGAGAAGTGCCCTCATTTTGCATCCTAAAACCAATGAGCCAGACAGTAAGCCAATACTTACCACAAGGACACCATCTTCCCCATGTCACCGAGGTGATGCCCCTGTGATAAGCACTATTCCATAGAATAGCTTACACACACACACCCATTGTGTGGTAAGGTCCTTATTACTGCTGCTCACTACAACAAAAGGCACGCTACCACACAACGCATACACACACACACACAACACATACCTAGATTGTGTGGTCAGATACTCTGCTGTTGTCGAGCATTGCGACATAGAGAACGCTCCCACACGACCCCCTCTCTCCCTCTCTCCTCTCTTCTCTTGACGTACCTGCAAAGGTGGTCGCAAGCACTCTCTCTCTCTCTCTCTCTCTCTCTCTCTCTCTCTCTCTCTCTCTCTCTCTCAAGATGGAAGCAAGACAAAAATACACCCAGCGGGCCTGATCGGGCCCGCGTATATATAACGCTGATAGCCCGTCGGGCTTTTTAGTATCCCCGACGGGCCCGCATGGAAAATGATAAAACTCGGCGGGCCCGTCCGGGATACTGAAAATCCCGGCGGGAATTTTGTGGGTTTGCAGGTCACCATTAACCGGGTTCTGTGTGATCATTTTTATTGCGATCATGTAAATGTGTCAATAAGACCTTGTGATCACACAAAATTTGACATAATTACATCAATATTAAATCCCTGAGCGGAACAGACCCTAGAAGTAGAGAACATCCATTCAATCATGTCTACACCCATCCAATGCACTCTTACTTTAGAAAAACTGTTGAAAATCAGGCCATATTTATGGACTGATCTACAAAAAACTCTAGAGAAGGTGGGAATAACGGGGCTAATTGCAAAAAACTTGGAAAATTTGAAACACAAAATGGATAACAAAGAGGTTCGATATGTTCCAATGAACAAAGTCAAAAATACTATAAAGGGGAAGAAGGAAACACAACCTTTCTAGTTATGTATAATGATCAATACTGGATAGTGGGGCAGGCATAGCTATAGCCACAAAAGCAGTATGGGAATCCTGGGGACAACCAGCTATTAGACAAACTCAAATGAAATTACAATTGACTGATGGACATATCGAAAGACCCTTAAGACTGCTTGAAAAAGTGATAGTTAATTCCTGTGGGATTGAATTTCAACACACTTTTGCCAACAGTAGACTTTGGGAAGGAACTCAATTACGAAATCATATTGGGAAGACCTTTCATGCAGCAAGTACAACTCATCCAAGATTGGGAAAACAGTTACCTATACTTGAAGCAAGTGGGATCAATAATAAGGGTTAATCGAAAATATCACACTTATAGAGATGTCATGAAAACGCCCATACAAGAGTTTGATTCACTCTCTTTGGCTGAAACTAAGCTTCCATCTTGGTTGAACAAAGACACTCCTATTTGGATGTGTGGAGCCTTAGAAAACGAGAGCTTAAAACAAGAAGAATGTATCTTAAAAAGGGATTGCACAGATGAAGCCTATGTACTTGAACCCTTTCCAGAGCATTTGTTTGAGCCATTTGAGTGGACTCAAACTTTAGCAACAATGACTAGGACAAGGGTTCAACCATGACACGAGTTGAGCGGAAAAGAAGTATCACGAGTTGAAAAAATCTCTTAACGATATATATATGACAAAAATGGAAACCACTGAAGAGGATGGTAAAGATGTAATGAGTGTTCCATCCCATTACAAGAAATATACTCTCCAGGACCAAAAAATTATAGTCGAACAACCTGTCAGAGAACTACGAAAACAGGGTGAGTCCTACGAGGGGCTTGAAAATGCAGAAAAGATAGATCTGTCAAAACGAGGAGAAGAGCCTAGACCAGCCTACATTGCAAATGACCTTACAGAAGAAGAAGAAGAAGAGATTTTGTTAAGCTTACTAAGAGAATACCAAGATATCTTTGCTTGGTTTTATAAGGAGCTCAAGGGTGTTGATCCAGAAATCTGTCAACATACCATACCATGAGAGATGATGCGAAATCAAGTAGACAAAGGCCATACACATATAATGAGACATTTGCCAGAAATATCAAAGAAGATATTGTAAAACTAAAGGAATCCAAATTTATTTATTAAATTGAACACACAGATTGGGTATCTCCAATTGTGGTAGTACCCAAGAAAAATGGAAAACTACGGGTGTGTGTCAACCTCAAGAAAGTGAATGCAGCTACATTAGAGACAATTTTCCTCTTCCTACCACTGAGCATGTTTTAGAACGAGTTGCACATAAATAAGCTTACAACTTTTTAGATGGCTTTTCGGGATACAATTAACTTTTGGTTGACCCAAAAGATCAGCATAAAACTGCCTTTGCAACGGAATAGGGTATTTTTGCCTATCGGGTTATGCCTTTTGGGTTAACTAATGCTCCTGCTACCTTTCAAAGATTGATGAGCCATGATTTTAAAGAATATCTTAGGAATTTCTTAGAAGTATATATGGATGATCTATGCGTACATCCATCAATCCGGGTTGATCATTTTGAGCACCTCAAAAAGGTATTCGCAAAATGTAGACTTTATAGGATTTGCTTAAATCCTGAAAGTGCACATTTATGGGTAGACAAGGAAAAATTCTTGAACATATAGTGTCTAAAGATGGCATAGCTACTGATATGGATAAAATTCATATTATTTTTTATTTTCCTAGGTCGACAACAGTCAAGGGGGTTCAAGCCTTCATGGGACATTGTGGATATTACAAACGCTTCATTTACATGTACGCTATAATTGCAAAGCCCATGTATAACTTGATTACACGCTTTGAATGGGCTGATAAGTGTGAATAATCTTTCAGGAAGCTTAAGCAAGTTGTCACTTCAGCTCCAATATTGAAAGCACCAGATTGGAGTAAGATATTCCACATACATGTAGATGCTTTCAATTTTTCCATCAGATGTAAATTAGCTCAACCAGGAGACGGAAAAATTCATTTTCCTATTTCTTATGCTAGCCAACAGTTGAACATGGCGGAAAAGAATTATACCACCACCGAAAGGGAAGGATAATGATCTATTACATAAAAAAGTATAGACATTACCTATTAGCAAACAAGTTTGTGTTCTTTGAATTGTGGACCACCAAGCCTTATTGTAGTTGGTCAACAAGCCATGCAACACAGGAAGAATAGTGAGATGGTTCATCATTCTTTTGGAATTCGATTTCACTGTAGTTTTCAAAAAGGACACTACTCATCAAAGAACATATCATTTGTCAAGGATTGTTTTAGGACAACTATCTAAAGGAGTAGACGAAGATCTACCAGATGCTTATCTGTTCTGCGTGGAAATGATATCACAATCGGATTAATTGAGCAATTGGCTATGTATCAGTTAGTAGCTGGTAGGCTATAGAAAAGAAATTGAGATGGAATATTTTTGTTGTGCATTAATCCTGAGGAGAAAACCCAATACCTAACTCAAGCACATATTAACATAGTAGGACTTCACTTTGCAGAAGACCAAACTATGCAAAGGATCTTGAGACTTGGAGTATATTGGCCAACTATGAGGAGTGATGTTCATTCTTTTGTAAAGGATTATCCTCAATGTCAAAAACAAACACCCATACCTCATGTAACATTGTTCCAAATGTCACATGTTCCTAAGTGGAGTAACTATCTAGTCGCTTACTTATCGAGCCAAACATTTCCTAAGGATATGAGTAAACACCGTCAAAGAATAACTGAAATTGAAGCAAGACACTATGCTCTTATTAGAAACCAATTGTATCGGAGAGGTAAGGATCAACACTTGCGTCTTTGTGCAAATGAAGACGAATATATTCCCATTATAGAACAAGCACATGTTGGATTAGCTGCAGGTCACGTTTCTGGCAAGACCACCGCACGAGCAATCTTAATGGCAGGCATATGGTGGCCAACACTTTTTACAGATGTACCAAAGAATATGTTCGAAGGTGTGATGCTTGTTAAATGAGAAAAAATGCCAACCCGTGTAGATAGCATGTCCTTAAGACCAAGGATGGAGGCTAGAGCTTTCACCAAATGGGGTATAGATTTTGTTGGGCCAATACAGCCACCTACTTATAGAACCCAATATCATTATATCATTGTAGCTACGGACTATTTGACCAAGTGGACCGAGACTAAATCAACTTAAAAGAATGATTCCAGAACCACTGCCGCATTCTTATATGAGTATGTGAACGTTGCCTTCCAAGTCTTCTAAATAACGTTCAATTAAACCAACGGTCCCCTAACTAACCTAAACGTGCACTAATTTGCCATATATTTGTGATTTTCAAACCCATTTTAACTAATTTCTGATTATGCGTTCGTATTTCACTTACTTTTCTATGCTTCGTAGTCCAAATATATCTGCCTTCCCAGTTCGTAGTCCAACTCTCTAATATGCACTATTTCTCATGTATGCATCTCTAGATATGCTATTTATGGTTAAAGTCTGAGTTCCCATATACATTTTTAATGGAGTTTTTAACCAAGATTATCAACATACAATCATCCAGATATTTACTTGACCGCTATAATTCAAAACTACACTTCAGAACTCACAACACAAATCAATCACTTACTCGACTTCAAATTATTGAACATTGCAACTAAAATCATTGAACACTTTTGCAAATTTTACAATGAAAAACACCAGAATAATCTTGTAAAATGTAAATTTCTATTGAAATGCCAAAAACTATCAATAATTCAATTCCCCTTTTCCAATGTCACTAACCGTGCAAAATATGTAGCAATTCATTTCCGAGTATGATTTCAATGCAGATGTGTATTCAAACAATCAGATTTTTTTTCAATTATGAAGCTAGCAATGCAAATAATGAAACTAGCAATACTTCTTTCTAATTTTATGAATTTGTTTAGAAATCAAGAAAAACTAACCAGTGAATTTTAACTTTTGATTTCGGGTTTTTTGTTTTCCGTCTACGTTCGAATTCGAGCAACGGCTCCTCTCACTTGAAAGCGAGTCACTCCGCGGCAGAATTTTGAATTTACTTTCCAAATTCCTCTCTTTCTCTCACTCAGCAAGGTATTTATTCTCTCTCTCTATCTCGCTAACTCTCATACAGGCAATCAATCCTAATAGCGCTAATGCAACAGCCTCTCTGTCTCTCTACTTCTTTCATACTGGCACACCGAGGACTCTTTCTTTCTCTCTCCACTCCGAGGCTTCTATGCTACTCTCGCAACCTCTCTCTAACTTGCGCTACAGGTATTGATTCTCTCTCCCTCACTTCACAGGACCCACACACTCATACTACTCCCTCTCCTACTACCCTTGCAGGCTCTCGAATGCTCTCCCCCTACAAACAAACGCTAGCAGGCAATAATATTCCTGTCTCTCTCTCTCTCTCTCTCTCTCTCTCTCTCTCTCTCTCTCTCTCTCTCTCTCTCTCTCTCTCTCTCTCTCTCTCTCTCTCTCTAACTTGCAAACACACACACAAAACCTCTCATGCACTATCGTTAATCTCTCTCTTTATCTTTCATTCTCACAGACCTCGTACCCTGCCCACAACGGCCTCGCGGCCTCTCCTACTACTCTCTCAGGTTTTTGGATACTCTCTCCCTCTCAGGTTTGCCTCACACTCTCTTGCAACTGCTTGCGACCTCACCAAGAAGCACCTTCTTCAGGCGACTCTCCATGCATGGGAGTACACATAGCCCTACACACAGGTAATCAGCGCAACACACACACATATTTCTTTCACGAACTGCTCATGACTCTCCTTCTCCTTAATTGCTCATGCTCAAGATGATACACACACTGTCAAGCATAATGGACATACATGCACACTGTCAAGCGAAATCTTTCTTTCTCCTACTTTCTCTCACTAAAAACACCAGCGCTAAAACTCTCCCTCTCCTATTGTATACTGCAGCGCTCTCTTCAGGCTCCTTCTCTGGCCAGAACCGCTACCCAACCAACTCCTCTTACTTCTTGCGACTCTCCACTTCTCCAGGCGACCCCACCTTTCATGAACAGCACGCTATAATTCTCGGCTCTCTCCCGGCCAATGGAAGCAAGCACACACACACATAGGGTAGCCCACTTGGGCTCTCTCCTCCTCCTCACTCGCGTTCCCTTGGCGGCTCTGGCCTTGCCTCTTCTCGCAACTCCTGCTCACGCCACTAATGATGGACTCTCTCTCTCTCTCTCTCTCTCTCTCTCTCTCTCTCTCTCTCTCTCTCTCTCTCTCTCTCTCGTCCTATGCTCTGCACACCCAGTGCAGCCCTTCTCGGCCCCTCATGGGCTCGCCATTCATAGCGTCCTCTCCAAGCTTATCTCTCTGCAACGAACCCCCTCGCAACCCCTGCCTTGCGACTTTTCCTTCGTCCAACGGTTCTTACCTGCATGCCAACCAAAAATTCGTTTCTTTTTAACATTATCTTTTTTTCTTTAAAAAAATCCTATAACACACACAAAGACCATGTTCTCTCTCTCTCTCTCTCTCTCTCTCTCTCTCTCTCTCTCTCTCTCTCTCTCTCTCTCTCTCTCTCTCTCTCTCTCATGACCATAGCCATACACACACAAGAAAGCCTATACTATACTAGAGCACACAAGAGAAATGCAAGAATCCCATCCTCTTCTTCATCCTCACTCTCTCCCTCCATAGCTAGGAAGAATTTGCACAGAGAGAAGCAAGAAACGATAGAGAGAGAGTTGTGCCCAATCCAAGAGAGTTTGAAAAGAAGCCGTGCATGGGTTGATAAAGAGAAGTTGGTTACAACCTCCTCTAACTCCCCAAATCACACGACCTCTCTCCTTTCCCTTTTTCTTTATTCAAAATTTTAAAAGATTACATAACTTTTGAAACCTTAGGATAGGCTTTCATGTGTATACATGGTTTATGGCTTGATATTTTTAAAACTAGAGAGAGTTTTTATGCTTTGGCATTCACAAGTGCAGACCCGCTAAACAAACCAAGTGCATTTACAAGGCGCAATGGATGCAAAATAATATGGCAGCAAGGTTGTACATTGCCATAGATGCCATCAACATCGGGTAAAGATAATGACTTTCAAATAAAAACCCACATCTTTTAGCCTTTTTGATGATGAAATTGGAGGCTATCAGTATGCATTCACAAGATATGGACTTCCAATAGAAATAGTCAGTGATAGGGGAACTCATTTCCTCAATGAGGTAATCAAGTATCTGCTTAATGAATTTATGGTCATCCATAACAAATCAGCTCCCTATCACCCACAAGCAAACAGACAAGTTGAGCATACGAATAAAAGTTTTAGCTCGGTATTGATTGAAGTGTTTAGTTCAGGAAGGACAGATTGAAAAATGAATATCCATGCAGCTCTATGGGCTTATCGAGTTTCATTCAAAATAGCTTTAAATGCAACACCCTTGAACCTTGTTTATGGTCTTGATGCCATATTGCCAATGGAATTTATATTGCCGACACTAAGGGTAGCTAAGAATCTTGAGTGGAATGGACATGAATTTTCACAAAAAACTTGAAATTTTAGAAAAGCTAGATGAGCAAAGGCTAACTGCTGTAGCTCACATCTATGCACAAAAGCGGAAACAAAAACAGTTTTTTGATTCCCATCTAATTACAAAAATATTCAAAAAAAGGGACTTGGTATATTCCCTTAAGCAACACATTCCCAGGTTTAAGGAAAAGGGAAACAGGCCGTTTATCATTGAAGATGTATCTCTAAGTGGAGTAGCTAAGTTGTCCACCCTAGATGGTGAACCGATGGCTAATTGGATTAGTGGATGTCATTTAAAGAAGTACAATTTGCCACTAAGCAATGAATTGCTAGAAAGGATGCATGCAGCTAAGCAAAGAAAGATAAAATGATAGCAGGTTATTGATAAAGCCCAAGAAGAAGCTCGACTTTAAGTACTCAAAAGGAAAGCTGCTCTGAAGAATCAACAAATACCTATTCCCATCAACACTCTGGAAATAGATGACCGACAATGGGAATTGCTGAAAGATGCCATGTCAACAGATGATGAGTGGTTAGATGGAATGGACCTTTGCATCAAAGTACAGCTCAACAATCATAGCACAAATGCATTGGTCGATACAGGAGCTCAAGTAAATGCAGTCAGTCATTCCACATACAAGAAAGCAACAAGTCAAGCATTGACAGTAGGAATAGCGACTATCAAGGGATGCAACAACAACCCAACACCAACATTGGGAGTAGTCAACTTGAATGTGATAGTACATGGATATTCATGTTCTCATCAATTTGTATGCTTATCCGATGAGCACATGAATGAGACAATGATTCTTAGATCTCATGGATGCGGACGTACAAAACAGTACCAGATTAGGATACCAATCAGCTCAAGCTATCACCTAAAGGCGGACAACTCGTTGTTCCAATTTCACCAAGCAAAGAGGAATGGAAATTAGGTTACCAGTAGAGCAAACCGCGAAGCAATCAATTTTCTTGATTCTTTCAACAAGTAAATGCTACAAGTAGCATGCAAGGAGTCATGCAAATTTGGGTACCAAAAGCACAGCTTAAGGACAAGTCGAATCAAATCTGGGTGCTCAAAATATCGTCAATAGTACCAAAGATGGTTCCAAGGTTCAAAACACAGAGACGAGTATCTCCAAGTAAGGAACATATCACAAAATGGATTTGGAAGAAAAAGGAGCACTTATCTTCGATCAAACAAGGGAGAGTTAAGTCTCAGAAAACTCAACCACATCATTCTGCCCAAGACAAAGTAAGATATCAATGACGGATAAAATCTCAACAACAGTCACTAGTAATACTACAAAGAGCTCAAGAAATCAGCATGCTAAAACATCCTAATGGTACAATCAAACAAAGTGCACACAAGGTACAAGAGATTCTCTTTGGAAGACAGCATCAGAAAACCTCGACATCAGAAACCCTTAAGTTAATTACTCAAGACCCAACTCTTGCACAGTATAATGGTTTGAATTGCATTGATCTTCAAAGCATGGTAGAGACACTCAAGGCTATGCATAGACACGATTGTTCAACCCATGCACATAGTCATCCCGGAGTACACTATCTAGGAGGGGTGGAAGGGAACGGAGTAATTAAGGGCAATGTTTGACGAGAGAGGAAAAAGTTTGATGTTAACATGTGATACCTAATAATTCCCTTATAAATCATCAATAGGGGAAGTTTAACTAATAATATCTTTTCGATGAGTGTAAATAGAGTAAATATTTGTCGAAAGAACAACTTGAGGAGAACAACACCACAATTTTCACAGGTAGATTCAAAAGTGAAGAAGGACATCAGGTAGAACTACACTTTTTCCAAAAGAGGTCTACGATGTCAAAGCAAAGCTTGAAACAAAAGAAGCTAACAGAAGGCTTGGACTTAGAGAATTAATTCCACGACCAAGATCCATGTGGTGTAGATTTTCAGAAAGCTTATGAGCTCCTGTCCACAATCAAGAAAGATGGAATAGTCCAGATTACCGACCAACAAGGGCACAAGGTAGAAGCGGTAATTACTAAAGAAATAGTGGCTGAAGCTCTCAAGTTGCTGACAAAAGGGATGACCATGAGGGCTAGAGAGAGAAAGATAGCAGGTACCTTCACCAAGGAAACCAGTGCGGCAACCTTTGCTGATCTCATTCAGAAGCAAGTGGAAGAACTAGCAAGATTGTATCACCAACACTTTCACTTTCTCACAAAGAGACCGCCAAGGTACACAACACCCAATCATGCAGTTGTGACTACATTTACACAAGTGTTAAAGTCGACAACCAGGCAACCCATAGACCACGCAAAGTATGTGTTATCCACACTGAAGGGTACAAAGAAAGTGGGCAAGATAACCTATCTGGGAGCACCTGAAGTACTCACAAGAATAGCATACCATGCTATCGGCATGGCAGACAATTTGCCACCTGTCCCAGATCAGAACACATGGATTGTGTTTGCACAGCCATCTCCTCGAGCCACAAGGTCCACAAAATGAGTTTACAATTCTGATGAATAATCTTCAGAGAGCTCTTATAAAGCACATAGCAGTGAAAGCTCAAGCAATGAAGAGAAGAGATTCAGACGTGAGGAGATGAAGAAGAAGATAGTGGCTGCACATCAAGAAGAGCCTCAGCAGAAAAAGGTGAGGATTGAAAGAGAAAAAGAAACCTACGAAAGAAGCCCCAAAGCTGCAGGCGAGGACCCTACAAAGGGAGTACCAAAAGAGCTAAAAGGGCCGAGAACAAAGAACCCTACACGGAAAGAAGCGGAAGACCCAAAGGATTTTTTGGAAAGAATGTAACAAGAATCGGAGACATTAAAACTAAAAGAAGCCCAAGAAGATGAGAGAAAAGCTAGAGAAGATGCATCCGAGAGAGAAAACAAGTTGAAGCGACACAACAAGATGGGGCCTAGCACGAACAAAGTGAGATGTCTCCCAGACGATCGTCACTTGATATGGAACAACATGACCACCCTATGCCAAGTCCTCCACCATCACCAACAGATAGACCCACAAAGGGCAAGCCAACCAAAGAAAAGGATCTTGAACCACAAGAGACAACAGATTCTGCACAAGCAGCAACTACTCCTGACCAAGCTAAAGAAAAATAACCAAAGTCGGAAAGGGTAGAAAGTCGTCAACCACAGGATGCAACAAGTTTTGAACAACCAAAGGAACAGGAAACAGAGGAAACCCCATCTACCACTACCCAGTAGGAAACGACCGAGGCATCCAGAAGCCTCAAGAAGACAAAGCAGTAGAGGCAAAAGCACAGCCTTAAGGGGAGGAACAAGCAGCCGCCATAACGCCACCAAAAGAATCACAAGAGCATGCCAAAACATCTAGGCAGCTCATAAGAACTGAAGACTGGCAGACCAATGATGAGGTAATTCTACAAGTTAATGAATATGCAAAAGCAAATGCAGGAGATGATAGAAAAAATGTGGTCAGCAGCACTTAGCCATAGTGCTAAGGCTAAAGAGTGGAAATGGTGATAGATGCTCTTCAAGGAGAGCTAGAGGACAGATTAAATGTCATCATCGATCTACAAAAACAAGTCCAAGAATTGAAAGTTGAAGCTGAACAACACCAGCTAGCCAAAGAAAAGCAGAAAAAGGAAATGGAAGAGCTAGGAAAACTTCTCATGAAGTTAACATATGCCTACAAGACCAAAGACGAACAGCTGACAGAAGTTACCAACAAACTCTTAACTACAACTCTATCAGTTCAAAAGATCTAAGTGCAGCTAGATGTAGCAAACGCTTCACTACAATACTCAAAGCAGAGGATCAACGATCAGGCAACCTTCTTGCGACAGATAAGAGAAAATGAAGTGTATAAAGCACTGGAGAAAAAGAATAAAGATCTCGATCAAAGGTACAGATGAAGTGTATAAAGCACTGGAGAAAAAGAATAAAGATCTCGAGCTAGAGCTGAAGCTAGAGCAGTCACAACGCAGAGACCTCGCATTAATGCGGGTGGTACAAAGAGAAGAAAAATTGCTCAAGGAGATAGCATAGCCGAAGAGAGTTAACCAGCTACTGCGGGATGCACAGCAAGAGACACAGGAAGAAGCATGTACATCCGAGCAATCCCACATTGATATTCCCTCAGTCTCATTTGCTGAGATGGAAACACAGCCGACAGAAGGGCTCGAAGGAGAAGAAGAATTTCAAGTACCACTAAAAAATGCCGATCAAGAGCTGATGGTCCAGCTGCCAAAAGTTGAAGAAGATGTGCTTAAAGAAAAGGTTGCTCAGGAGACAGTTGACCAGTGGAAGGCAGCGATGGATTGAGAAATGAGAATTCTTCATTCTGTCAATGTTACCCAACTCACTCCCAACCAAATCAATGCACAATGGCATCAGTAGTCACTGCCATACCCCTTAATCAAGGTCGAGCTGCTACACGTGAAGGAACGACCATGCAAGTAGAAGACGCACATGAAGTCCACCCCAAGTGGAGAAAGAGCTAGCTGAACAAGAATCCTAGATACTTGATTTTGTTCACAAGAGCACCTGCGGCACTTCAAAGAGACCCAAATTTTTGTCTTGTATCAAGAGTAAGGACGTGGCAAGCACACGAGACAATGACAAAGAAGCAGCCTACATGGCTGAATTATCCAAGATAGCCAGCTCTAGGAAAGGGAATGCCGACAGAGGAATACATGGTGAAAACCTTAACGGATGCCATGTCATCTTCAAAAGTCTCCCTAATCTTTCATGTGCTATGCTCTACAAAATTTACCGAATGTTGCTCACATGCATTGAAGTCTTTCATGTGCTAGAGCAAGGAGGAGCACCGTGGTTGTCCTTCCTTGAGGGCAATAAGGGTCTATGCTACGACCTAAGCGGCCAACCTTCCGAAGAAGTCCTCTATGGCTTCTACGCCCGCTGTATGTTCTTGCAATCTCATAATATGTTGGAGTTTGAGGAAGCATTCTACAAAGGGTTCTTCACTTGGCGCACGAAGATTTCTGGGCCAGTGATCAGCAACCTGACTTCCAAATTCATAGGCTACTCCATGGGCTACTCCGTCGTCGAGCTAAAGAACCGAGTCACTATGCAATTTTTGCAGGTTCTAGACAAAGAAAGAAAGATTAGATATAAAAAAGCTTTACATGCACTTAAGGACCGCCTCGCCAGCCACATCAACCCGAAGATTATTTCAGCCCATAAAACTATGTCAAGGGATGACACAGGCGAGGAGGGGTGAATGTTAGTAGCAAGCTAACTTGGATACCATTTTTCGGAGCTCTCATTGTAAAAACATTTATTATTTTGATGAATCGGGAATATTGTAACTCCTATTTTCTAGATAAACCTTGTAATTGATGAGCCGGGGCTACAAGCTTCCAGATTGTATCAACCTGTCTTTATCTATCTTTAGCTAGAGCTCCCAGATTATTAGTTTTGACCATCAAAAACCTTGGCTAAGGTATAAAAGCCAATTTTTGTAAGTTATTTTTAAGTTTTAGATAATGAAATACACAGCGTGAGATAACGGTGCTCACTTCTCTGCTTCTCGTGCTTCCTACTCCCTCCTTGATTGTCACATTACAGTTACGTCTGTTGCATTGCAACCGCAAGTAAGAGCTCTACGCATTGACATAAGCATTTCATAGTATTTCGTAGCTTTTGGCATTGAGGCATGCTTTTCCATGCATGGGAACCCCCCCATATTTTTTTCTCTTTTACCAAAAATATTTCCTATTATATAAGTTACTTTTGATTTTTTCTTCCCTTTTTCACAAACGTTTTAGCCTTTATTAAATAAATAATACTTATGCTAATCAATCACGATGTAGTATAATAAGTAAGATTTCTTTGTTTTGACCTTAAATATTAAATATATATATATTCTAGTATTTTCTAATATATTTTTTTCATGTATATATATTAGTCCACTCTACCAAATATTTTATTCACTAGTTTTCATTTTCAAACCTCAACCCCACTTTCAAATTTCAATAATACCTCCATCTAGATGATTGCCAATCTTTTCAACACTCTAGGTCATGTTTTCATACACATGAAGGAGCTTACACTTGAAGGCAAGAGAGAAGTCCACTCAAAGGGGACCACCAAAAGACTTTTGCAGCCACAAATAATACATTATATGGCTGAATTTTTTAAGTAAAGAAGAACCCCGAATCTGAAGGAGCGTTCAACATGAAAGATGTAGCTCGTGATCTCAACTTTTAGCTCAATTTTTTTTAGAATTTTTGGAGTTATGAACACGGAGATATGATTTTTGTAGTGGACCCCAGTTTTCTCGTGTAATGGTGACACAGGCCATCCCCACTTTTCTTCCTTCTAGAATGGCTATGGTTCTACAAGTCTTCAAGCATGATTACAAGAGACAAGGCTCTTTTAATGAGGTCTTGGCTAGTCTAGAGTAATTCTATCACCATTTTTTGGAGGATCCATCCTCATAAACAAATATCCACCTTCGACAACCTCTCTTATAATTTTCTTGCCTCTCTCTTCTCTCCCTAATAAGCTTATGTCTATCCAAAGCTAGACTATTGTAAATATTTCCTATCCTCCACATCCTACCCACATTCTCTCTTCTCTCTCTATTGACTCTGGTATTTTAAATAATGAGGAGACAAAATGGGAGCCACAGTCACATGCACCCCATTTTCCTAGTCACCAAAGTGGGACACTCACCTCAAATAGAAATATTGATAAATCCTTCCCTCCTTCCCTATATAAGGAGGCCATGAGAGCTCACTTGGGAGGAGAGAACACACACACACACACACCTATCCATACACACTCTTGTGCTACATGCTTGTAGCATGAACCCTAATCACATAATCACAACACCATCACCATCACCATCACCATGCACAAAAGATGAGCACCACACCTCCACACCACTTGTAATTAAGGGTTGAAGGCACAATTTCAAGAAGAAGAAGGGTGGACACACTCATGATATTCCTCGCCATCAACTCCCATATCTCCATTATGCCTCCTACGATCTTGTTCCCTTCTCATTTTCCTGCCATACGCTACCTATTGTATTCATCTTTTGCAAGCAATCAACACACTCCATCTTGGTGCCATACTTTGTGTCGCTTTGGATACATCTCATTGTGAGTATGGTATATGCTTGTTCCTTGCCATTTTTTTTTCTGCTTATGTTAAGGTGTGCGGATTCGCCACCACACACACACACTCTCTCTCCCTCTCATATTCCTACCATCTTGCTACCTCCATCTTAAGGTGTGCGGATTCGCCACCTTTTGTATGAGAAGTGAGCATACTTGCATGTATCCCTGACCTCGTTATCTTCCTTACTACATGCACGCGTAGCGAGCCCATTCTCACTCACTCACCACTCCTCTCACCTTATTCTCCGACCACCCCATTCCACATTTGGGCGTGGATTTTGAAATTGTTTTCCATGCATGCTTCATTGTGTATATGTATGCGTCCTAGCCGCATATCTTGCTAGGTGGTGCCCCTATTGTGTATTCCCCATGATGAGGCCATTGTGCATAGTCTTGGTGTAGAGGCCACCGGGTCTATTTTTTTTCACTTCCGCCTCTTATTTGGTGCCCCCACGGAGGAGGGCTCTTGAAACCCTTCAGTTTACAAGACTGAAAACCCTAAACTATTGTGAATGGATGAATGAGTATGAAGGATTTTCTAACTGGACGACAGAAGGAGAAGAGCTCCAAGCACAACTAGACGAACTCCGCATCTCCATGGAAGCTCGAGTGCCAGGCGTAACGGTAATCGATTTGAAGTGGGAGAGTCAACCAACGCGCCAAACCCAGTGGATATACATAGGCCAAGTGCCAAGAAGAAGAAGGAGAAGGTGGAAACCATGTCTGCAACCTACAACCAACCAACAACAACAAAATGGAAGGAGCTCTGCACAATAGAGAATCAACACTATTCTACTTTGAGAATCGGGTAACTCAAGTCACCGAGGTAATTATCATAGTCAGTTTTCAAGTCGCACCTGATGCTGCAGCACAGATAACAGAAGCATTGGCTCACACTCTCACTAGAGAAACTAGGGATCTACTGATTTTGTTTCAGGAAAGAACACCACCCTCTCCTACAAGCTTGGACAGTGACTAAGCACGTCTAAGCTTCACATGAATCAGGACAACCTACCTCAAGACAGATCACACATACCAACACGTGTACGCTCAATCAAGGTAATATTGGACTTGAAGATTCACTACCAGCACGTCATTGACACCATGCCGGGTGGGGAGCGATTTTTTTTTGAGGTTTTGGCATCAGATCAGCAATTTGTTTTACCTTTGGTACAAGGCAATGTATCGTTTGAAGTTTTAATCTATGTCCTAGTATAATAGGGTATACACGCCTCCTTGTAAAGAAGAAAAAATTTTGCAAGTTAAGAAGTGTGTCTTTCTAGCTCTCTCTCAGTAATCATGGCAAGTGTAGCATTTCCAACCTTTACTGGTAAGGTGGGCGAGGATGCTGCAGACTTTCTAGACAACTTGGAAATAGCATGTGTCATCTCTGCGAGAGATGATGATGCTTCGCGCTTGCGCATCTTCCCACTTCTAATGAAGGTGGAGGCAAGATCATGGTACAATGCCTTGGCACAAGAAACCAAGGAACGGTGGGACTTATTAAGGGCAGCCTTTGTCAAGCGTTTTGGAGAGGGCACAACATCAGAGAAACTATGGCAATTGTTGACAGAGTTGAAGCAGGGCAGTATGCTGGAATACACATCATATGAGTCAAAGTTTGTAGATTTATGGGGGCGATGGGTTGCATCGCTAAGAGAGGATGAGGGGGCACCTGATTTCCTAAAGAAGGATCGGTTTGTGGCTGGGTTATGGCCAACTCTTAAAGAGAAGGTGAAGGGAAGGTTTCCTGCTACGTATGAGCTAGCAGTTAAAGTGGCCCGCCTTAAAGACAAGAAGTTGCGCCTACAAGCCAGGAATATCGATGGAGAGGAAGCCGTTAGGACCCCACCACCTACAACAGTCGCCCAGAGGATTCAACCACAAGAACCAATTGAAGATCAGCAAGACCTGCTCAACCGAATCACCAATCAACTTGAGAATCTCTCAGTCCATTTGATACAACAAGGGCATGCACACAATCGCAACCAAGAGCAAGGGAGAGGACAACGAAGGCAAAACCAAGAATACCATTGCTACAATTGTGGGGAGAATGGTCATGGCATGTACTACTGTCCACACCCAAGGAGGCAGAATTTCAACAGAGGAGCCAGGCAAAATCATGTTTAACCACCGAGAGCAAGACCACCACCAGCGAGGGCACCACGACAAGCACCACCCATGCAAATCCTACAACCACCCATTCAACCACAACCACCACCACCACCACCACAACCTCTCATTCCACCCTTACCCCCACCACCAGTTGGCAATCAAACAGTAAGCGTCATCAGTCTTGAAGGTAAGGGAAAGGAGAAAGTGGAGGAGGATAAGACCAAGGTTAAAGGAGTAGATTCCATTGGGGTAAAACGCGCTAGGCATGGTGAATCTTCCCAAAAGGAAGAAAAGATGAAGACTAAAGGGGAATCTAGCAAAAAGCCGTCCAAGTCACGACGTAAAATTGACATTGTAGATTTCTCTTTGGGTGAATGTTCTAAACCATATGATTTGGTTCAAGATGTTTATGTGCAGGGCCCAAAAATCACCCGGCCCCAGTTACTCCACCTAGCACCTAGGGTGAGGAGACAATGGACAAAGATGGTTAACACGAGGCAACCAAAGCCAAAGATAGCTGGGGCTATCTCCGAGAGGAATCTAGACGACATACTACCAGTGATGGATGCTTACATAAAAGGGCAACACATCTCCAATATCTACATCGATTGTGGCGCACAAATATGCGTCATGAGTGAAAAAATGATGCACCGTTTGGGTTTACAGGTGAGTCGGTCGGTACGATGCCGAGCCAAAATGGCAAATAATTTAAAAGTTCAATGTGTTGGTGCCATAAATGCAGTTAGGATAAAGGCATTCAACACCGAGGTAGATGTGGACATCTTTGTCATGCCACACAAAGGGGAGGGCTACCCTATCATTCTAGGGAGGCCTTGGCTTATGGCTATGAGAGCTAAGCAGGACTGGGACATCGGCATAATCCAGATGAAGGATGCAAAAGGGAGGCCAATACTTTACGACATGAAGAAAGGTCGGCAATGCGACACGGATCTAGAAACCTCTATGGATGAGTTTTCTAGTGGTGACTCTTCAACCACTTCAGAGGAGGAATCAACAGGGAGTGAAGGAAGTGATAGCTCCATTGAGGTAATGGGCCTCACATTCAACCACAATAAGGTGGACCCTTCAAATTTGCAACCACATGTGAAAGTGGTGAAGACACTTCAACTACCCCTATGGCACGAGATTGGTGAAAGACTCATGCAGAGAAATGCAATTGAGGTCTACTGGCACTTTAGGTTTTCCTTTCTAACTGTGAACATTGTGTGTGACATTAATTTGGGAAGCTCTTTAAATTGGGTTGCGACAAGAGTGGAAGGATTCACATCAACAACCAGTGGAATCAATCTAGGACACATCAATCAAGGAAGAATGGTTTTGCATACTAGTGGTAACATGGAGTCATTTTTCAAAATGTGGTTTGCAGTTTATCTTTTGTACATGGTGGGCTCTCTTGTGCAACAGGCATCAACCATGCAATCTATCCATGTGGGCAACAGGTCTCTATCAATTTGGCATGAAGAAGGAAAACAAGCAAGATATGAGGATTATGGTTTCTTACTCCCTTTTGGCTATGTGTCTGGACGAGGAAGCCATGCATGGTCCCACTTTGGAATACTTTCAAGGACTGATCAAGTTCTTTCCATACCTTCTATCACTTATGCAAGAGTTCATTCTTGTGCAGCTTGTGGACTCAAGAATCATTATAAGTGTGATCTTCTGAAGAGGACATTATTGCATACAATGGATTTACGCTTAGTGTGGGACCCAGGTGGACACCGAAAAGAACTTTGGGGAGCCTCATGCTTCCAAGGGATCCATTATTCCCTACAAGGATCTACCAGCCACCAAGAAGAAATCCTACTCTATTTCAACATGCTCAAGAACAGAGCTAGAGGCATGAATACCTCTAGCCTTAGGGGGAGGGCTAATGAGGCATGCTTTTCCATGCATGGGAACCCCCCCATATTTTTTTCTCTTTTACCAAAAATATTTCCTATTATATAAGTTACTTTTGATTTTTTCTTCCCTTTTTCACAAACGTTTTAGCCTTTATTAAATAAATAATACTTATGCTAATCAATCACGATGTAGCATAATAAGTAAGCTTTCTTTGTTTTCACCTTAAATATTAAATATATATATATTCTAGTATTTTCTAATATATTTTTTTCATGTATATATATTAGTCCACTCTACCAAATATTTTATTCACTAGTTTTCATTTTCAAACCTCAACCCCACTTTCAAATTTCAATAATACCTCCATCTAGATGATTGCCAATCTTTTCAACACTCTAGGTCATGTTTTCATACACATGAAGGAGCTTACACTTGAAGGCAAGAGAGAAGTCCACTCAAAGGGGACCACCAAAAGACTTTTGCAGCCACAAATAATACATTATTTGGCTGAATTTTTTAAGTAAAGAAGAACCCCGAATCTGAAGGAGCTTTCAACATGAAAGATGTAGCTCGTGATCTCAACTTTTAGCTCAATTTTTTTAAGGAATTTATGGAGTTATGAACACGGAGATATGATTTTTGTAGTGGACCCCAGTTTTGTCGTGTAATGGTGACACAGGCCATCCCCACTTTTCTTCCTTCTAGAATGGCTATGGTTCTACAAGTCTTCAAGCATGATTACAAGAGACAAGGCTCTTTTAATGAGGTCTTGGCTAGTTTAGAGTAATTCTATCACCATTTTTTGGAGGATCCATCCTCATCAACAAATATCCACCTTCGACAACCTCTCTTATAATTTTCTTACCTCTCTCTTCTCTCCCTAATAAGCTTATGTCTATCCAAAGCTAGACTATTGTAAATATTTCCTATCCTCCACATCCTACCCACATTCTCTCTTCTCTCTCTATTGACTCTAGTATTTTAAATAATGAGGAGACAAGATGGGAGCCACAGTCACATGCACCCCATTTTCCTAGTCACCAAAGTGGGACACTCACCTCAAATAGAAATATTGATAAATCCTTCCCTCCTTCCCTATATAAGGAGGCCATGAGAGCTCACTTGGGAGGAGAGAACACACACACACACACACCTATCCATACACACTCTTGTGCTACATGCTTGTAGCATGAACCCTAATCACATAATCACAACACCATCATCATCACCATCACCATGCACAAAAGATGAGCACCACACCTCCACACCACTTGTAATTAAGGGTTGAAGGCACAATTTCAAGAAGAAGAAGGGTGGACACACTCATGATATTCCTCGCCATCAACTCCCATATCTCCATTATGCCTCCTACGATCTTGTTCCCTTCTCATTTTCCTGCCATACGCTACCTATTGTATTCATCTTTTGCAAGAAATCAACACACTCCATCTTGGTGCCATACTTTGTGTCGCTTTGGATACAACTCATTGTGAGTATGGTATATGCTTGTTCCTTGCCATTTTTTTTTCTGCTTATGTTAAGGTGTGCGGATTCGC
Organism: Adiantum capillus-veneris; assembly: GCF_014529385.1. Lineage (NCBI taxonomy): Eukaryota > Viridiplantae > Streptophyta > Polypodiopsida > Polypodiales > Pteridaceae > Adiantum > Adiantum capillus-veneris. Next base: position 15,246,972 of record NC_140933.1, read on the forward strand.
CACCACACACACACACTCTCTCTCCCTCTCATATTCCTACCATCTTGCTACCTCCATCTTAAGGTGTGCGGATTCGCCACCTTTTGTATGAGAAGTGAGCATACTTGCATGTATCCCTGACCTCCTTATCTTCCTTACTACATGCACGCGTAGCAAGCCCATTCTCACTCACTCACCACTCCTCTCACCTTATTCTCCGACCACCTCATTCCACATTTGGGCGTGGATCTTGAAATTGTTTTCCATGCATGCTTCATTGTGTATATGTATGCGTCCTAGCCGCATATCTTGCTAGGTGGTGCCCCTATTGTGTATTCCCCATGATGAGGCCATTGTGCATAGTCTTGGTGTAGAGGCCACCGGGTCTATTTTTTTTCACTTCCGCCTCTCATTTGGTGCCCCCACGGAGGAGGGCTCTTGAAACCCTTCAGTTTACAAGACTGAAAACCCTAAACTATTGTGAATGGATGAATGAGTATGAAGGATTTTCTAACTGGACGACAGAAGGAGAAGAGCTCCAAGCACAACTAGACGAACTCCGCATCTCCATGGAAGCTCGAGTGCCAGGCGTAACGGTAATCGATTTGAAGTGGGAGAGTCAACCAACGCGCCAAACCCAGTGGATATACATAGGCCAAGTGCCAAGAAGAAGAAGGAGAAGGTGGAAACCATGTCCGCAACCTACAACCAACCAACAACAACAAAATGGAAGGAGCTCTGCACAATAGAGAATCAACACTATTCTACTTTGAGAATCGGGTAACTCAAGTCACCGAGGTAATTATCATAGTCAGTTTTCAAGTCGCACCTGATGCTGCAGCACAGATAACAGAAGCATTGGCTCACACTCTCACTAGAGAAACTAGGGATCTACTGATTTTGTTTCAAGAAAGAACACCACCCTCTCCTACAAGCTTGGACAGTGACTAAGCACCTCTAAGCTTCACATGAATCAGGACAACCTACCTCAAGACAGATCACACATACCAACACGTGTACGCTCAATCAAGGTAATATTGGACTTGAAGATTCACTACCAGCACGTCATTGACACCATGCCGGGTGGGGAGCGATTTTTTTTTGAGGTTTTGGCATCAGATCAGCCATTTGTTTTACCTTTGGTACAAGGCAATGTATCGTTTGAAGTTTTAATCTATGTCCTAGTATAATAGGGTATACACGCCTCCTTGTAAAGAAGAAAAAATTTTGCAAGTTAAGAAGTGTGTCTTTCTAGCTCTCTCTCAGTAATCATGGCAAGTGTAGCATTTCCAACCTTTACTGGTAAGGTGGGCGAGGATGCTGCAGACTTTCTAGACAACTTGGAAATAGCATGTGTCATCTCTGCGAGAGATGATGATGCTTCGTGCTTGCGCATCTTCCCACTTCTAATGAAGGTGGAGGCAAGATCATGGTACAATGCCTTGGCACATGAAACCAAGGAACGGTGGGACTTATTAAGGGCAGCCTTTGTCAAGCGTTTTGGAGAGGGCACAACATCAGAGAAACTATGGCAATTGTTGACAGAGTTGAAGCAGGGCAGTATGCTGGAATACGCATCATATGAGTCAAAGTTTGTAGATTTATGGGGGCGATGGGTTGCATCGCTAAGAGAGGATGAGGGGGCACCTGATTTCCTAAAGAAGGATCGGTTTGTGGCTGGGTTATGGCCAACTCTTAAAGAGAAGGTGAAGGGAAGGTTTCCTGCTACGTATGAGCTAGCAGTTAAAGTGGCCCGCCTTAATGACAAGAAGTTGCGCCTACAAGCCAGGAATATCGATGGAGAGGAAGCCATTAGGACCCCACCACCTACAACAGTCGCCCAGAGGATTCAACCACAAGAACCAATTGAAGATCAGCAAGACCTGCTCAACCGAATCACCAATCAACTTGAGACTCTCTCAGTCCATTTGATACAACAAGGGCATGCACACAATCGCAACCAAGAGCAAGGGAGAGGACAACGAAGGCAAAACCAAGAATACCACTGCTACAATTGTGGGGAGAATGGTCATGGCATGTACTACTGTCCACACCCAAGGAGGCAAAATTTCAACAGAGGAGCCAGGCAAAACCATGTTTCACCACCGAGAGCAAGACCACCACCAGCGAGGGCACCACGACAAGCACCACCCATGCAAATCCTACAACCACCCATTCAACCACAACCACCACCACCACCACCACAACCTCTCATTCCACCCTTACCTCCACCACCAGTTGGCAATCAAACAGTAAGCGTCATCAGTCTTGAAGGTAAGGGAAAGGAGAAAGTGGAGGAGGATATGACCAAGGTTAAAGGAGTAGATTCCATTGGGGTAAAAGGCGCTAGGCATGGTGAATCTTCCCAAAAGGAAGAAAAGATGAAGACTAAAGGGGAATCTAGCAAAAAGCCGTCCAAGTCACGACGTAAAATTGACATTGTAGATTTCTCTTTGGGTGAATGTTCTAAACCATATGATTTGGTTCAAGATGTTTATGTGCAAGGCCCAAAAATCCCATGGCCCCAGTTACTCCACCTAGCACCTAGGGGGAGGAGACAATGGACAAAGATGGTTAACACAAGGCGACCAAAGCCAAAGATAGCTGGGGCTATCTCCGAAAGGAATCTAGACGACATACTACCAGTGATGGATGCTTACATAAAAGGGCAACACATCTCCAATATCTACATCGATGGTGGCGTACAAATATGCGTCATGAGTGAAAAAATGATGCACCGTTTGGGTTTACAGGTGAGTCGGTCGGCACCATGCCGAGCCAAAATGGCAAATAATTTAAAAGTTCAATGTGTTGGTGTCATAAATGCAGTTAGGATAAAGGCATTCAACACCGAGGTAGATGTGGACATCTTTGTCATGCCACACAAAGGGGAGGGCTACCCTATCATTCTAGGGAGGCCTTGGCTTATGGCTATGAGAGCTAAGCAGGACTGGGACATCGGCATAATCCAGATGAAGGATGCAAAAGGGAGGCCAATACTTTACGACATGAAGAAAGGTCGGCAATGCGACACGGATCTAGAAACCTCTATGGATGAGTTTTCTAGTGGTGACTCTTCAACCACTTCAGAGGAGGAATCAACAAGGAGTGAAGGAAGTGATAGCTCCATTGAGGTAATGGGCCTCACATTCAACCACAACAAGGTGGACCCTTCAAATTTGCAACCACATGTTAAAGTGGTGAAGACACTTCAACTACCCCTATGGCACGAGATTGGTGAAAGACTCATGCAGAGAAATGCAATTGAGGTCTACTGGCACTTTAGGTTTTCCTTTCTAACTGTGAACATTGTGTGTAACATTAATTTGGGAAGCTCTTTAAATTGGGTTGCGACAAGAGTGGAAGGATTTACATCAACAACCAGTGGAATCAATCTAGGACACATCAATCAAGGAAGAATGGTTTTGCATACTAGTGGTAACATGGAGTCATTTTTCAAAATGTGGTTTGCAGTTTATCCTTTGTACATGGTGGGCTCTCTTGTGCCACAGGCATCAACCATGCAATCTATCCATGTGGGCAACAGGTCTCTATCAATTTGGCATGAAGAAGGAAAACAAGCAAGATATGAGGATTATGGTTTCTTACCCCCTTTTGGCTATGTGTCTGGACGAGGAAGCCATGCATGGTCCCGCTTTGGAATACTTTCAAGGACTGATCAAGTTCTTTCCATACCTCCTATCACTTATGCAAGAGTTCATTCTTGTGCAACTTGTAGACTCAAGAATCATTTTAAGTGTGATCTTCTGAAATAAAACATTATTGCATACAATGGATTTACGCTTAGTGTGGGACCCAGGTGGACACCGAAAAGAACTTTGGGGAGCCTCATGCTTCCAAGGGATCCATTATTCCATACAAGGATCTACCAGCCACCAAGAAGAAATCCTACTCTATTTCAACATGCTCAAGGAACAGAGCTAGAGGCATGAATACCTCTAGCCTTAGGGCACCAAAAGACTTTTGCAGCCACAAATAATACATTATTTGGCTGAATTTTTTAAGTAAAGAAGAAGCCCGAATCTGAACGAGCGTTCAACATGAAAGATGTAGCTCGTGATCTCAACTTTTAGCTCAAATTGTTTCAGAATTTTTGGAGTTATGAACAGGGAGATATGATTTTTGTAGTGGACCCCAGTTTTCTCGTGTAATGGTGACACAGGCCATCCTCACTTTTCTTCCTTCTAGAATGGCTATGGTTCTACAAGTCTTTAAGGATGATTACAAGAGACAAGGCTCTTTTAATGAGGTCTTGGATAGTCTAAAGTAATTCTATCACTATTTTTTGGAGGATCCATTCTCATCAACAAATATCCACCGTCGACAACCTCTCTTATAATTTTCTTACCTCTCTCTTCTCTCCCTAATAAGCTTATGTCTATCCAAAGCTAGACTATTGTAAATATTTCCTATCCTCCACATCCTACCCACATTCTCTCTTCTCTCTCCATTGACTCTGGTATTTTAAATAATGAGGAGACAAGATGGGAGCCACAGTCACATGCACCCCATTTTCCTAGTCACCAAAGTGCGACACTCACCTCAAATAGAAATATTGCTAAATCCTTCCCTCCTTCCCTATATAAGGAGGCCATGAGAGCTCACTTGGGAGGAGAGAACACACACACACACACACACACACCTATCCATACACACTCTTGTGCTACATGCTTGTAGCATGAACCCTAATCACATAATCACAACACCATCATCATCACCATCACCATGCACAAAAGATGAGCACCACACCTCCACACCACTTGTAATTAAGGGTTGAAGGCACAATTTCAAGAAGAAGAAGGGTGGACACACTCATGATATTCCTTGCCATCAACTCCCATCTCTCCATTATGCCTCCTACGATCTTGTTCCCTTCTCATTTTCCTTCCATACGCTACCTATTGTATTCATCTTTTGCAAGCAATCACCACACTCCATCTTGGTGCCATACTTTGTGTCGCTTTGGATACATCTCATTGTGAGTATGGTATGCTTGTTCCTTGCCATTTTTTTTTCTGCTTATGTTAAGGTGTGCGGATTCGCCACCACACACACACACTCTCTCTCTCCCTCTCATATTCCTACCATCTTGCTACCTCCATCTTAAGGTGTGCGGATTCGCCACCTTTTGTATGAGAAGTGAGCATACTTGCATGTATCCCTGACCTCGTTATCTTCCTTACTACATGCACGCGTAGCAAGCCCATTCTCACTCACTCACCACTCCTCTCACCTTATTCTCCGACCACCCCATTCCACATTTGGGCGTGGATCTTGAAATTGTTTTCCATGCATGCTTCATTGTGTATATGTATGCGTCCTAGCCGCATATCTTGCTAGGTGGTGCCCCTATTGTGTATTCCCCATGATGAGGCCATTGTGCATAGTCTTGGTGTAGAGGCCACCGGGTCTATTTTTTTTCACTTCCGCCTTTCATTTGGTGCCCCCACGGAGGAGGGCTCTTGAAACCCTTCAGTTTACAAGACTGAAAACCCTAAACTATTGTGAATGGATGAATGAGTATGAAGGATTTTCTAACTGGACGACAGAAGGAGAAGAGCTCCAAGCACAACTAGACGAACTCCGCATCTCCATGGAAGCTCGAGTGCCAGGCGTAACGGTAATCGATTTGAAGTGGGAGAGTCAACCAACGCGCCAAACCCAGTGGATATACATAGGCCAAGTGCCAAGAAGAAGAAGGAGAAGGTGGAAACCATGTCCGGAACCTACAACCAACCAACAACAACAAAATGGAAGGAGCTCTGCACAATAGAGAATCAACACTATTCTACTTTGAGAATCGGGTAACTCAAGTCACCGAGGTAATTATCATAGTCAGTTTTCAAGTCGCACCTGATGCTGCAGCACAGATAACAGAAGCATTGGCTCACACTCTCACTAGAGAAACTAGGGATCTACTGATTTTGTTTCAGGAAAGAACACCACCCTCTCCTACAAGCTTGGACAGTGACTAAGCACCTCTAAGCTTCACATGAATCAGGACAACCTACCTCAAGACAGATCACACATACCAACACGTGTACGCTCAATCAAGGTAATATTGGACTTGAAGATTCACTACCAGCACATCATTGACACCATGCCGGGTGGGGAGCGGTTTTTTTTTGAGGTTTTGGCATCAGATCAGCAATTTGTTTTACCTTTGGTACAAGGCAATGTACCATTTGATGTGTTAATCTATCTCCTAGTATAATAGGGTATACACGCCTCCTTGTAAAGAAGAAAAAATTTTGCAAGTTAACAAGTGTGTCTTTCTAGCTCTCTCTCAGTAATCATGGCAAGTGTAGCATTTCCAACCTTCACTGGTAAGGTGGGCGAGGATGTTGCAGACTTTCTATACAACTTGGAAATAGCATGTGTCATCTCTGCAAGAGATGATGATGCTTCGCGCTTGCGCATCTTCCCACTTCTAATGAAGGTGGAGGCAAGATCATGGTACAATGCCTTGGCACAAGAAACCAAGGAACGGTGGGACTTATTAAGGGCAGCCTTTGTCAAGCGTTTTGGAGAGGGCACAACATCAGAGAAACTATGGCAATTGTTGACAGAGTTGAAGCAGGGCAGTATGCTGGAATACGCATCATATGAGTCAAAGTTTGTAGATTTATGGGGGCGATGGGTTGCATCGCTAAGAGAGGATGAGGGGGCACCTGATTCCTAAAGAAGGATCGGTTTGTGGCTGGGTTATGGCCAACTCTTAAAGAGAAGGTGAAGGGAAGGTTTCCTGCTACGTATGAGCTAGCAATTGAAGTGGCCCGCCTTAAAGACAAGAAGTTGCGCCTACAAGCCAGTAATATCGATGGAGAGGAAGCCGTTAGAACCCCACCACCTACAACAGTCGCCCAGAGGATTCAACCACAAGAACCAATTGAAGATCAGCAAGACCTGCTCAACCCAATCTCCAATCAACTTGAGAATCTCTCAGTCCATTTGATACAACAAGGGCATGCACACAATCGCAACCAAGAGCAAGGGAGAGGACAACGAAGGCAAAACCAAGAATACCACTGCTACAATTGTGGGGAGAATGGTCATGGCATGTACTACTGTCCACACCCAAGGAGGCAGAATTTCAACAGAGGAGCCAGGCAAAACCATGTTTCACCACCGAGAGCAAGACCACCACCACCGAGGGCACGACGACAAGCACCACCCATGCAGATCCTACAACCACCCATTCAACCACAACCACCACCACAACCACCACCCCCACCACCACAACCTCTCATTCCACCCTTACCTCCACCACCAGTTGGCAATCAAACAGTAAGCGTCATCAGTCTTGAAGGTAAGGGAAAGGAGAAAGTGGAGGAGGATAAGACCAAGGTTAAAGGAGTAGATTCCATTGGGGTAAAAGGCGCTAGGCATGGTGAATCTTCCCAAAAGGAAGAAAAGATGAAGACTAAAGGGGAATCTAGCAAAAAGCCGTCCAAGTCACGACGTAAAATTGACATTGTAGATTTCTCTTTGGGTGAATGTTCTAAACCATATGATTTGGTTCAAGATGTTTATGTGCAGGGCCCAAAAATCACCTGGCCCCAGTTACTCCACCTAGCACCTAGGGTGAGGAGACAATGGACAAAGATGGTTAACACGAGGCGACCAAAGCCAAAGATAGCTGGGGCTATTTCCGGGAGGAATCTAGACGACATACTACCAGTGATGGATGCTTACATAAAAGGGCAACACATCTCCAATATCTACATCGATGCTGGCGCACAAATATGCGTCATGAGTGAAAAAATGATGCACAGTTTGGGTTTAAAGGTGAGTCGGTCGGCACCATGCCGAGCCAAAATGGCAAATAATTTAAAAGTTCAATGTGTTGGTGTCATAAATGCAGTTAGGATAAAGGCATTCAACACCGAGGTAGATGTGGACATCTTTGTCATGCCACACAAAGGGGAGGGCTACCCTATCATTCTAGGGAGGCCTTGGCTTATGGCTATGAGAGCTAAGTAGGACTGGGACATCGGCATAATCCAGATGAAGGATGCAAAAGGGAGGCCAATACTTTACGACATGAAGAAAGGTCGGCAATGCAACACGGATCTAGAAACCTCTATGGATGAGTTTTCTAGTGGTGACTCTTCAACCACTTCAGAGGAGGAATCAATAGGGAGTGAAGGAAGTGATAGCTCCATTGAGGTAATGGGCCTCACATTCAACCACAACAAGGTGGACCCTTCAAATTTGCAACCACATGTGAAAGTGGTGAAGACACTTCAACTACCCCTATGGCACGAGATTGGTGAAAGACTCATGCAGAGAAATGCAATTGAGGTCTACTGGCACTTTAGGTTTTCCTTTCTAACTGTGAACATTGTGTGTAACATTAATTTGGGAAGCTCTTTAAATTGGGTTGCGACAAGAGTGGAAGGATTCACATCAACAACCAGTGGAATCAATCTAGGACACATCAATCAAGGAAGAATGGTTTTGCATACTAGTGGTAACATGGAGTCATTTTTCAAAATGTGGTTTGCAGTTTATCTTTTGTACATGGTGGGCTCTCTTGTGCAACAGGCATCAACCATGCAATCTATCCATGTGGGCAACAGGTCTCTATCAATTTGGCATGAAGAAGGAAAACAAGCAAGATATGAGGATTATGGTTTCTTACTCCCTTTTGGCTATGTGTCTGGACGAGGAAGCCATGCATGGTCCCGCTTTGGAATACTTTCAAGGACTGATCAAGTTCTTTCCATACCTTCTATCACTTATGCAAGAGTTAATTCTTGTGCAGCTTGTGGACTCAAGAATCATTATAAGTGTGATCTTCTGAAGAGGACATTATTGCATACAATGGATTTACACTTAGTGTGGGACCCAGGTGGACACCGAAAAGAACTTTGGGGAGCCTCATGCTTCCAAGGGATCCATTATTCCCTACAAGGATCTACCAGCCACCAAGAAGAAATCCTACTCTATTTCAACATGCTCAAGAACAGAGCTAGAGGCATGAATACCTCTAGCCTTAGGGGGAGGGCTAATGAGGCATGCTTTTCCATGCATGGGAACCCCCCCATATTTTTTTCTCTTTTACCAAAAATATTTCCTATTATATAAGTTACTTTTGATTTTTTCTTCCCTTTTTCACAAATGTTTTAGCCTTTATTAAATAAATAATACTTATGCTAATCAATCACGATGTAGCATAATAAGTAAGCTTTCTTTGTTTTGACCTTAAATATTAAATATATATATATTCTAGTATTTTCTAATATATTTTTTTCATGTATATATATTAGTCCACTCTACCAAATATTTTATTCACTAGTTTTCATTTTCAAACCTCAACCCCACTTTCAAATTTCAATAATACCTCCATCTAGATGATTGCCAATCTTCTCAACACTCTAGGTCATGTTTTCATATACATGAAGGAGCTTACACTTGAAGGCAAGAGAGAAGTCCACTCAAAGGGGACCACCAAAAGACTTTTACAGCTACAAATAATACATTATTTGGCTGAATTTTTTAAGTAAAGAAGAAGCCCGAATCTGAAGGAGCGCTCAACATGAAAGATGTAGCTTGTGATCTCAACTTTTAGCTCAATTTTTGTCAGAATTTATGGAGTTATGAACACGGAGATATGATTTTTGTAGTGGACCCCAGTTTTCTCGTGTAATGGTGACACAGGCCATCCCCACTTTTCTTCCTTCTAGAATGGCTATGGTTCTACAAGTCTTCAACCATGATTACAAGAGACAAGGCTCTTTTAATGAGGTCTTGGCTAGTCTAGAGTAATTCTATCACCATTTTTTGGAGGATCCATCCTCATCAACAAATATCCACCTTCGACAACCTCTCTTATAATTTTCTTACCTCTCTCTTCTCTCCCTAATAAGCTTATGTCTATCCAAAGCTAGACTATTGTAAATATTTCCTATCCTCCACATCCTACCCACATTCTCTCTTCTCTCTCTATTGACTCTGGTATTTTAAATAATGAGGAGACAAGATGGGAGCCACAGTCACATGCACCCCATTTTCCTAGTCACCAAAGTGGGACACTCACCTCAAATAGAAATATTGCTAAATCCTTCCCTCCTTCCCTATATAAGGAGGCCATGAGAGCTCACTTGGGAGGAGAGAACACACACACACACACACATATCCATACACACTCTTGTGCTACATGCTTGTAGCATGAACCCTAATCACATAATCACAACACCATCATCATCACCATCACCATGCACAAAAGATGAGCACCACACCTCCACACCACTTGTAATTAAGGGTTGAAGGCACAATTTCAAGAAGAAGAAGGGTGGACACACTCATGATATTCCTCGCCATCAACTCCCATCTCTCCATTATGCCTCCTACGATCTTGTTCCCTTCTCATTTTCCTGCCATACGCTACCTATTGTATTCATCTTTTGCAAGCAATCAACACACTCCATCTTGGTGCCATACTTTGTGTCGCTTTGGATACATCTCATTGTGAGTATGGTATATGCTTGTTCCTTGCCATTTTTTTTTCTGCTTATGTTAAGGTGTGCGGATTCGCCACCACACACACACACTCTCTCTCCCTCTCATATTCCTACCATCTTGCTACCTCCATCTTAAGGTGTGCGGATTCGCCACCTTTTGTATGAGAAGTGAGCATACTTGCATGTATCCCTGACCTCATTATCTTCCTTACTACATGCACGCGTAGCGAGCCCATTCTCACTCACTCACCACTGCTCTCACCTTATTCTCCGACCACCCCATTCCACATTTGGGCGTGGATCTTGACATTGTTTTCCATGCATGCTTCATTGTGTATATGTATGCGTCCTAGCCGCATATCTTGCTAGGTGGTGCCCCTATTGTGTATTCCCCATGATGAGGCCATTGTGCATAGTCTTGGTGTAGAGGCCACCGGGTCTATTTTTTTTCACTTCCGCCTCTCAGCGTCACCGACGACTTGGGGCCTAATTTCATTATAATTAGGAACTTATACTTCAAAATTAAAAGCTAAGCATAGGCGGGGTATTGGGGCATCATTGCTAAGCATTTAGATGCATTCTGGGTCAAAAACGACTAGGTCAAAAATCCACTGCTATTAATGATCGTGATTTTTTCACTTGACCTAAAGTGGGATTTGAGACCATAAGCATGCACGTGCTTGGGTCTTATAAACATATCCTAGGAGTTTTGTTACATTTGGATATCATTTGATGCTGTAACGGATGAGATTTGTTTGTTGTTTGATGAGAAATTGGCTTTTGGTGATTTCAGTCACTTGAGTGTAGCTTGAGTTAGATGCCAGTTGTTTGTTGTTTTCCAAGAGATTGACAACCTCTTGTAGCCTCTATGCACTAGTCGAGTCAGCTTCGTCCCATGGATTGACAATTTAATCATGGTTCTCGCTACGTCTGCAATAAGATAGGAGTGAGATTAGAAACCCGTCCCACAACCTAACATACAATAATTTCATTTCCATGTGTCTAGTAGCATTTGGCTACTCTTTTTGGACACTTTTTTTGATTCATTGTTTGCATGGTTTATTGCTTCCATCATAAGAGTGCTTAGGGCAAATGGACTAAGGGATTAAAAGCTTAATCATAGCCCTAGGTCATGTTAAAAATGAATGGAGTATTAAGACAATCACTAAGAGTCTAGGACTAACAAGAAATGATCCTATGTTAGCCTAAGGTGAAGGCCAATTACCTATGATTAGCACAGATAAAACAAAATTTTTAATGAGTTTAATATTCACAAATCAAAGTGTTGAAACTTTATTTCACTTTTTCACCCATGGAAGGTATTCATCTCCCATAACATTACCTCATGTGGCTAGGTGTACATTTTTTTATGTTTACAAAACTATGATAGAAAGACATACAAGTTTTCTCCAAAAGAATTAAAACATCCCATACTTCAGATGGTGGCATGGATTTTTGGAGATTCACTCTATATACAAAATGGGACACCACCTACAAGTGGAAAATTTTTATAAAACCCCTATATACGACTCATATTAGGGAATATGACCCCCATTTCTACGCTTCTATGACAATCAATGATGAAAAATATCATACCCCTATCTTACATATAAAATTTAGGTCTCACATTATCTAACTAAGTAAAACTAGTAAAACTAGTTAAAGAGTGTGCAACATAGTGACTGGCAATGTATTAATGAACCACTTCTATTAATACCTAGATGTACCCTCAATGTGTCTTAGTTTGACTTTCAAAGTATGTGCTCAATCAGCATGCACTCTGGCTACTAGTCCAATTTTTTGACCCATCCAAAGCTAGTGTAAATCAACCCTTGACTTGCTCCAAATGAGGCCTTATCTTTGTAGCTATTGACTCACAAGTTTGAGAGAAAACTCTTTTAGGAATCCATGATTTTGAGACACAAAAACTTCCTCTCATTTTATTCTTTTTCTTCTCCCCCCCCCCCCCCCCCCCCCCCCCCCCCCCCTTATTGTTGAGCTTGGGAGGTAAATTATTGGGGCATGCCCCTAACTTATACGTTTAAGTAACTTGTAAAAAGCTTCCCCTCCCCTGCACTTACTTAGCGCAATACGTTTTCCATTGTGAATCCCCCGGGCATGGATTATAGCTAACATGTCATGCATATCTTTAAAAATCATGAAAATCTCTTTGATCTCATTTTCTATAGATTAATTTAATCTCATGAACTTAACATTAATGGATTCTTTTATTGGGAAATTTGAGTACAAGATTCACTAGCATTTTGAAGGTTTCACTCTTTCAACATAAATGTCACTTTTACAAATTTCATGACCTTGCACTCTAAGCTTTTGTTATTCATTGTGCAGTAGTAAAAAGCTTCATTTCAAAGATTACACTGCTCAAATTGAAGCAAATTTTATTAGTGACAAAGATTGAGCCATTATGTAAAGGCCATACACACTACTTAGGTATACTTTGAGAATAAGAATGTGGAGCTCATAAAAACGATATTGGAATTTATTGTAGGGATAAAGATTATCTATTGTTTGAGAGTTTTTCATGATTGGATAGGGATCGGTTCTCATTGGTTAGTTAGAAGTAAATATAGGATTGAGGAAGAGACTTAGGGACCAACTTAAGGACCAATACAAGAGTAAAGGGCATTCTAATACTTGAGAGCTTGTGGAAATTGAATGGCTATGATAGTAAGGAACCAAAAGATAGGACTAAAGGATTAGAACTTGTTAGTAAATGGTTTAACTTTAGTTCACAACAATTATGATAGGTTGTGCTTGAGATTCTTTCCTACAAAGTATAGAGTTGAAAAGTTAGATGGAACTCATTATGAGGTTTTAGAGTCTAGCTCTCCTAGAAGCATCACTTAGAGTTCTAAGGATTGTTCGATAAGATGAGGAAAGGCTACCTCCAATATGGATTCTCTCCTCCATATTCCGTTGAAATATGGAGATCCAACAAGGTTTCTGATTGTAAAGAAAGAGAGGAAGGTGGACAAAGGTCGAGGGTCCGAAAAGAAGGAGTAGAAAAATAGGATGGATAGATGAAGAAAAAACAAGTGGAATGGAGGTGAAGTGGATAGTTGACTAGATTTATTCCAACAATGTGCATAGAGCTACTTAGAAAATTGATAAGGGTTCATTAACCAAGACTCTTGATGATTAAAGAAGGTGCTTTTTTAAAATGGGATGTATATAGGATTAGTACACCTTCCATAATTTGCATTATTAAAAATACAATTCGAACTAAAGTCAGAGCCTTTGACAATGGAGAAAAAGTTGTGTGTCTTATGGTATGAGATGTAAGGATGTGGTCAAAGAAAGCATAGCTATCAGTAATATGTGGTTGACACAACTATAAATAGTTTCATATAAGACAAATAACTCGTGCATGTGTGATCATGCATGAGGCCCAATTGTCCCACAAAGTAACCGATGACTATGCATCATGTGACCACTGCTTACGTATTGAGATCACACAAAGGTCAAAAGATCACAACAAATTGGTTGGGAGCTAGCCACGAGGATGAGTATATGTCAATGCCCCAAAGTGTATAAGCACATGGGCTTTGAACTAGGTGTTACATTAGTAATTTATTTTTAAGAGTTGGTAATTAAGATTATTGCAAAATCAATGCATGTCCTTTTAAAAATTATGAATGAAATTTAAACATGATATATGATAACTAGAGCCTTATGTCACCAAAACAAAAGAGGTATATATCACTTGATTCATAGGCTTAAAATAGCTCATATAAAGACTGTCTTTGAAAAAAAATGCAAACAAGTATTCATTTCAAGCCTGAAGTTAATAATCACGATTATTAACTTTTTGCTCTAGATTGACCAAGGTTCATACCATTGACTCATTGCAAGTGTACAAACAACTTTTGTAAAGGCCCAAGAGATTTGGATCACTAAACTGGCAAAAAACTGGGTAAAAATTAAAGTTTGTACTGACTTTTTCAATCTTGAGTGTAAATTGGGAAAAAATTTGTCCAAACTTATTGATGAAAATTGATTCATAGGCTTATGTTGATGTGATAAACATGTGTACATGCTGAGTTGACCAAAAATTTGCAAACATTTGTTAGAAATCACGATTATTTACATCTGCCCCATTTTTCAACTTTTTTGATCAACTCAGTATACCACTAGTTTTAACATGTTGTAATAAGCCACAAACCAAATTTGGTAATATTTGGATCACTGGATTGAAAATTGTGACCAAATTTGCAAAGTTAGTCTACGGACTGATAATTGATGACCATTTGACCAAAAAATGTCCAAATTTGATGAATCTTGGCTAGTAACCTTAACTAGAGGTGCTTAACAGATCTATATCAATGTTGGGGCAAAATTTGCAAAGATATAGCTGGAATAAATAATCGTGATTATTTACATCTGCTTCAAAACTTGAGAAAATTGCAAGTTTGAGTATACCACAAGGTCAAGCATACCAAGTGGACTTCACAAATAATTTTGGTGAAATTTAGATCACAAAAGTGAGACTTAAACCATATTCTTGAAATCAGAGTCTGCGAACACAAAACAGTTGATAAACTTGATAAGATTTTGTCCAAACAACTTGTCCAAAGACTTTAACAAGTTGTATACTTGCTAAACCAATCCAAAAAGTGTTGAAAACTGACAAAAGTAAATAATTGTGATTATTTACTTCTGCTATCTAGAGACATCAATTTTGACTTTTGAACTTATACAGTGTTAGACCAACATAATATAAAGCCACAGGGATATTTTGGGTTCAATTGGATCAAAATTGGTACAGGTACACTCAATTTACAGGTTACAGATCAAACCTTTGAATTTTTGCTAAAGTCAAATTTTGACTCCCATAGCTCGATTTGAAGTGATACACAGAGACCAATCACGAGAGTTATCAAGAGCTCTATTGTCTTTATAGAAGAATAGTTAACTTGATCAAATTTGTATAGGAATCAGGTTGCAGACGAGGAATCAGTGGCTTGACAGAAAGTTGCAATTGAATCAAGTGGAAATTGATGAAAAGTCAACCCAAAGGTGAGTACTCTATCCAGGGCTTCATAAGTCTATATGAACCTTAGATCTAGTTGTGTACTAGGAAATCAGGGCATACTCGCGGAAACCTCCAGTAGAGTATCCATTTTGCACACAATCCTTGAAGAAGTCTCGGGCACTTTTTCAGGCTAAACATCCGAAATTTCTTCTTACTCGACTCACTCAAAAACCGGAATGACAGTGTGCTATAAGCATATACTATCTTTTTACAAGACTAACCTTCATGGAGCCCAGGTTTACTTGGGCCCTAACGAGGAGTATTCTATTCACATTGATGACCATGGTATTGAGTTTGAAGAAGAGATTAAGGCAAACAAACAAGGAAAAATTACATGGATCGAAACGGAACTCAATATTTACATGTCGAAAATCCTGACATGATAAACAAATGGGTGTTAGAAGTAAACACCATAATCCCAGATATGTCAGCAAAAGAAGGAGCACCAAGTTTAAAATCCAAAGGATACGATCAAGTAGATTTGAAGCCTTTGAAACGGCTTAGTACGGATAATCCTAGGATTGGAGTCTATTGTTGGGAAGATAGAGACATAAAAGATCTTCAATGGACTTCGCATGCCAAACTAGGACAACTAACGTCCATGAAGATCATTTATATCTTCAAGATCAAAGATAAGGGATCAGCGGACCTACCAACCTACCTGTCTAGGGATTGTTATAACATTAACTTTGTTATGATGACTCCTGAGGAGGTAGAACAAACCAAATACCAAGGGTATTCCATACGGGATTGGATATTAGGACAAGGACCAAAGACAATTCTAAGAGATGAACACCGTGAGAGATCATCTGACAGTAATGTAAAAGAACCAGAAACCACCTCATCAAGTAGAAAACCAGGTGACACTAAGGCCAGCCCAGGGCTACATGAGTCACTATTTTCAACAGACTCGTTTGAAGGACTCAGAATAGGACCAATTGCCAGAAGACCTGGAGTTGAACCAAACACACGCGTCAGACTAGTTGATTTTCAGAAATGGATCAGAAAATACAGTGGATCAAGGGATCCATATGACCACTTAGCAAGCTTTAACCAAGTGCTAAGAGCAGAGTGTATATTCGATTTCCATACTCAATTCGAGGGGTTTGGAATGTCATTAGAAGGAAAAGCATTGACATGGTTCCAAAACATTCCACCAAGGTCAATCATGGACTTGAACACATAGGGATCAAACATAATACTAAAGCTCAAATCTACAGCTTTACACAGAAACATGGTGAGTCTCTTAGGGATTGTGCAACTCGAATGAAACAATACATTGCCAGATGCCCAGAGCTGGAGATACCAGCAAAAGAACGACTTGTATCTTTATTTCTGGAGGGACTGCTAAACAAATAACTTCATCCTATACTCTATAGTAAAAAGCAAACAACCCTAGAAGCATGTGTGTCAGATGCTATTGACTTAGGAGACAATTGTGAAATTTTCAACGAAGAAGATGTCCCTAAGGATAACCAAAGCGAGAAAACAGCATCCACGGGACCAGGACAAGGGACACCTCCATAGGGACAACCAATTAGGCCACAAAAATGGTGTGCAATCGAGGGTAAATGGACCAACCATGAGACCCACAAGTGCTACTTCAGACCAAAGTATGATGGAAATGTTTAGTACGTGTCCATGAGGCCACAAGGACAACCCATGTACAGATATCAGCATAATATGGGCCCAAGCTCAAAGACCACCAATGGGTATGGAAAGACCTCAACCTGTGTTGGGACAACAACCTCCGTATTCAAGACATAATGCAATGCCTGTAAAGTACATGCACTCTGAATGAGTCATTGATGAACAAGCATTAGTGCCTGTTACACCCTATGCAAAGCCTAGTCCATCTACAGTAATGGTAGAAGGAGATTGGTATAATCCACATCCACCACTACTAGAAGAAACAGTGAATCATGCTCCACCAGAGCTCGCACCAATGTATTATGTAGCTAATCAAGGTGTCAGACCTCCCATGGTAAGACCCATGATGAAGCCAAGAACAAGAAACTATCATAATTGCGGTGTTGATGATCATTGGAAAAATGAATGTCCAGAGCCTAACAAAAACCTCAAACCAATTGAAGCTTATTGCGTACAATGTTGCAAAAAAGGAGGACACTTTTTGGAAGATTGTCCTAAAAATCCTTTGAACAAGGGTAAAACCGTAGTAAATGTAATCCAAGTGATACCTAGTAGCTCATCAGAGAGTGAACCGATTGTTCTAATCAAGGTAATCACTAGAGCCCAGGCCAATTAGAAAAAGAAACACAACTCCTCAGACAATTTGGAAAATACAAAAGTTTCCTCTCAAAGAATCAAAAGGAGCAGAAGCAAAAGATATGAGATGAGAAAATAAAAACAACGGGTAGAAATGGAGGAGAAAGCAAAAGAAAAATTCTAGGAAAAGTTGAAAGAAACTGGAAGTGAATTCAAGGAAAAAACCGTGAAATCTGGAGGATCCATTCTGGTTGATAAAAATTTTAAGCCTATTAATGCCGCCTTGGAAGCCTACCAAGCATGACATAAAGCAGGATAAAACATGAAAAATAAATGGAAAAACTATCCTTCTCCAGACATGGAAATAGCAAAGCTGGAAGCTCATCAAAATTTGATAAGAATCACGCAAGAAATGCTGGAAAAACAAAAACCCAAGCTTGAAAGTATCGTAAAACCTGAAGAGCTTGTGATGAGAGACACTAAAGAAAAATATGATGTGGGGGCAAACCCCACCTTGAACCAAATGAACCAGAGCTTATAGTGCCTGACAGCGAAGATGCCTTACACAAAATTCCATTCGCAGAGAAAGACTAGCTAGGACACTTATGAAAAAAAGTGAGAGAGATCAATGATGGGAGCCTAACTCTAATGTCAGCTCCTATAGAGGAAGAATGGTTGGATAACCTACCTTCTGATATGAACATGGATGTACAATCCTTGTACGGGGATTGTGGATCATAAGCTTCTGGAATGTCGAAACCATTAACCTTGAAAACATTACCTTCTTACTTGGGAGATAACGAAGATGGATCCATCATGTGCAAGACCACTCAAGTAAAAACAGTTGAACAGACCCTAGAAGTAGACAACATTCATTCAATCATGTCTACACCCATTGTTTGGAGGTGATAACAACATACAAGTGCCCACCTAGCCAAGGCGCCCGTTGGGTCAGCCGGCCAAAGTTTTGATGTGGTCACATTATTTTTCCGATGTTTAATACATCAAACCCTGTAAAAGTCTAATGACAATCGCCTATGTCAAGTCTGAGTGAAAGATGTGATTTTTCCAATGATGTATGTAAAGGTCCATGAGAAGTTGGCCGCTGCCGGCCACTTTAGAAAGCCCTAGGTATATAATACACTGAGGTTAGTGGGAAAGGGGAGATCATTTTTTTGAAGATAAGGGACTATTGAGTTACGCACAAAGAGCTACCTCTTTGCTCCAACTTGTAATCATCGCTTCTGTGGCTACGGTAATCCAAATTCAGTTTTGTTTCTTGCATTGTGTTCCTCTTACTCTGCTCTTCCATTCAAGTGTAAGCATTCAAGATTCGGTGAAGGTTTGAGACGCATCCGTTTAGGCCTTAAATCGTTGTTTTGAGTGTTTATATGCGTATTTTATGTTGTTTGACCCTAGGAGAGGCTTTAGGGACGTAAAAACGACCCTTTAGGATCATTCGTTTACTATTTTTGCATACTGTGGGATGAACGATTGCGATCGTTGTACCTTCCGAGAATGCTGTGACAGTGATAGGATATGTTCTTGATAGTCCTCTGTAGCTTCCCTTTAAGTTTCGTGCGATTCCGATATGATTTGCATGGTGAACGGGCGTGATGACTGTAGAGCTGTGTAGAAGGACATAGGCAGATTACTTGGCTTTAGTGAGATCGATTTGCTTGTAGAGTTAGTAGTTGCATCTCTTTGAGTTCACTCCATTAGGATTGACACCCTAGTGAGTTTCCATGCCTCATCCGAGTCGCTTCCCCTGTATCGATAATTTTATGTTGATGCTTGAGAGCTATGGACGTCCATCGCGGCGACCCGCAAACATTGACGCCGTTTCCGGAGAATGAATCTTAGGTGATGAGTGACCGAGTGTGTATTCAAAGTTTTCTTATTGTTCCAAAAGATCATTTCCATTCCATTTACATTTCAGTGAAGCATCTAGACAGGGGTTTAGCGCTTAATGGCGTCTAGGGTCGGGGGACTGGCTAGATCTACTCTTGAGAGATATAGGGAGTTGTGAGTGAAGTTGCTTTAAGAATTTTTTTCTCTTCAAATTTCTTTGTATCGATTGAGTACTGATCCATCATCCGTTTTTTATCCTGTTTGTTTTGTTTGATTCATTTTCTTATGTTCTTTCATTTTTGTACTTAGGAGTAGGATAAGTAAATCACATTCCAGTCAGATTTGGGGTAAGAGTTAGAGTCGAGAAACCAAAAAACCATAACTTTGGCAAAAAGGCCATAAAACTCTGAAATTTTGAAAATCTGGCCAAACACAACTGAACTTGATTCAAATCACAAAGTGGTAGCACCAAACACTGGGAAACACTTATCAGAGGGCGCAGACAAAATTTCATCAGATTTGGCCTCTGTACTACGATCGCGATCGGTGTACCTCAGTGCCAGAATTGGACAAGACTTGACATGTGCCTTCCTGATAAGATTCTAAATAAGTTTGTCTAAAGCAACCACACCCAAAAACATAAAAAATCAAGGAAATCAGGCCACTTGGGTAAAACTAGCCCGACAGACCTAGAAACTGTAAAATCTTGACTTTTGGTGATCCAAATGCAAAAAGACTTGGGGGATAGCCTTAAAACATCAGTGTCTACAAGCATGCCAAATTTTGTCTTATTTGGGCTCCAAACTACGATCGCGATCGGTGTACCTCAGTCCTAGATTTTGACCAGATTTCATCTGTGGGATCCTGAGGTGTATACAAACATAAAAGTCTAAAGGACCTAGGGTCAAAAACCACAAAAAACAGGTCAAAACCACTGAATACAGATCCGAGTAAAAAACTGTTAAACTGGCATAGAAATTGACTTTCATTAGACCAAAACACATCAAAACTGAGAAGAAAGCATACAGAGGGATCGCCTATACACAGGACAATCCCAAATAGCTTTCATTTCCCAAAACAAACATCAAGATCAAGTCAAACTGATAAAATTGGAAAAACAGGCACTTCCAACCAAGAAATGGTAGAAACTTGACTTTTTTTAGTCCAAATACAAAAGTGTCTGGCAGGTAGTCTTATAATAGCCTAGTGAACAAGTAACTTGGGCTCCAAACTACGATCGCGATCGGTGTACCTCAGTGCCAGATTTTGACCAGACTTTACCCACACATACACCTAGGTTATATAAGATACCAGGAGTTTTCAAAATTCAAAAAAATCACCAAAATAGCCAAAAACAGCAGACAGTCAGGAAACCACTGCAGCAGACCAAGATCTGGTGAAAACATGACTTTTTCTTGTCCAAATTCAAAAAGATTTGGGGAGTAGTTTGTACACATCATTGTCTACCATATCCACAAGTTTCATCCAATTTGGGCTCAAAAGTACGATCGCGATCGGTGTACCATACTAACATTTTGAGTTGAAAATTTGTGAGTAGGTAGCTGATAACTAGACAAACAACTTTCTCAAAAGAACCAGGGTCAAAAAACAAAAAGACAGTTGTCAAATAGGGCAAACACTGATCACTGATCCTTTAGACCAAAATTTTGAGAAAATTCAAGTTTTTGTGATCCAAATGCAAAGTGGGTTTGGGAATAGACTAATCATACCCATGTCTATCAACTCCTAAAATTTCATGCAAAAAGGAGCTGGAACTACAATCGCGATCGGTGTACCCCAGTGACATTTTGGATTGAAAATTTATGAGTAGGTAGCTGACATCTAGTGCAACATATTTTCCAAAAGGAGCAAGGTCAAAAAAGCAAAAGAAAGTGGTCAAAAGTCCCATTTACACAATCAAGCCAATAACAACAGAACCACCTAGGATTTGGGTTTTCATTGGTCAAAACATCTCCAAATTCAAAAATACAGAGACACTTGGTATCAAGACATCAAGGGCTAGCTACTGTGCAAAAATCTTCCAAATCTGTGACATGGGGTCAACGATCGCAATCGGTGTACCTCTACATAGTGGGGGTATCTGACTTCATAAGTTTGTAGAACTACTTGAGTACATCCCAAATCTCAAGTTTGAGTGAAAAATACCCTCTGGAAGCCAAGATACAAGCCAAAGTTCATGTGTTCTAGTCCTGAGACTGTTTTGAGTGTTGTTTCAGGAGCAGTTCACCAAAAGTGCTCTAACTTTTGATAGACAACTCCAAATTGAGTCACGTATAGCTAGGAAGAAAGCTTTCGGGCAATAGCACACACCTAGACCTGAATTTTTCTAGGTTTCCTAATTCCAAACTTTTAGGATACCCCAAAACCAGTGTCCAGAGACCAAAAAAGTCACAAATTCCTGACTTTTTAGAGACGTGACCAGGGGCAAAAAGGGATTGTGTGCACTAAGCCAAGGTGTTCTTATCAAGGACCATCTTGAGAGTATTGAGTGAGGCTTAATCATGACAACTCATCCATCATTAGGGTTTTCCACTCAACTCAGAGCTATGCCACCTACACAAACAGCCAGAAATACTGCAACACCTATAACAATAGGGTTGAGACAAGACCATGAGGCTTATCAATCATATCAAGCCAAACCTCAAGGCACAGCTCAAGGATATTTGTCAAGTGATCATGTAGCTCACTAGAAGCCAAACCAATCAACTAAAATGCGGGAGTTTGAAAGAGCAAAAGTGGAAATTGCTAGAGACTTAGAGGAGAAGCATCCTCTAATCAACAAACCCAACGTGAGGTTCATCAAAACCAATGAAGCCACGAGAGTTCTAACGGATTACACTTATGATGGCCTTTATAGGTTACCTATTGGGGATCAAAACAACTTCTATAGATGTTTAAATTCCATCATTGAAGAGTTGACAGACTACAAGAACCTCTATGCCTTCACATACACAGATGACCAGGGAGTACAAGTTCTAATGGTAGATAAGTATGGAGGAGAGTACAAACTTATCAGCCCAATTGAACTAGAAATATATACATACATGGGTACTCCAATCTCTGCTTACTAATTTCAACCGAGTGTAAGCGTACCAAGGTTTTTGGAGACTGATTTGCAAGAAGCTAACATTGAAACTATGGAATCAAATGGACCTTAAACATCCAGAATAGCTATTCACGGGAGTGTAGCTCCTACCTCATTGAGTGGAACCAAGAGACCACCAATTAGAATTATAAATCCATCAATATTTCCAAAACATGTCTCAAACGGGATTCCACCAGGATTTGCTCCAAGAAGAGAAGAAGGAACGAGGGATGTCCTTGTGAGAGACCCCAACATGCTAAGATACATGGTTGAACCAGAACCAATGAGACCATATCAATTGTCCAAATGTGTCAAGAAGAAGTATGATGGGTTAAGGGATCCATACATACATGCATCCTTGTTCAAACAAGTGTTAAGAGCCGAACAAGTATTTTATTTTCATACACAGTATGAGGGATTTGGCTTAACCTTGGAAGGGATAGCATTGAATTGGTTCCAACCATTGGACAAAAATGCCTTCTCAAACGTTGAACAACTGTTGCAAGAATTTGTTGTGGATTTCTCTAAAAGGGGAATCAAGCATAACACAGTGTCCCAAATCTATGCATTCAAGCAAAAAGAAGATGAGAGAGTGAAGGAAGCATCGCTACGCTTCAAACAATATATAGAGAGATGTTCGGAACGCGAGTTACCGCAGGATGAAAGATTATCAATTCTCTTCATAGAGGGTTTGAAAAATGAAACCCTCAAGAAATATTTGCACTTAAAAGGATGCACTTCCTTTGAACAAGTCACGAGAGAAGCGTTATACCTAGTTGACAATTGTAAAGCCTATGGCGAGAAAATTGGTAATACAAAGATTACTATGGATAATGCTCCTTTAGCATCTAGTGAAACCAACACAAGGCAAGTGGTTATGTCTCAATTAATGACCAATCTAGATGAGCTAGCAGTGCAAGTAGCACAACGAATAAAATGGTGTGCCATTGAGCAAAAATGGACCAATCATGAGATGAGTGAGTGCTACTATAATCAAACCTACACGAGGGGGATACTATTTGGACATCAAATAGAAAAAAAAATGCCATTAACAAATCATCCATTATTTCAAAATAGGGTTGTATCAAGGGCTTCACAAAGAGCTGAGGTATCACAACCTAGGCTAGGGCAAGAACCTATGAGAAAACTCTATTCATTGAATGAGGACACTCTGATGTTCATAGCCAATCAAGAGCGTAGACCAGAGACCGTTCTGGCTAAGCAAGAACAACCATCAAATGCACCACCAGTGACTCAACAAGATGGACCATGCTACAAGTGTGGAGGTAATCATTGGGCCAAGAATTGTTCTCGTGTAGAGATAATTGGATATTGTTTGGAGTGTGCCATTACACACGTTGTTCCAAATTGTCCAAAACACCCAAACAAACAAGGGAAAACAACAATGAATGTTGTGGGAGTGTTACCCTCTCCAAGTGGATCAGAGACAGAACCCAAAATTCTTGTGAAGGTAGTGATGAGAGCCCAAGCAAAAGAAAATGCTGAGGACCAAGCTAATGAGGAGAAAGATCAACAACCCAAACAAGGGGAAATAGCTAGTGTGTCAGTGAGGACTGGGAGAAAATCCTGGAAAGCCAAAAGAGACAGAATTAAAGCAAAAACAATTACAAATCAAACTGCACTACAAACAGAATTACAAGAGACAAAGGAGCAGTTAAAACAAGAACGGGAAAACAAAACGGTGGTGAGCGATAAGAAGCCAAGGAAGGCGTCTTCGGGAGGATCTGTGTTGGTAGACAAATTCCTAGAGCCATTAGATGCTGCATTAGAAGCATATGAGGCTAGATTGAAACCCAACCAAACCCTAGAGCAACGAGGGATGAAATATCCTCATGCTGAGGTAGAGATTGAGAGGTTGAAAATGTGTAAGGAATTGATAAAAACCGCACAGGCAATGATGGAGCCTGAAGCACCAATTCCACCTCCAGAAACAAAACCAAAAAGTGTTGGATTTGAAATGCCTAAGGAAAAGGTTTTGAAACATTAACTCAAAGAAACATTGAGCTAGAATCACAAAAGGATGTGCAAGCAAAGACTGCAACACAAGAAACCAACTGTAGACATGTAGTAGTGTTAGTGTGTATACGTGCTTCACCAGGGGCACTTTTCTCCCACTGGGTTTTTCCCCCTGGACATCTGGTGTGAAAGGACACCTTATCTCTTAGGGTTTCATATAAGCTTTGTAGCTCTGAGTTTGTACACACAATTATTATTCAAATACAGAGAGAGAGACTACAGAGATCTCGTACACAAGCTCTGTGTCTTCTCCTTCTCCATCTTCTTCCTACTCTAAGTTGCTGTCTTCCTTCTGTTTCCTGTTTCATCATCTTCAACAATTGGTATCAGAGCGAGGTGATTTCCAGAGCCTCTACTTGCGTTTTCGCGTCCGCGCGCGCAATCGCAGTTTTCATGCAGTTTTCGGAAAATTTGTTCGCGGGAGCATCCTCGACGTTCCGGGAGTATTCTGATCAGGCGACCTGGGGTTTTACCCCCCTTTCGAAGCCGTTCGAGCCCTCAGAATTTCGTTCTGAGCAGCATAGCAGAAGTTACTTTTCTGAGGCGTTTAGATCAAGAGGGTGTGCTTTTTGACAGATTTTCTTCAGGTAAACAGTTCTTTTGGGAAGCAGCTTGTCTTAGCTTTGTGCTGAGATTTTGTGTAGAGTTTTGCTTGCATTGGAGAGGAGATTTGTGAATCTCTTGGAGGTTCTTTTGCTCTCTTGTGTGCATCTACAGTATGGCTCAATCTACGGAGAAAGAGATTTTTGGTGCGTTTACATCCGAAGACAAATTGGATGGTACCAACTATTCTCTTTGGTCTTTTATGGCCAAAAATGTTTTGGTTGGTAAAGGATTGTGGGATTATGTATCTGGAGATGAAGTTCGTCCAGGTAGCATTGCACCTGCCACGCCTGGTCGTGGTGCAGCTGTTGGTGCAGGACCCTCACAAATCACTCCAGAGCAAAAGAGATGGGATACTAAAGATGCACAGGCTATGGCTGTGATTGCCTTAACCATAAAGAGGACAATCACACCACATATCAGATCTTGCAGAACTTCTGAGGATGCTTGGAACACTCTGCAAGCTATGTTTGGAGGAAGAAACGCTGCCAGAATAGAGTTTTTGAAGAAACAACTTGACAAAATACAGATGGACGAAGGTGACGATATTGTCGAGCATCTTACAAAAATCAGGGATCTTAAAGAGCAATTGCTTAGCATTGATGAAGTGATTCCAGAGAAGGACTTGGTTTCCAAAACACTCAATTCACTACCACCATCTTATTTGACTTTTCAGACTTCTTTGACTCTGTCTTTGCGAGCTAATCCTGACCCTCTTCATTTTGAAGAGTTAGTGGCTTTGCTATTGCAGGAGGATCAATCACGTAAGAACAAGTCTTTACAGGTGGATGGTATGGATCATGCTCTTGTTGTACAGAACAAAAACAGGGGTAAAGAGAGTGCTCATTACTCCAAGTCTAGTGCAGGACAATCTTCAGAGAAGTCTAAAGGTGATTTCGACAAGTCCAAGAAGAAAGGTAAATGTCACTACTGCAAGAAACCTGGTCACTACATTAGTGAGTGTAAAAAGCGAATTGCTAAAGAAAAGAAGAAAGAGTCAAGTTTGGTTGTTTCAGCTTCTGGTGATTCTTCTACAGCTAAAGAAGAGTCTGCAAACTTTGTGCAGGATTCTTATGCTTTTGTAGTATGTTCAGATTTTTCTGCTTACATTTTTGACAAGACACAAATGATTTGGTACTTTGATAGTGGTGCATCCAGGCATATTACTTCAAGGAAGGATTTGTTTTGTTCATTGGATGCAGCTCCAGCAGGAAAGAAGGTGACATGTGCAAATAATGCTTCTTATCCAATCAAAGGCGTTGGTAAGATTTTGATTACCATTTCAGATGGTTCAGATTTATGCTTGCCAGATGTCTTATATGTTCCAGGGATCAAGAAGAATTTGTTGTCTGTATCCTCTCTTGCAAAAAATGGTCTTCGGGTCATTTTTGAGGATGACAGATGTGTTGTACGAGATCGAGAGAATGGTTATTCTCTTATCACTACAGGTACGCTGGACAATGGACTATTTGTGCTAGATCGTTATGAAAAGCAGATTCAGGTATGTATTGCAGAAACAAAGACTCAGGCCATGCAGGATGCTGAGTTGTGGCATGCTAGATTTGGGCATGTTAGTTATGGCAGTTTGATGACTTTACAACGTCATAATATGGTGCATGATTTGTCTTTATTGGAGATGCCACCAAGACATGTATGTGAAGGTTGCGTTCTTGGAAAGATGCACAGATTTGCATTTTCGCAGGATGGTTCAGTTAGAGCGACACGAAAGTTGCAGCTTGTACACAGTGATGTATGTGGTCCTATGAGGACGCCATCTTTGGGAAACAGCCTTTATTTTGTGACCTTCATTGATGACTTTTCCAGGTTTTGTTGGGTGTATCCACTCAAAGCAAAGTCAGATGTGTTTGCAGTTTTTCAACATTATGTCGCCATGGTTGAAAATGAAACAGGTTGCAAAGTACAGACTCTTCGTACCGATCGAGGAGGTGAATACATGTCAGGTGCATTTAAGGATTTTTTGGGAAAGAAAGGCATTAAACACCAATGCACTATGCCATACACACCACAACAGAATGGTGTTGCAGAAAGGAAGAACAGGTCTTTAATGGAGACAGCTAGATGTATGCTCAAGGCTAAGAGTTTGCCTCATAAGCTATGGATGGAGGCAGTTGCTTGTGCAGCACATGTTTTGAACAGGTGTCCTACTCGTGCCTTGAAGACCATTACTGCATATGAAGCTTGGTATGACAAAAAACCTTCAGTCAGTTATCTTCGTGTTTTTGGTTGTCTTGCTTATGCTCACATCCCTCAGCAGTTACGTGGGAAGCTTGATGATAAGGCAATCAAATGTATATTTGTGGGGTACAGTAGTGGAAGTAAAGGTTATAGACTTTACAATCCTGCTACAAACAAGATTTTTGAAAGTCGTGATGTAATTTTTGCAGAAACTACTGCTCAACCTATGGTTGCTTTTGATGTACCTCATATGCAGACACATGATGTATTTGAAGGTTTGCTTCCTTCTTTTGTGGAAAATCAAGATTCACAACAGGTTGATAATCTTGATCAATCTTTTGATCAGCATGTGACACCTCATGATGTAGAGGAAATTGTGCGTGAAGAGCAAGAAGTTCTCAGGGAAGAAAGAACCTTGCCTAAATGGGTTCAGAAAACTTTGCAGGATAGCAAGTTGGATGCACCGTTGCCACGGAAAACACGTGCTGGTACTACTTTTGGCAGAGAGCAAGTAGATTTGGCTTGCTTTAGCACTCTTTGTGATGCAGATGAGCCTGATTCATTTGAACAAGCTTTAGAGTGTGTTCAGTGGAAAGATGCTATGCAGCAAGAAATTGATTCTATTCATAAGAATCATACATGGGATCTAGTGGACTTGCCTACAGGTAAAAAGCCTATTGGTACAAAGTGGGTTTTTAAGGTAAAAAGGAAACAAGATGGTACTGTTGACAGGTACAAAGCAAGGCTTGTGGCAAAAGGCTATGCGCAACAGAAAGGCATAGATTATGATGAAACCTTTGCTCCTACTTCTCGTGCGTCCACAGTTAGATCACTAGTTGCAATTGCTGCTCATCATGGTTGGAAAGTGCATCAGTTGGATATCAAAACTGCTTTTTTGAATGGTGATTTGCAGGAAGAAGTTTATGTAAGTCAACCAAGTGGTTTTGTTGTAAAAGGTCAAGAGCAAAAGGTATGTAGATTGCGTAAAGCTTTGTATGGTCTCAAACAGGCTCCAAGAGCATGGTATGAGAAGATACATACTTATTTGATTGGCCAGGGATTTCAGAATAGTCCAACAGAAAGTACTTTGTATGTCAAAAAGAGAGATGGAGTTCTCATTATGCTAACACTTTATGTGGATGATATGCTTCTTACAGGCAATAGTGCAGATGAAATTGAAGCGTTTAAAGATGCTTTGAGAAAAACCTTTGAGATGTCTGATCTTGGTTTGCTACATTATTACTTGGGTATTCAGTTTGTGCAATCAGAGGATGGCATATACATGTTGCAGGCAAAATATTTGCATAAAATTTTGGACAAGTTTGGTATGCAAAATTGTAAGCCAATCTCTACACCCGTAGAAACTGGATCAAAGTTGAGCATGCACGATGCTGGAGAACCTTTTGATGTACATACTTATGCAGCAGCGGTTGGTTGCTTGATATATTTGGCAGGCAACACTCGTCCAGACATTCAATTTGGGGTTTCACAAGCAAGCAGATTTATGCACAGCCCAGGTATGCATCATTGGCAGGCTGTGAAGCGCATACTTCGTTACCTTTCAGGTACCCCTAATCTTGCCATGTTCTTTCCAAGGGGGGATATGTATGGAAAGCACAGTTCTATGCAGCTTCTTGGTTACAGCGATTCAGATTGGGCTGGTGATTTTGACACACGACATTCCACAAGTGGCAATTGTTTTTTCTTGGGAAATGCATGTATATCTTGGCTAAGCAAGAAGAAACCCACAGTGGCTACATCAACTTGTGAAGCTGAGTACAGGGCAGCTTTCACGGCAACAGTTGATTGTGTATGGATACGCAGGTTATTGGCATATCTTTGTGAGTGTCAACAGGCACCCACTACCATTTTCACTGACAGTCAGAGTGCTATGGCAGTTGCAAGGAATCCAGTATTTCATGCAAGAACAAAGCACATAGAGGTTCACTACCACTATGTCAGGGAAAGGCTACATGCAGGGGAGATCACACTAACTTACTGTCCTACACAGGATAACATTGCAGATCTATTTACGAAGGCGTTATCACGAGAAAAGTTTGAAGCTTTCCGAAAAGCTTTGGGCTTACTCTCATACACATGATGATCTGCTACCTTGTACGGATTCACACTATCACTACAGGGGGGATTTGTAGACATGTAGTAGTGTTAGTGTGTATACGCGCTTCACCAGGGGCACTTTTCTCCCACTGGGTTTTTCCCCCTGGACATCTGGTGTGAAAGGACACCTTATCTCTTAGGGTTTCATATAAGCTTTGTAGCTCTGAGTTTGTACACACAATTATTATTCCAATACAGAGAGAGAGACTACAGAGATCTCGTACACAAGCTCTGTGTCTTCTCCTTCTCCATCTTCTTCCTACTCTAAGTTGCTGTCTTCCTTCTGTTTCCTGTTTCATCATCTTCAACACCAACAACCTAGAAATTCAACTAGATGATCAAGTAGTGGCCAACACCACTAATGATGCAAGGTCAAGATCACAATTTATGGCACCTATCCTAGAGATATATGAGCCATGGCCAAATGAATTGTGGAAAGCAATTAGAAGTACAAAATATGGAAGTGTGACATTACAATCTGCACCCATAATTGAGGTCAATACAGGGAATGAAGTCTATCAGGGAGACATTCAATCTCTAAATGGAGATGCAGGGATGGAAGTTTCAATTGAAAGCAAACCACAGTCCTTGAAGACCTTACCCTCATACATAGGAGAACATGAGGCAGGCTCAAAGACTAGAGTGGTGCTATCTCAGAGGAGAGCCATATCCAAGATGATGGATACAAATAGTATGCAAGAGTTGATATCAGCTCTAATACAGTGCACCATTACTCTATCTGAACTGCTTAAGATTAGACCACATGTATGGGATGAAGTAGGCAACCATTTGGGGAAGATGGGATTAAAGATACCTCTTCAAGATCTACCCTCAAATGAACAATCAAACAAAACTCAACAAGAAAGTGCACACGCTAAACCTGTGCCAATAAACAAGGTGGGGGAATATTGCGAAGGAGAAGAAGGAAACACCACCTTGCCTGTGGAATACAAAGGAGTTAAAAGATTGGCTATACTTGATAGTGGGGATGGAGTAGCCATAGCCACAAAAAACATTTGGAAAAAATGGGGTAGACCAGCACTTAGGAAAACTAGAATGAAGCTGCAACTTGCAGATGGATACACGGAAAAAGCTCTGGGTATCCTAGAGCAAATTATTGTGACTTCTTGTGGAATTGAATAAGAACATACATTTGCAATAGTAGATTTTGGAAAAGGGGACAATTTTGATATCATTTTAGGAAGGCCTTTCATGCGTCAACTTAAGATGGTTCAAGATTGGGGCTATGACTATATCTACTTGAGACATAAAAAGGTCACCACAAAAATAAGCATAAAAGACCATAGCTATAGAGATGTGAATAGAACTCCTATAAAAAAAAATTGACTCTACTATAGTCAATGGGAAAGAGATACCTGCGTGGCTACAAACCAAACAAGAACTTTGGATGTGTGGTGCTTCGAAGTGTGGAAGCTCAGTGAAGGAGGATTGCATCCTAGAAAGATCAATGAATGATGAAGCTTACATACCGGAACCCTTTCCAGAGCAATTATTTGAACCCTTTGGATGGGATCAAATACTGGTGACTCTTGATGTGTGTGTGAATGAGGTGACTCTGACTAAATTTTGTGATGAGGAAGGGTATGATATAACTCCCGTATTTACGATAAAGGTGTTGAAGGAAGCTAACGAGATTTGTGAGTGTGAAGGCAAAAAAGGTGAAACAGATAGCTACGTCATGGAGCATGATGCCAAAGTGCACATGAAGAAAGCAGAGAAACCACAAGAATATGTCATTATTGACATACTTGAAGAAACAAAGAAGCCGACTCCAGAAAAAGTGCAAATGAAAGTAGATGGAGGAAAAAAGCTTCCAAGTTCAACGGAAAATCTTCAACAAACGCAAGATCAAAAGAAGAACAGGGACAAGGAAGAAGATGGACTATCTCCTACGATGATCAAATTCAATTTATGCGGACAAACAGGGCTCAAGGTTACATGTTCGGCCGCAATTGATCCTTATGCTACTAAGAATCTAATGACTTATGGAACGTGGATCATGATGGGAAAGCCACAAATCAATGAGCTAGAAGAAACAGTTTACACAAGTTCAGAAATGCCGATTCCTAGCTTTGGAGTGGCAGAAGTTGTACTCAAATTGAGTACCGTGGAGTATAAAGATACTTTCCACATAATCAACTCCCATCATCTCAAAGAGAGTCTGGTCCTGACAGAAAGCTGGAGGAACATCTTCTTTAGACAACAATCAAAAGCTTCAACAACAACAACGGTAAGACTCCATGAAGCTTCTCAAATCCATGCAGAGAAGAAATCGCCAACCATCGTGGAAAAAGGTAAAGCAAAGGTAAACATTGAAGTATATCAACCTCGCCAGACGACTTTACCTTCAACGAGCGTCCATCAAATTTCCCACGAAGCCTCTACATCAAGAGCCACACCATCAACAATGCAATGGAAACCAAAGCAAAAAATCTATCAACCAAAGTTTCCATCACAAAAAATCATCCAGAAGAATCCAAAGAATGTCGAGCAGGTGTAAATATCCAAAGAGCACATCCAAGTCAAAGACCCAGTTTGGATACATGAAACACGGGTTCAAACACAACAAAAAAAGGTGACAGGGTGGATAGCATCAAATGAGTCAATCACTGCTCAAGGCTACTTCCAAGGAAACACTAATGTTTGGGCCAAAAATCCTAAAGTAACAGCCTGGACCTACCCACCTCAATCAACGAGTTCTACAAGGAACAAGACGTGCTATCAACGGAATACAAAATACTCAGGGAAGCGAAAGAACACCAACAAAAGGCAAACAAAAAGACCTTCCAAGCGGGCAACGCGAAAAGTTTGGGTACCAAAATCAGACTTCAACAAAGATACCCAACACAAACACGTGAATCAGCGGATGATTCCACTGAAGCTACTTGAAGCACAAGGATTCTATGAAGGTAACACCCAAATATGGTTACCCAAAGTAGTTGCTCAACCTAGAGCCACTAAGACCAACCAAGTAGCAAAGGACCCCACACAAAGACAATCAACAACAACAAAGAGCCAATGGGGACTAAGCACAACCAAGGGAGAAAAAACCTCAAAATGGATCCCTCGTCTTCTACTACAAAAGCAAGGCTTTTACAAAGGAAATCATCAGGTTTGGATACCAAAGCCTAGTGTCCATCAAATTGTAGAAGAAGATAAAATGCCAAAGACGGTCATGCAAGGACCAAAAACAAGATGGGTTCCAAAATTGCTAGTGGAAACTTAATCACAGAGAACCCACACATCTCGACAATCGCTTCTCATGGAAATTAATGCAACGACTACATCAAGCCCTATCAGAGTTGAAGGACTTGTTTTACAAAGAAGTATCAACATACAACAAGCAAGTCAAGAGGAGCAAAATTATGCCAATCTACTCGACAAAATGGTGGCATTCAAAGACCAAAGCAATGATAGAGGCCTTAATATCAAGAACTTATGGCATTGGGTTTCACGCCATGAACAGGTAAGTCCAAGTTGCCATTAAAAATACATGTCATAAAAGTAAAGAGTCGGGCAGCTGAGCCACTAAATGAGCAAGGCATTAGTCCCAAAGCTTCAAGTAATATTCTCTGTGGTCTAAGAGTCTTAGCTATTCTAGGTACTGCTCAAGGTGGAGGAGTTGAGCATATTTATGTTGTGTCGCTCATGCTGGTATAGGTGAGCACAAGAGTCCAAGTCTATGTATTTTAAGTTTGTTTAAGTGAAAAAAGTCCAAAAGACACTCACGCACTATTCATAGTGAGGAATGAGTGGAGAAGCTTCTACATTGAAAACCCTTCTTGGAAACGTGCAAGCTATTGAGACGTCCTTTGATGTCACATGTGCTACATTTGTTCCTTGAAGTACCCATCAACTCCATCTTTTACACTACATGCTTTTGTTTAAAAACTTCTCATAAGCATATAGAGTGTCCCATAATTGGCACTTACATTAGGCACTCTTCCTTTGTTTCTCCCAAGCACTCACCTCGCATGATAGGTACTTCGAGTCAAAATGCTCAACTCCAATAAGAGCGTATACCAAAGGCACTTTTTTCCCACTGGGTTTTCCCTTTGGTCATCCAGATTTTAAGACCCTAATCTAGACCTCATCATCAACTTCTTGTATATATTCCTTCTACATCAACAATAAGGAAAGGGCTACCCATAACCATCAACAACAACTTGGAGCAAAAATAGCAGGTCTCCATATGCTTATCAAGAGCATCTTTTATCTTCAAGGGTGACAACAAAGATCCATCCAACAATGGCAAGTCAAAGAATGGCCTACAACATCAAGCAATGAGAAATTTAGCAAGCGAGCTATCCACAACAATCAAAAATAGCTCACACAGTGCTTCAACATTGGTGACCTATTGCAGACAACTCAAATTGCAATGGACCTTGAGAGAATATCTATCATAAAGTCCATGCGACAAGGAGGATCAGTTCTACACGATCAAACACTTCAACATCCATCTTTACGGCGGCTAAGATTGACAACCCAAAGGCGAATGTACAACAAGAAGAAACCATTGCCTCGATAATCAAAGCTCAAATCATGTATCAACAACATGACAACTATTCATCACTCAAGGAAGGGGGGAGCGTCATCAACGACAACACGCTTCCCAAGATGAAGATCAACCTTGAAGACAAAGCTGAAGACAACCCTATGACAAGACTGCACAAGGTTGTGTCAAGGGACGACACGAGCTAGGAAGGGGGGAGTGTTTGGAGGTGATAACAACATACAAGTGCCCACCTAGCCAAGGCGCCTGTTGGGTCAGCCGGCCAAATTTTTGACGTGGTCACATTATTTTTCCGATGTTTAATACATCAAACCCTGTAAAAGTCTAATGACAATCGCCTATGTCAAGTCTGAGTCAAAGATGTAATTTTTCCAATGATGTATGTAAAGGTCCATGAGAAGTTGGCCGCCGCCGGCCACTTTAGAAAGCCCTAGGTATATAATACACTAAGGTTAGCGGGAAAGGGGAGATCATTTTTATGAAGATAAGGGACTATTGAGCTACGCACAGAGAGCTACCTCTTTGCTCCAACTTGTAATCATCGCTTTTGTGGCTACGGTAATCCAAATTTTGTTTTGTTTCTTGCATTGTGTTCCTCTTACTCTGCTCTTCCATTCAAGTGTAAGCATTCAAGATTTGGTGAAGGTTTTAGACGCATCCGTTTAGGCCTTAAATCGTTGTTTTGAGTGTTTATATGCGTATTTTATGTTGTTTGACCCTAGGAGAGGCTTTAGGGACCTAAAAACGACCCTTTAGGATCGTTCGTTTACTATTTTTGCGTACTGTGGGACGAACGATCGCGATCGTTGTACCTTCCCAGAATGCTGTGACAATGATAGGATATGTTCCTAATAGTCCTCTGTAGCTTCCCTTTAAGTTTACTGCGATTCCGATATGATTTGCATGGTGAACGGGTGTGATGACTGTAGAGCTGTGTAGAAGGACATAGGCAGATTACTTGGCTTTAGTGCGATCAATTTGCTTGTAGAGTTAGTAGTTGCATCTCTTTGAGTTCACTTCATTAGGATTGACACCCTAGTGAGTTTCCATGCCTCATCCGAGTCGCTTCCCCTGTATCGATAATTTTATGTTGATGCTTGAGAGCTATGCTATGGATGTCCGTCGCGGCGACCCACAAACACCCATCCAATGCACTCTTACCTTCGGAGAACTATTAAAACTCAGACCATACTTATGGAATGATTTACAGAAAATCCTAGAGAAGGTGGGGATAACGGGGTTAATCTCGAAGAATTTGGGAAAATTGAAAAATGAAATGGAAAACAAAGATATTCGATCAGTTCCTATGAACAAGGTCGGAGAATATTATGAAGGGGAAGAAGGAAACACCACTCTCCGAATGAATATAATGACATTGAAACTATCGCGATACTGGATAGTGGAGCTGGCATAGCCATAGCCACTAAAGCAGTATGGGAATCCTGGGGACAGCCAGTCATTAGACAAACTCGAATGAAATTGGAGTTGGTTGACGGACACATTGAGAAACCATTAGGGCTGCTTGAAAAGGTGCTAGTCAATTCGTGTGGAATTGAATATCAACACACTTTTTCCATAGTAAACTTTGGAAAAAACTCAACTATGAAATCATATTGGGAAGACCTTTCATGCGACAGGTACAACTTATCCAAGACTGGAAAAACAATTATCTGTTTGAAGCGAGTGGGACCTATAACAAGAGTAAATCTAAAAGATCACACTTATAGAGATGTCTTGAAAACACCCATCCAAGAGTTTGATTCAATCTCTTCGACTAAAACTAAACTTCCATCCTGGTTAAACAAAGACACTCCTATCTGGATGTGTGGAGCTTCAGAAAATGGAAGCTTAAGACGAGAGGAATGTATCCTAGAAAGGGATGGCACAAGCCAAGCCTATGTACCTGAACCCTTTCCAGAGCATTTGTTTGAGCCATTCGAGTGGACTCAAATTTTAGCGACAATGGCTGTATGTGTGAATACGTCTATGCCTACTCAATTTTGCAATGAGGATGGCTACGACATAATTCCCATCCAAATGATTTCAATCCTCAATATTAAAGACAAAGGTGAGGAACCCAAGGACTTAATGAAAGCTCAACAAGTCTTTTCAAACCTCTATTACAATGCAACTGATGAGTTAGATGAACACTCAGCTACCTCAGAAGATTCGGGGTCAGAAAAAAAACATATGAGAGCTAAGCTACTGTTAAAAGGAGGGGAGGAAAAGTTTTTTGACTTTCCAAACCAGAAATCAAGAAGACAAAAATGGTAAGAGAGAGACCATAATTGTGAAAAAACGACCTATGCCATCAGTCTCTAGTGAAACACAATTTCTGATGCAGATAGATGCAAATGATTGTGTCAAGGACAAAATCACTAGCAGATATCCTTCAAACAAAAACTCAAAAATATCTTAGACATAGACAAAAACAAGGAAGGGTACTCAAGCAAACCCACAGGAGGATAAGAAACCAACCATGACACGAGTCGAGCGGAAAAAGAAATATCAAGAGTTGAAAAACACTCTAAAGGAGATATACACAACCGAAATGGAAACCACGGAAGAGGATGGTAAGGATGTAATTCATGTTTCATCCCATTACAAAGATTATACTCTCCAAGATCAAAAAATCATAGTCGAACAACCTGTTAGGGAACTACGAAAACAGGGCGAGTCTTACGAAGGACCTGAAAACGCTAAAAGAAGAGACTTGTCTAAACCAGGAGAAGAGCCTAGACCGGCTTACATTGCGAATGACCTAACAGAAGAAGAAGAAGAGCTCTTGTTGAGCTTGTTAAAGGAATACCAAAATATCTTCGCTTGGTCGTACAAGGATCTCAAGGGTGTTGATCCAGAAATCTGTCAACATACCATACCCATGAGAGATGATGCAAAATCAAGTAGACAAAGGCCATATACGTATAATGAAACATTTGCCAGGAAGATAAAAGAAGAGATTGAAAAACTAAAGGAAGCCGAATTCATTTATGAAATTGAACACACTGATTAGGTGTCTCCAATTGTGGTAGTACCCAAGAAGAATGGGAAATTGCGAGTGTGTGTTAATCTCAAAAAGGTGAATGCAGCTACCATTAGAGACAACTTTCCTCTTTTGATAACTGAGCATGTTTTAGAACGGGAAGAAGCTTATAGCTTCTTAGACAGCTTTTCGGGATACAATCAACTTTTCGTTGACCCAAAAGATCAGCATAAAACTGCTTTTGCAACAGAATGGGGTATATTTGCCTATCGGGTTATTCCGTTTGGATTAACTAATACTCCAGCCACGTTTCAAAGGTTGATGAGCCTTGCTTTCAAAGAATATCTTAGAAAATTCTCAGAAGTATATATGGATGATCTATGCGTACATTCATCAACCCGGGCTGATCATTTTGAACACCTCAAAAAGGTATTCGACAAATGTAGACTTTATAGGATTTGCTTAAATCCTGAAAAGTGCACATTCATAGGTAGACAAGGAAGAACTCTTGGACATATAGTGTCTAAAATGGCATAGCTATTGATACTTAGAAGATTCATGTCATTACTGATTTGCCTAGACCAACAACAGTCAAGAGGGTACAAGCCTTCATGGGGCATTGTGGAAATTACCGACGGTCATCTACATGTACGCAAAACCCATGTATATCTTGATTACGCACTTTGAATGGACCGAGGCATGTGAAGAATCCTTCATGAATCTTAAGCAAGATTCCACCTCAGCTCCAATATTGAAAGCACCAGATTGGAATAAGGTATTCTACATACATGTAGATGCTTCCAATTTTGCTATCGGTTGTATACTAGCTCAACCAGGAGATGCGAAAATTGACTTTCCTATTTCTTATGCTAGCCGACAAGTGAACATGGCGGAAAAGAATTACACCACCACCGAAAGGGAAGGTTAGGAATGATCTATGCCGTTAAAAAGTAGGACTTCACTTTGCGGAAGACCAAACTATGCAACGGATCTTGAGACTTGGAGTATTTTAGGCGACTATGAGGAGAGATGTTCAAGCTTTTGTAAAGGATTGTCACTTGTTCCTAGGTGGAGTAACTATCTAGTTACTTACTTATCGAGCCGAACATTTCCTGAAGATATGAGTAAACACCGTCAAAGAGAAATTGAAACTGCAGCAAGAGACTATACTCTTGTTGGGAACCAATTGTATCGGAGAGGTAAAGATCAACATTAGCGTCTCTGTGCAAATGAAAACGAGTATATTCCAATTATAGAATAAGCACAGGTTGGATTAGCTGGAGGTCACTTCCCAGTGAGAGCACCACAAGAGCAATCTTGATGGCAGGCATATGGTGGCCAACACTATTTGCAGATGCCAAAGAATATGTTCGAAGGTGTGATGCTTGTCAACGAGAAAAAATGCCAACACAAGTAGATAGCATGCCCTTAAGACCAATGATGGGGGCTAGAGATTTCGCAAAATGGGGTATAGATTTTGTTGGACCGACACAGCCACCTACTTATAGAACCCAAGCTCAATATATCCTTGTAGCTACGGACTATTTGACCAAGTGGCCCGAGGCTAAAGCAACTCAAAAGAATGATGCCAGAACCACTGTTGCATTCTTATATGAGTATGTATTCACGAGATATGGACTGCCAATAGAAATTGTCAGTGATCGGGGAACTCATTTCCTCAATGAGGTAATCGAGTATTTGCTTAATGAGTTTATGGTCATCCATAACAAATCAACTCCCTATCACCCACAAGCAAACGGACAAGCTGAGCATACGAATAAAATTCTTCGCTCGCTACTGACTAAAGTGGTTAGTTCAGGAAGAATGGACTGGGAAATGAATCTCCATGCTGCTCTCTGGGCTTACCAAGTTTCATTCAAAAAATATTTAAATGCTACACCCTTTAACCTTGTTTATGGTCTTGATGCCATACTTCCAATAGAATTTCTATTGCCGACATTAAGGGTAGCATAGAATCTTGAGTGGACTGGACATGAATTGTAAGAAAGACTTGAATATTTTAAAAGCTAGATGAGCAAAGGCTAACTGTTGTAGCTCACATCTATGCACAAAAGCGGAAACAAAAACGGTTTTTTGATTCCCACTTAATGTTACCATATACATGTGGTAGTGATGTGTGTGAACACACTAGGACCGTCGGGGCATTTTTTCCCTCTTTAGGAGGTTTTTTCCCCCGTGCATTGTATGTACGCCCATCACTCTAGGGCTATCCATCTTTCCATTGCACACTAAGAAATACACTCTCTAGTGTGTGCCTTGAGCTTCCTTCGTCTTCTCCAAGCTGTGTGTGTTTCTCTGCAACCCTAATTTCAACAATTGGTATCAGAGCAGGTCATGTCCTCACTGGCTTAATCGCCAGCTGCTACAGAACACGCTTGCTAACTTTCTCCGATTTTAGTGAGCTTTGGCGAGCATTCGCGTGTTCACAAATATTTTGGGAAAGCTAAAAGAGCTTGGTCTACTCAGAATTTTGATTTGGGCTCATTTCGGCCTCCGTTTCCACTACAGGCAGTACTACACAGGCTATTTCGTCATTTTTTGTAGAATTTCTGTGAATGCCATTTTCTGCATAACAGGTGCCTTATAGTCCTCTACGGTTTGTGCTATATAGCACGTGTTGTTCCCGCTCCATTTCTCCTATTTTTAGGCAGTTTTCACATCAGGTGCAGTATTTACCATGGCTGACAACAACAACACAGATGTGTTCAAGATGTTTGTTGTTGAGGACAGCTTGGATGGGGACAATTACCCTATGTGGGCTTATATGATGCAACACGTTCTTGTGTCAAAGGGCGTCTGGAATATTGTGCAGGGCCTTGATGTACGTCTTGGTTCTGAGGATGTAGCCAATGTTGAGGATGTTGCAGGTCTTGCTGCAAGGACTGCTGTTGTTAGAGTTGTTTTGCCTACGGCAGAACAAGCTCATTGGGATGTTAAGGATGCGCAGGCTCATGCATTGATTGCATTGTCTGTAAAGCGCACCATTGTTCCTCACATCCGTTCAACGAAATCTGCAAAACAGGCTTGGGATATTTTGGCTGGTCTTTATGCAAGTCGCAATGAGGCTAAACTTGCTTTGCTGCGTAAAGAGTTGGAGTCAAATATTATGCATGAGGAAGATGATATGGACACTTTCCTTGCTAGTGTCAAGGATATCAATGAGCAACTTATTTCTGCAGGAGAAGTCATTTCAGACAGTTCCCTTGTGCAGACTGTTCTTGATGCCTTACCAAATTCTTACCATACTTTTGCTAGTACTTGGAGACTTATGACCCAAGGAAATCCAAAAGTTGTCAAGTTTGATGCATTATGCACATTGCTTTTGCAAGAGTCACTTTCCAGAAAAAACAAGACTAGGCAGTGTCGTGCAGTTGAACAGGCTTTTATTGCTTCTCAAAGAAAGGGTGGTAACAGTAATGTAGCCACTTCTTATGGTTCTGCTGCGAGTGGCAAAAATTCTGTTCCTAATGCTTCTGTTGGCATCAATTCGTCTGGAAATTCTGGTGACAAGGGCAAAAAGAAGATGCGTTGCCAGTATTGTAAAGCTAATGATCACTTGATCAAGTCGTGTCCTAAGTTGAAGGCCAAAGAGGCTAAAAAGAAAGAGGGTGGTTCCACTACAAATGCAGCCATTATTGAGTCTTCCGTGAAAGGAGACTGTAATGCTGATATTGATGCAAAATGGGCTTTTAGTGCAGAGTGCACTTACAATCCTGCTGTCCATGATGCATGCTTGTCAGTTTTGCTGCACATTCATATGTGTGGTATTTCGACAGTGGTGCAACAAAGCACATTACCTCACATCGTGAATTGTTTACCTCTCTCGAGTCTGTCCCTCATGGGAATTCAGTCACTTGTGCCAACAACACCTCTTATCTAGTTCAGGGAGTTGGAAAGATTGTGCTCACTGCTACTAATGGCAGTTCCTTCACACTTGTTGATGCACTTTATGTACCTGGGATCAATAAGAATCTCTTGTTTGTATCCACACTTGCTAGACTTGGACTTGAAGTCAAATTTGTGGATGACAGATGTACAGTTCATGATCTCAGTTTTGGTGATGAAATTGTTGCATCTGGGCTTTTGTGCCGTGGGCTGTATAAGCTCACTTTGTATGACAAGTGTGGACAAAATTTTTCAAATGCTGTTGCAGATTCAAGGGCTATTTCAAATGCAAAACTTTGGCATGCACGTTTTGGTCATCTGAATTTTGCCAGTTTGCTGCGTTTGCAAAAATCTTATATGGTTGCTTCTTTGCCGCCTCTTGAAGCACCTGTCAAACATGTTTGTGAAGGCTATATTTTGGGTAAGATGAAGCGTTCTAAATTTCCAAAGGATGGTTCAATTCGGGCCACATGCACGTTGCAGCTTGTGCATAGTGATGTTTGTGGGCCCATGCAAACTCCGTCCTTGGGCAATTACCTGTACTTCGTGACTTTCATTGATGATTACTCCAGGCATGCATGGGTATTTTCGCTTCAAGTGAAGTCCCAAATTTTTATGTGCTTCAAACAATTTCTGGCTATGGCTGAAAATGTCTCGAAATGTATTATAGGCACCCTCCGTTCCGATCAAGGGGGGGAGTATATGTCTCATGAATTTAATGCATTTTTGGCTAGTCGTGGGATAAAACACCAATGTACAGTGCCTTATACACCTTAGCAAAATGGTGTTGCTGAGAGGAAAAACAGGTCACTGACGGAAATGGCACAATGTATGGTCAAAATTCAAGCTTTACCGCATTATTTTTGGCTTGAGGCCATCATGTGCTCCACTTATGTACTAAACAGGTGTCCTACGAAAGCTTTGCAGTCTATTACTCCATATGAAGCATGGCATGATAGAAAGCCTTCTATTGAACACATGCGTGTTTTTGGCCGTTTGGCATATGCTTTGGTGCCACAAAAGTAGCGCAAAAAATTGGATGATAAGGCTGTGAAATGTATTTTTGTTGGTTATAGTTCTGAAAGCAAAGGTTACAGGTTGTATCATCCGCAAAAAAAACGTATTCTGGTTTCTTGGGATGTAGTGTTTGTGGAAGATTCTGTTCAGCCCTTGCTGTCATGTACTAGAGACAATAATGTAAGCTCACAGGACATTTATGACACTTTGTTGCCTCTTTTCAGTGGTGGAAATACGAATGTAAGTTACAATGAGGCAAATGTACAGCCTATGGGGGTTTCTGAAAATGTTCTAGATCAGCCTATTACTGATGCAGATGTACATGATGTACTTGATGAGGAAAGGGATGAAAATGATCAGGCTAGAGGTATGCCAAAATGGCTGGTGCACACTTTGCGTGACAGTAAATTGGATGCACCTTTGTCTAGTCGTACTCGTTCAGGCTCCCGCCATGCATCTTATGCATCAGATTGTTATGCTTTGGCTGTGTCTAGCTTACATGATGTTGAGGAGCCTCTGTCACTGGACCAAATGAGAAACATATTGCTGAATTTAAGGATGATTTGAATGCTACTTTCAAGATGAAATATTTGGGGCTGTTGCATCATTACTTGGGTATACAGTTTAAGCAGTGTGATGGTGGTATTGCCTTGTGTCAGAAAAGTTACATAGAGACATTTCTATGTAAGTTTGGACTTGAGGATTGCAAACCTATTGCCACTCCCATGGAAACAAGTTTGAAGTTGAGTCTACATGATGCTAGCGATCCTGCTAATGTCACTCTTTACCAAACTGTTGTTGGCTGCTTCATTTATGTATGCAACAGGAGGCCGGATATTCAGTTTGCAGTCTCACAGGTCAGCAGATTTATGCATAGCCCAAGGTCTAAGCATTGGCAGGCTGTCAAGAGGATTTTCCACTACCTTAGTGGCACTTTACATCTTGGCTTGTTTTATCCCAAGGGGGGATCATTGCCGCCGGACTTACATGCTTTTTCCGACTCAGATTGGGCTGGTTGTTTTGACACGCGAGTGTCCACAAGTGGTTTTTGTTTCATGCCTGGAAGTTCATGTATATCATGGTTGAGCAAGAAGCAACCTACTGTGGCCACTTCGAGTTGTGAGGCTGAGTACAGGGCAGTCTTCACAGCTACGGTTGAGTGTGTATGGCTCAGACGCCTTATGGCTGATTTGGGTGTTGGACAGGACACTGCCAACACTATCTACACTGACAGTCAGAGCGCATTGGCAGTTGCGAGGAACCCAGTTTTTCGTGCTCGCACAAAGCACATTGAGGTGCATTACCACTATGTCAAGGAGAGGCTCTCAGCAGGAGAGATCAGTTGGCTTATGTGCCAACACAGGACAACCTTGCAGATCTTTTCACAAAGGCATTGTCTCATGAGAAGCTTGAAGCTTTTCGCAAAGCTTTGGGCTTACTTCCCTTTGTGGACTGATCATGTCCGTAGGGCATGGCACTTCCCTTTACTCATGTGCCAGATCTCGTTCACCGCATCACTCCAAGGGGGATTTGTTACCATATACATGTGGTAGTGATGTGTGTGAACACACTAGGACCGCCAGGGAATTTTTTCCCTCTTTAGGAGGTTTTTTCCCCCGTGCATTGTATATACGCCCATCACTCTAGGGCTATCTATCTTTCCATTGCACACTAAGAAATACACTCTCTATTGTGTGCCTTGAGCTTCCTTCGTCTTCTCCAAGCTGTGTGCGATTCTCTGCAACCCTAATTCCAACACTTAATTACAACAATCTTCAAAAAAGGGGACTTAGTTTTAGTCTATTCCCTTAAGCAACACATTCCCAAGTTTAAGAAAAAAGGAAACAGACCGTTTATCATTGAAGATGTATCTCCAAGTGGAGCAATAAAATTGTCCACCCTAGATGGTGAACCAATGGCTAATTGGATTAGTGGATGTCGTTTAAAGAAACACAATTTTCCACTAATCAATGAATTGCTAGAAAGAATGTATGCATCCAAGCAAAGAAAGATTAAACGACAACAGATTATTGATGAAGCCCAAGAGGAATCTCGGCTTCAAGTACTCAAGCGGAAAGCTGCTCTCAAGAATCATCATATACCGATTGCCATCAACACTCTGGAAATGGATGATCGACAATGGGAATTACCTAAAGATGCAGTTTCAATAGATGATGACTGGCTAGACGGAATGGACCTGCGCATCAAAGTACAGCTCAATAATCATAGCACTAATGCTTTGGTTGACACAGGAGCTAGAGTAAATGCAGTAAGTTATTTTACGTACAAAAAGACAACAAGTCAATCATTGACAGCAGGAATAACAACAATCAAAGGATGTAACAAAAACCCAACTCCAACATTGGGAGTAGTCAATTTGACCGTGATGGTACATGGATGTTCATGTCCTCATCAATTTGTATGCTGACCAGATGAACACATAAATGAGACAATGATTCTTGGAATTC
The DNA here is from genome assembly GCF_014529385.1 of Adiantum capillus-veneris. Lineage (NCBI taxonomy): Eukaryota > Viridiplantae > Streptophyta > Polypodiopsida > Polypodiales > Pteridaceae > Adiantum > Adiantum capillus-veneris. The sequence continues at coordinate 15,291,536 of NC_140933.1, forward strand.
CCTGGATGCGAACATACAAAGCAATACCAGATTGGGATACAAATCAGCTAAAGCTATCACCTAAAGGAGGGCAACTCATTGTTCCAATTGCACCAAGCAAGGAGGAATGGAAAAGAAGCAATCAGCAGACCAAACCACAAAGTAGTCAATCTTCTCTATCCCCTCGACAATCAAATGCTACAAGTAGCATGCAAGGAGTTAGACAAATTTGGGTACCAAAAGCACAGCTTAAGGATAAACCGATTCAGATCTAGGTGCCTAAAACTTCACCGATAAACAAAAGAAGGTTCCAAGGGTAAAACACAGAAACGGGCATCTCCGAGCAAGGAACCTAACATGGAAATGGTTTGGAAGAAAAAGAAGCACTTATCTTCTCCACAAACCGTAAAACCAATCAAGCAATGGCGAGTTAAGTCTGAAAAGACTCCACCACACCATACAGCACCAAGCAGACCAAGCTACCAATGGCGAGAAAAAGCTCGACAACAGTCAAAAGTGCTACCAACATCTCAAGAAATCAGTGTGTTAAAGCATCTTGATGGTACAATTAAACAGAGAGCACACAAGCTATAAGATTTTCTCTTTGAAAGACATCAGCAGCAAACCTCGACATCAAAAACCCTTGAGTTAATTACTCAAGACCCAGCTCTTGCACAGGATACTAGTTTGAGTTGCATTGATCTTCATAGCATGGTAGAGCCAACCACGGCTATGCATAGACACAATTGTTCAACCCATGCACACAGTCGTTCCGGAGTATGCCATCTAGGAGGGGTGGAAGGGCACTAAGTACTAAGTAATTAAGGGTAATGTTTGAAGAGGGAGAAAAAATTTTGATATTAACATATGATTTTTCACAAAAGTACCTAATAATGCCCTTATAATTCATCATCAAGGAAAAATTCATTGATAATATCTTCCCGATGAGTGTAAATAGTGTATATACTATCAGAAAATCATCAAAAATAGTCCTTTTTGGGTATTTTTCATCATTTTTATTGATAATGAGGCTTAAAATAAGAAAAATCCAACAAAAAATAATAAAGCTGTGTTTTCAATGGATTCTCTTAATTATTGGATTTTCGCTTTACTTTTTTAGAGCATTTTGTTATTTTCTTTGATTTTTTTAAATAAACATGTCAAATATTAATAATAAATAGCAGGGAAGCTCAGATGGAAAAATGGAAGACACAATGGTGATAAAAAAGACAAGGTGGACAAGTACAAAAACTTTCAATGAAATCAGAAGATGGAAATGGGAAGCCTAAATTAGGCGACCAGGCCTACTTTTGTAGAATTCTTGCAGAATAAGCTACAGGAATCCGATCATCAAAATGTTTGAGTTTAACGGGGGAATTTGGGAAAAATTGGGTCGGGAAGTCTAGGTATAGATATCCAAGGTAGGCTAAAACTACCTCATTTCCACTTGCAGCCTTCGCAGAGAGATTTCGGCCTCTTTCGCACATCTTTTATGGAGCCCACAGTTGACCATTCTCAGCGCCGTCCCACGTCTCACACAAGACATGAGGGGTAAGTTCTTTACTCATCAATGATCCATTTTGTACGGCCGGTAGCTAGTCTAAAGCCCTAGAAAAAACCCTAGAAACCAAGCAGTGCACGAAGACCTACGACCAAAAACTGACCATAGCAGCCTGTCAGCTCGACCAAAGCAGATGGGATTTAAACCATAGCATGCCCTAACATAATAGAACCTTTCTATATCATCAGTTGACCATTCGGCAGGGGTCGAGGGGGTCCCCAGTAGAAAAGATAGGTTTTTGGCAAATGCCAGAATTCTGATCTGCCTCCACAGATGGCTTGATTATGAGGTCCATATACAATGTATATGATTGGTTTGGTGAAATCCATGAAGCAAAGCCCTCAAAAAGCAGAAAACGGCTTGAAGGTTACAAAGCGTCAAATTCGACATACGGAGTCAATCTGACTCCAAATGAGCCAGAATTGGACAAGTTGCTTCACGACTATGTTGCGGACAAGTCACAAAAAACAATGATTTCAGAGTCGACAAAGCACAAAGTGATGCGGGCATGACCAAACTTGACCAAATTCAATTTAGGACTTGTTTTAGGTGTATGGACTATGTATAGGTCAAAATTTGTAAGTTTTGCAAAGAATTTGTCACTGTTCTAAATAATCGCGATTATTTACTTTTGCAACATTTTTGCTTGGAAATTGTCACCTGACCTCACCTATCATGTGTACACACCTATTACATGCCAAAAATCAAGTATGAGCCAAAATGACCACGCATTACTTGGAAAATTGTCAAAAAATGCAAAGAAGTCTTTGCAAGCCAATTTTTGGGTTATGGACAACATTTCTTAATCCAAATCACCTTATATCTCATATACAAGGTCTATACAATGCCTAGAACCTAGTTGTACCAAAATATGCTAATTTTGATAGAAAAGTTAATAATCGCCATTATTTACTTTCTAGCCAAAATTAGAAAGTTTGGATCTTTTGCCAGCATACATCCAAAGTACATGATGTGTTAAGCCCACTAGCCAATTTTGAACCAGTTTGGAGCTCAAAATCTCAAATTTCCTTTATATCTACTGTTTAAGAGACCTAAAGCCAAAATCTGGTACCATTTTCATCCTATGCATCCAAATGAGCCCATATTTCACGCAGAGCATGTATTTGGTATATACTTCAAGCGTATGAAGCCAAGTTTGCAAAAAGTTGAAAAATTTGCTCAGCTATAAATAATCGTGATTATTTACTTTGGTTGCAAAAAAAAAATTTGACTTCACAGTTTTGTTCCTTGCATGTTTTTATGCATCTATGCTTGTTCAAAATTTGATTTGAAGCAAATTGGACCAAAATTGTCAGCATTTCAGACTAAAGGACATTTCACAGAAAATTCCAACAAATCTGCTAACTTTGCACTCTATTCACTGAACAAGAGCCATGCAAGCAGCAGAGAGGGCCAAGAAGAAGCTCAACCAAAAGGAGAAGTTGCAGGAACTGCCCGTATATCAACTAGACCTTGATTCAGTCAAGGCGGCTAAGGTAGCATACCTCTCTAAAGAACAAGTCTTCACTGGCAGATTCAAGAGTGAAGAGGAGCATCAGGTGGAGTTGCAACTCTTACCTAAGGAAGTGTATGATGTGGCCGCGAAACCAGAGACCAAAGAAGCCAACCGCAGGCTTGGACTCAAAGACTTCTACAAACAGAAGCCTTGCGGAGTGGATTTTCAAAAATCTTATGAGCTTCTATCCACAATTAAAGAAGATGGAACCGCACAGATGTGTGACACTCAGGGAAAGAAGGTTAAAGTGGTCATTACTAAAGATATAGTGGCAGAGGCACTCAGACTGTCTACAGAAGGAATGACCATGAGAGCAAGAGACAGAAAAATAGCAGGAACCTTCACCAAAGAGACAGCCTCGGATACCTTCGTAGATTTGATTCACAAACAGGTGGAAGATCCAGCCAGATTGTACCATCAACACTTCCACTTCTTGGCAAAAAGGCCACCAAGGTACACCACGCCAAATCACGTGGTTGCCACCACATTTATCCAAGTTCTAAAGTCAACAACCATGCAACCAGTGGACCATGTGCAGTATGTCCTGACCACCTTGAAGGGCACCAAGAAGAAAGGCAAGATCACTTACTTGGGTGCACCAGAAGTCTTGACGAGGATAGCATACCATGCCATCGGCATGGCTGAAAATTTACCGCCTGCTCCTGATCAAAATACATGGATATTGGCAGCACAATCCTCTACAAGAGCTACAAGGTCAGGAAAGAGATCTTATAAATCCGATGAAGAATTAGCTGACAGCTCGCCAAAAAGGCACAGCAGTGAGAGCTCTGATAACGAGGAAAAGAGAGCTCGTAGAGAAGAAATGAAAAGAAAAGTTGTGGCCTCCCACCAAGAGGAGCCCGCACAAAAACAAGTTCGCTTTGAAAGAGAGAAACAGGCCTACCAGCGTAGTAGACAAGCACAAGGGAAGGACCCAAAGAAATGGGTGCCGAGCGGACTTAAAGGCCCAAGGACGAAGCATCATACAAGAAAAGAGGTTGAAGATCCGACAAAGATCTTGGAAAAAATGTACCAAGAAGACGAAGCCCTAAAGCTGAAGGAAGCCGAAGAAGCGGCTAGAAAAGCTAAAGAGGCGGAGGAACAAAGACAAGCCAAGGAGACGTCTAGAGAAGAAGCACAAGAACAAGGTTACAAGTCTCCCAGACCCACCTCACCACCTATAGAACAACAGGACATCACATGCCAAGCCCACCACCATCACCTAAGAAAGAGAAATCCAAATATTCCGAGTCCACCAAAGAAACAGAATCCGCACAAGACGTTGACCAGCACAAGAAGAAAAAAGAGAAAGAAGCAGAGCCGGAACAAGAGAAAGTCACTGAAACTACTCAAAAGCCTGAAGAGAAAAAAGGCAAGTGAATCTGCACAAAAGGCCACTGCTACAAAAGAGCAGCAACAACATAAAGAACCGGAGCCAGAGAAGGAAGTGAGCCCTGCACCTGAAGAGACTATACATTCTGGTCCAGTACCCTCTACTTCCACTCAGCAAGAAACTGCCGAGGCAACAAGGCCTCAGGATGACAAAGAAAAATACCAACCCTCTATCTCCACACAAGAAGAACCAGCAACCACGACACAACCAAAATACACACATGAGGCTGCAGGCACATCCGTGCATCTGCCAAGATAGGAGGATTGGCAGTCAAATGACGAGGTTATACTGCAAGTAAATGAATATGCAAGGCAGATGCAAGACATGACGGAGAGACTCCGTTCAGCAGCACTAGCCGCATCACAAAGGCCAAAGAGCTTGAGGTGGTGATTGACGCTCTCCAAGGAGAGTTAGAAGATAGGATGATTGTCATCACCGATCTTCAGAGGCAAGTGCAGTAAATGAAAGCCGAAGCTGAACATTATCAGCTAGCTAGAGATAGACAGCAGAAAGAAATAGAGGAGTTAGGTGATCTGCTCACCAAGGTATCCGATGCTTGCAAAGCAAAAGACAAGAAGCTGATAGAAGTTACGAATGAACTTCTTATGACATCCCTGTCAACTCAAAAAATTCAAGTGCAATTGGATGTTGCAAATGCCTCGTTACAGTACTCTGAACAAAAAACCAATGATCAGGCAATCTTCTTATGGCAAATAAGAGAAAACTCTAGCCATGGCCTCGATCAAAGGGACTGATGAAGTGTACAAGGCACTAGAAAAGAAGAAAAAGGACCTCGAGTTAGAGTTAAAGATGGAGCAATCACAGCGCAAGGACTTGGCTTTGATGAGGGTCTAGAGATAAGAAGAGCTCCTCAAAGAAATAGTTGAGCTCAAGAGAGTTAACCAGCTCCTCAGAGATGGAAAGCCAGAAACGCAGGATGAGGCAGGCACTTCAGAGCCGTCATCGCACATAGACATACCCTCGGTCTCATTTGCTGAGTTGGAAACACAGTCCATAGCGGAGCCAAGTGGTGAAGAGGATTTTTAGATAAACATCACAAATGCAGACATAGTGCCTATGGTCCAGCTGTCAAAAGTTAAAGAAGACTCACTGAAAGAGAAGATCACCCAAGAGGTGGATGAGTAGTGGAAAGCTGTACTGGATTGGGAGTTGAGAGTTCTACACTCTCTCAACATCACTCAAATCACTCCCAATCAGATCAATGCTCAATGGCATCATCAATCCCTACCATATCCTCTCATAAAAGTGGAACTACTACAGGTAAAAGAGAGGATGTACAAAGACATGCAAGAAGATGGCGCAGATAAAGACCACCCAAAGTGGAGGTTAAGTTGGTTGAACAAGAATCTGAGATATCCAATTCTTTTCACAAGAGCACCTGCAGTCCTGCAAAGAGATCCCACATTTTGTCATGTACCCAGAGTAAGGACATGGCAAGAGCATGAGGCACTGACAAAGAAGCGGCCAACCTGGCTGAACTACCCCAGACTACTAGCTCCAGAGAGAGGACAAGCAATAGAGGAATACATGGTGAAAACCCTAATGGGTGTGTTAAGGTGGTTACACCGCTAGCGGAAGCTAAATAGGGAGAACTCAACCAACAACAGAATTTGTCAGACGAGGACGGAGCTTGACCCACAGGCGCATGGAAACAACTAGGTGGGTGTCAAATCACCTACTCGACCTTCTAATGACAATCACTACTAAGGAAATCAAATCTAAGTTCTAAAATACGCAAGTGACTGAAATCCGTACTACGAACGAATGCTATACGAAACAAGATCTAGAATCATTGAATCGATCTCAAACTCCAAGGGGAAGTCTATACACTAGGTAAGAACAACACCCTAAAGACTTGAACTGCAAACTCAACCTATAACCACTCCGTGCGATAAACGCGTATGAAGACAGGCCGAAAGATACAGGTGACCAAAACTTGACCCCGATGGTACTAATGTGTAGCTCTACTCGTTGTGGTTCTATAGATATGCTGCACGCTCAATTCTGACACACGAGTTGGAAGAAAACTCACACCGAAGCTCGTAGGAACCTACCACACATAGAAGCCGATAGCGCGCACTCTTGGTATCTGTGCGTAGCTCTCGCCGTTGCTAACACAATGGCGGTGTCGCTTCTCCAATGGCGGCTCCGTAGCTTGCGTAGCAAGTAGATAAGACTCTCTCTCTCTCTCTCTCTCTCTCTCTCTCTCTCTCTCTCTCTCTCTCTCTCTCTCTCTCTCTCTCTCTCTCTCAGACACAGTCACGACGCTCAAAAACTCACTTTGATTAATAATCTCCTCTTTAGGTTACAAAAACTTTGGCTTATATACCTCAGCCTTGGAGGTGAGAACATCTCTAACTAATTACATCAGCAAGTGAAATTACTTCGGGATTACAAGCTGGAAACTCAATTGAGTCCCATTACTTAATGAATGGCTCAAATCAAAATTAATGTCGGAAAGATATTTATTACAATCAATGGTTACAAAATGATGAGTGTGAGCAAAAATGTGGGTGTGATCCTCTGCTGGCTCAACACTTCCCCCCCCCCCCCCCGCGTTCATGTCGTCCCTGACATGACTTTTATGCTTGGTCAATAAAGTCCTATCGTCTTGAGCATCTACAAATGTGATTCGTATCGTAGGTTGCCGATGGTCAAGGTTGGGCCGAATATTTTGCTTTCGTGGGTGAAAAAGCCGGTGTAGAAAGATTCTTCGAATGTTTGCATGTGGAAGCTAGGCAAAAACATAATCCTTTGGTATAGGAGGTGTAACACTTTTGGAGAAGGCTGCAATGAAAGATCGTACATCATATCAGACACAGTGTCGGCCGTCGATAGTAGACTCGAGGTCGTGGCTTTATCTGGCGCGAACACTTCAATGCAAGCTAAGAGAGTCCTGCAAATTTTCTTGAGCATCTGACATGAAAGGTCAGGAGAGCCAGTAAAGAGCTTGATGGTGCCCGTTAGGGTTTTCACCATGTAGGCTTTACCTATTCTCTCTCCTTCCTTTGGTCCTGGCATCCTAGGATAATTAAGCCAATTTGGCTTCTTTTCTGCAATCCTGCCATGCTCTTTCCAGTTTCTGACTCTTGGCACCGGGCAGAAGGTTGCATCCTCCCGGATCTCCTTTGGTGCCTCCACCAAGTAGATGAGGTAGGCTGGATATTTGTTCAGCCAACCTTTCCTCCATCTAGGTTGTGAATGTACTATCTTCTTTGATTGTTCCTCCTTTGTGATGTCGCCTTCGTAAAGAGTGACATACTGCTCTCCTTCTAGTCTCCTTTTCGTCTTTAGCACTTCAAATTTCATCAAAGGGAAAGGCAGACTGGGTTGCATCCACTGTTCATGGAGCACTTTTGTGTCTAGTCCCTGAAGTCGAATGGAGATTAGGAGTCTCCTCTCCCATTCCATTTCCGCCTTGGCACTCTCCTCTGCTGACTTTTCTATTTGGTCATGGAGCCTTTGTTCTTCTTCTTCAGAGATTCTTGAAGTCGAGGCCACCTCTTGAGCTGGGGCTGGATCTTCAATTGTGGTTGCCTCTCCAGTTTCTGGTAGCTCTATGGCTGCTCCACCTGATTCTTCGTGTGGTGTCTCTGTCTCTCTTCTTTGTTGCTCTTGTAGATCTTGGAGCTGTTTGCGGAGGGCCTCATTCTCTGTCCGTAGTGTTTGATTTTCTAATGTGAGCCTCTCCTCTGCGGCCAATGATCCCTCAACAATGTGCAACCTTTGCACTTGCTCTAATCTTATCTCTCTTTGTAAGCTTCGGACCTGGTCTTCCAAAACTGGTACGATAGCTCCCTCTTGCTCGGTTTCTGCTCTGCTAGCTCTAGGGGTAGACCTGAGTCTAGTGATTGTTCTTTCTTGGAGCTTGACTCTTTCCCTTAGCTCAATGAGCTCATCCTTAGCCGCCTCCAACTCATCCTCTATCCGCTCCCTTGCTTCCTGTGCACTTGTTACTTCTCTTGAAGCCTCAGCTAGTTGGAGTATCAAGCCGTCTCTCTCGTTTTCCGCGTCATGGAGTGATGCTTTATGACTTTCAGATTCAGTCATAGCATTCTCTAAATTTCTCTGCAACTCCGCTTCCCTTTGTTTGGCTGTCTCAATGTCTACTTCCTTTGCCTTGGACCTTTCTTTTATCTTGCTGAGCAGTTCATGCACCATGTGCATGTCTTTTTCATCATCATCTGTCAACTCTAAAGCTCTTTCCGCCACCACCTCCACTGGCTTTGGCTCTTCTAGTATTTTCGGTTCGTCCAGTTTCTCTTCACTTTCTTTTTTACTCTTTGTCTTTTTCTCCGTCCCTCTCCGTTCATCTTGTTTTTGTAGGGTGATCCCATAAACTTCCTCAAGGGCCTCTTCTTCGGTGTATCCTATCTCTACCAGATACTCATAATCATTTCTCTTTTGCTGAACTGGATCTATCTTCTTTTCTTTGGTCTCGGCTTCTGGCTTTTCCAAAACATCTGTGTCCACCTCTATTGTGGTCTCTTCCACAATTTTTTCCGTCTTCTTCGGGCTTGGTACATCAGTCATAGAGGGATGTTTGTCCTCAGCTTCCTTGGCTTTCCCTTTGTCGGCTTGCCCATCTTTCTCTTGAGGCTTAGTAGACCCATCTACTTTCCTTTTCCCCTTGTCGTCCTTTTTCAGCTCAGCTTTTAATTGTTGTACCTCCTGCTCAGTGTATGGCTCGACAGGTTGCTGCTCCAAAATAGCCTCTGACTCCTCATAAGCTTTAATATATTGATCGTATTGATCAATATGTGGCCTGGCCGAGCTAGTTCTGACTTTAGTATGGTCTGGCATCCACTTTTCTTCAAAGTCACCCTTTAGAGCTCTTTCCGCTCTAAACTGCTCCACTAATCTTTCCATTCTTGCCGCTTTCTGACTTTTGGTTTGCTTGGGAGAAACCTTCTTCTTTACTTTCTTCTTAATTGGCTCGTCCACATCCTCTTCAGGTTCTGAAACTACTTCTAGTTTCCGGCGTGATCTTGTGGATGCCCTCTTGGATACTTCAGGCTGTTCTTCCTCCTTGTCCGCTTCTCTAAGCCACTCATTCTGGGAGGGAGCCTTTGGCCACTGATCTCTAGCTCCAATAGCTTCATAAGCTATTCTTGTCAGAATTTCCGCTCCTCCTATGTATTTTGGCTTCTCGTTGTGCATGGCAATTACTTGCTCATGGATGTGTTGAGCGTAATTCACCTCTTTTGGCATATTGCTCTTTAATGCCCATGTGATGGTGGTCGCAATGGCATGGGGTGGTGTCGTATACTTTTGCGGTCTTTTACTGAAAACATGAAGAAACTGATTGTACAGTCAGCAAAGGGTTGCCGCTCTTGGGTCCGCCATATCTCCATAGGTCGCATTCTGTTTCTTGGGCCCATAGACCTCTATGGCCTCCCTTCTTTCCCTGACCGAGCTCCCTTTGTTGTGTAGCTTCAATGCGTCTGCAATTAGCTGTGGAGTGATCTGTACTTCTACCTTCTCTCCATCCATGGCTGTCAATGTGGCTTTTCCATCCTTCTGAATGGATGTTGCCAACTCGTACACTCTTCTTGTATCCACACCTGATGGTCTCGAGGTGAAGAAGCTGTGCAAGTCTGCCCTTTCCAGGTACTTGCTGATGTCTTCTGACCTGTTATAATCTACCAATTCCTGTGGGATCATCGGTACATCCACCGCTTGCCCTTGAGGATCTCTGAAAGTCCCCTGGTAGATTTTTATTCCCTCTTTCTCCAATACTGCTTCCTCCACCCAAGTTTTGGTTGGCTTGAGGGTTTCTGCTGGAATGTCAAATGGTTCTGCTTCTGCAATAGCATCTTTGATTGTCGGTCTTTTTCTCTTCGTTGCCGATGGCTTGGTGGAATCCATGGATCCTGTAACTCCAATTTCAGAAGTTAGCGTCTTTTTAGTACTGAAAGCCGTAATGAAGCTTTTAACTATCCAAATGACTTGAAAATTGAAACATGAGCTATTCAGGGCCTAAGGATGCAAGGTAGGTGAAAAAATATGCAAAATGGGCTCAAAATCATGGTGGAGACATCATACGCGTATGATGTCTTTTGTATCAAAATGACTTCATATTGGTTGTGCTTGTAGCTGATAGTGTATACATGATTATCATATGCTTGGATTTGAGTTTGGATCCCATTTGGTCAAGTTTTGGCCAATTTAGTCCAGTTCCGGCTCTTGGCAAAATTTTGAAAGGGAATTGGATTTTATGATCCAAATTGGATAAAACTTGGTGGTTCACTTTCAAATGGCATGTAGATCACTTCTGTTTGGTGGTTGAAGCCCTGAGGTGCCAAAATCACATAGTGAGACATCATACGCGTATGATGTCTTTTAGTGTATTTTTGGACCAAATTTCTCTATAAGCTTGGATTTGGCTTTAGATAGGCTTATTCAGTGGATTTATGAAGTTTGGATAGATTTTGGGCTAAAAATGGCTCTGGAGACATCATACGCGTATGATGTCTTTTTCATCAATTTTGCATGGGATTGGTTCTGTGGACTCCCCATGTACTAGTGAAGGACTGTTCCTACTCAAATCTTGGTTTGGACTTGAGTATGTTGGATTTGGGCCAAAAATAGGCTTTAGGTGAAGGATTTTCCCTCAATTGGGCTAATGGGGTGATCCTCTTGACCAAATGGTTCCAAATTTCATATGTAGCATGTATTAGATATATATAATGGATGTATGATGACAAATGAGCAGTTTTGGCTCTGTAAGTGCAAATAGACATCATACGCGTATGATGTCTTTTGTGTCAAAATGGTGCTTTTTGGTTCCAGATAGCTTGTAGATGTGTTTAACAACAATCCTACAAAGTTTCAATGAGTTTGGAGTTATTTTGACAAAATTAGGACCAAAAATCAATTTTATGGCCTACTTTGCGTCTTTTTGGTTTTCCTTGGGTTTTCTAACTCCAATTCTCATGATACTTGGTTCATAGGATGTGATTAACATGTGGAATGAGGCTATGCACTCAAATGTTGAAATGGATATGAAAATCATGCTGTGAGACATCATACGCGTATGATGTCTTTTCTTGAAATGTTGGTCTTTTTGTGCAAAGAATGCTTTGTGCTAGTGCCCTAAGCCCTGCTAACTAGTTTTCAACTTAAAAAGTCATCAGTTTAGCTAAAAAGCCCCCTTATAGGCATTTCAGTCTCCGAAGTCGTCTTTTTGCCTTGGAGTTGAATTTCTTCAACTTTTCTTCTCGAGAGTTGCATTTCCAGCTCATTGGATATGTTGTGAAGCCATCTATTTAGTTGAACTTGACTTTGGCTCCCCGTTCTCCATCTTTCTCCCTTTGGTTTCCCGAAAGCGTCTTTTTCACCATCGGTAAGTGAATTAGCTTTCTTTTGGGTTTTGCTTGCAAACATAAGTCATTGATAGTTACTTGAAGCTGCTTGTGAAGTTTCATTTCATTCGGTCGTCAATTTCAGCCGTTATGCCAAAATGACGCTTTGTGTGTTCGCAGCCAAATTGGTTGTTCCGACCTACTTTTTGTGATTCAAACTTGGAGATATTCTATGGTTGCATTGTCCTTGATGTGGTTGAACTTCCTGTGAAGTTTCGTGTTGTTTCGACAACTTTTTCTTGTTTGCCTCTTGCAGGCTCTGTTGACCTAGGGGTTTACCAGTCGTTCTTTCTCGAGCTTTGAGTGTTAGAAACCCATCTTCTATACTAGGGTAACCCACCTATAAGTTCTTGCAAGGTGTGGTTAGGCGGTTGTGCCACTACCTAGCATTCTACCCCATTCCCCGTCTGCTCTTGTTTCTTGGTTTTGGTCAATTTTCGCGACAAAAGTTAATGATAAGCATCAAAAGCTTATGGCAACGAGTCTACCTCTCATGTCTGGTGTCCTCTGAGCTCTCGTGGAAGTCGTAGAAGGTCGTAGAAGATCTGTGCTCCTGTGGCTCTCTGCTCTTCTCCAAGAAGGTAATAGTGTAAATGAGCTTGAAAGTGATGTGAAAAATACTTAACTTCGGACTTCCCAGTTTCACTTGCCACCAAATTTGTCATGTGCTCCTATCTCATTGTGAGATGCACTTTAGGATTTGAAATTTCCCAATGGACTCCGTTTGACCTGTTTCTTAGAATTCCGTCCACTTGCCAAAATTCTGTCATTTCGGACTTTCCGCAACTTTTTCAGAATTGTACCCAATTTTTACCATGGGTTGCCCTTGTCATTAGGACCATCACCGTCTATTCTTTTCTTTTTTCCGATCTCATTTCACCTGCTTTTTTTTATTTTTCTTTTACTTTTATTAAGAAAATCATAAAAAATAAAGGAAAATAGCAAATTGAAGCCAAAAAATTCCAAACATACACAATAAATAGCTGGTAACCCTGTGTATATGAATATACACTTATTTGTGATTTCTGGACTTGGATTACCACTTTTTAGCTCCAAAAACACTCTTATTTAGTGATATTTACACGTCTAGAGACCCAAATTCATCATTTGATCTCTTCTTGTTGCAAAACAAGGTATATAAGGGCATAAATATTATCAATATCTGCAATCAAACATAAAAATTGCAAAATCATGTAAGACACTGCCCTTGTAATATAATTTTTGTTTTTCTTTGTTTTTTGTCGCTTGTAGCTGCTTTGTAGCTCATGTATACCTGTATACCTCCCCCCCTCCTAGTCTGAGTCCTCCCGAACGACTATGAAGTGTCTGTGGGCGGAGCATTGTAGTTGTTTGGGTCATAAGTTCCCAATGCAATTGTAGAGCGATGATACAACAGTCTTTCCAATAAAGCTGCTCTTTGTTTGATTGAAGGATTGGTGGTCGGGTTTTGGGTTGGTTTTGGCACTTCGGTAGTAGAATCAGTAGATGGATTCTTCTTTACCTTTTGTTCTTTTTACAATCCAAATCTGCTTCCGTTTCGCTTGTGCTTGCCACAAACTCTTTGCGACCCAAACTGCTTTGTTCTTTGTGTTGATTTCCTCGCTTGAAATACCTAGGAGTTTCCGTGGATTGTACTGAAGGGAGTTCCTGTTTACAAATCCTTGGGATCCAAATTTGCTTGCTATAGCTTTGTGCCGTCATGAACTTCTTTGGAATCCAGATCTGTTTCACTGTCCTTGATTGTCTGGAATCACTCTGTTGTCTGGTATTGAAGACTCTGTTTTCCACCTTTGTGTTCTCTGGCACAACCTTTTTTGGTCTCCATACCAACTTTGACTCCGTTTTTTCCCAAGGTTGAGCTGTTATATTATTGCTTGTCTTCCTTATCCAATGTTGAGAGTTCCTCGTCGAAGAGCAATCCAGTTGTATAGAAACTTTTGGTTGCCATTGCTTCTTCTTTTTCTCTGGTTGTTGTTTACCTTTGTTCTTGGATTCTTCCTTTGGAGTTGGCTCTGCTCCTTTGGTGAACTTAACTGATTGACTTTCACCTTCGTATTTGATAAGCACTGATTTAGAACTCCAGTCAATCATTGCATTGTATTGCTTCTGCCATGGTTGTCCTAGCAATAATGGATGTTGTGTAGCTTGGTCTTCAACCACGTAAAACATATGAGGATACACATACTGGTTAATCTGTATATGTAAAACTGTGCATCCGACAGTTTTGATTGAATTCTCAGAGTAACTCTTTAACTCTTGCTTGGCAGTTTGTAATTTAGTGTCATTTGTCAATTGTCTATACAAACTGAGTGAAAGTAGGTTAGTTTGAGCTCCTGAATCCAATAGTGCTCTGGCTTTGATTTGGTTGGTTCCTACTTTGCATTCAATGATGGGTTCTTCTTTGTCATTATCCATTTCTGTTATACTGACTGCGTTTATTCGTATTGCTCCTTCATTGCGCTGTTTCTGACGCAGTAGTCTTCTTTTCTCCATTCTTTCCTTCGCCTCGGCTTGCGCTTCCTCCACAATCTTTTTCTTTTTCTGGACACGCAGCTTTTCTTGATGTATTTTGAGAAGCATGTCTTGGGTTAGCGGCAAAAGATACTTTTTCACTCTGCATCCACTAATCCAATTGGGCATTTCTTCTCCGTCTAATGTAGCAAGCTTGACGGCTCCACTTGGTGATAGATCTTTAATCACCAGAGGTCCCATCCCTCGCTTTTTAAGCTTCTTAGCATGCTGTTTCAGAGTGTAAACTAGGACATAGTCCCCAACCTTAAACTCTTTAGTCCGCACATGCTTATCAAAAAATTCCTTTTGTCGCCTTTTTTGAGCGTAGATAGAAGCTACTGCTTTTAGGCGAAGCTCGTCTAGCTTTTCCAGGTCATCTATTCTATCAGAAAGCTCGTGCCCTGTCCACTCTAGATCCTTAGCCACCCTTAAGGTTGAAATCAAGAATTCTATTGGTAAGATAGCATTTAGCCCAAAAACCATGTTATATGGGGTCGTTCCTATTGATGTTTTATATGCTACCCTATATGCCCATAATGTTGAATGCAACTTCTGGTCCCAGTCAGTTCTCGACTCAGATACAATCTTCGTAAGGACCGTGCATATGGTTTTGTTTGTTGCTTCAGCTTGTCCGTTTGCTTGTGGATGATACGGGGCTGATTTCCTATGGATTACCATGAATTCATCTAGAAGGATCTCTATCACTTCATTTATAAAATGTGTGCCTCGATCACTCACAATTTCTATTGGCAATCCATATCGTACAAAGACGTATTCATATAGAAATTGTGCCGTGGTCCTGGCATCTGCTTTTTGAGTTGCCTTTGCTTCGACCCACTTTGTTAGATAGTCTGTAGCCACAACGATGTATTGTGCATGAGTCTTATATGCAGGAGGTGAAATGGGTCCGACATAATCAATCCCCCATTTTGCAAAAGCTCTTGCCCCCATCATTGGTCTAAGCGGCATATCATCTCTTTTAAGTGGTACTTTGGTCCGCTGACAGTCATCACACCGTTTAACGTATTCCTCAGCGTCCATATGTAATGTTGGCCACCATATTCCTGCGGCTAAGACAAGTTTTGTTGTCTTATCACCTGAGAAATGGCCTCCACCTACTCCTCCATGAGCTTGCTCCAGGATTATCACATACTCAGACTCTGATGCGCAAATCCTAAGCTGGTTGTCTTTACCTCTCTTATAGAGTTGATCTCCTATTAAAGCGTAATCTCTAGCTTCTGTCTCTACAGATTTCTGACGAGCTTTTGACGTTCCTTCTGGGAAAGTTCTATTTGTGAGATATTCAACAATATACTGACTCCATTCCGGAGCGATCATTATCTGATATAATGTCGAATACTCTGCTGGCGGTTTTGATGAACATACAATACATACAGTGACATATTCATGTACGCTTTCTTTCATTCCTGGCCAATAGACTCCCAATTGTAACAAATTCCTATATGTGTTCCTTCTTGAACAATGAAATGCACATTCCTGAACATGTGCTTCGCGCAGATATATATTATATTCCTCAGGATTGATGCATAGTCGTAAAACATGATCATTTCCCAATTGATACAACCTTCCTGCAACCAATTGAAGATTCTTGGATTGCTGAATAGCAATATGTTTCTGGTTGTATTCTCTTCTATCAAACTCTCCTCCATAGGTTAATAGGCTAACGACATTTTGAGACCACTTCGGTATCATTTCTATGTTGAACAAGTACGCGTCTGGCATGTCGTCATCTACTCCTATAGGGTCTTCTCCATTCGTCAATCGCGAAAGATGATCAGCTCTAAGATGTGTTTTTCCTTTCTTTACTACTACCGTGAAGTCGAATTCCAGTAAGATAATGAACCATCTCACTATTCTCCCGGTATTGCATGGTTTATTCACTAGGTAGAGCAAGGCTTGGTGATCCGTAAAAAACACAAACTTGTTGGCTAGAAGATAATGCCGAAATTTCTTCACAGCATATATCATTCCTAATCCTCTCGCTCTGTTGTGGTGTAATTCTTCTCTGCATTGTTGAGCTGTCGACTGGCGTAACAGATAGGAAAATCCATGTTTCCTTCTTCTGGCTGAGCCAGAATGCATCCTATTGCATATGCCGAAGCATCTATATGCACATGGAATATCTTCTCCCAATCTGGTGATTTCAAGACTGGAGCAGTAATGAGTGCCTCTTTCAATTTCTTGAATGATTCCTCACACTCCTCTGTCCATTCAAAGTTCACTATTAGCCTGTAAAGTGGTTGGCCTATTATAGCGTACATGTAAATGAATCGTCTATAATATCCGCAATGTCCCATAAAGCTCTGTACTTGTTTCGCATTGGTTGGTCTAGGCATATCCACTATAACTTTTATCTTCTCTAAATCCGTGGATATTCCGTTTTGTGAGACAATATGTCCCAGAATTCTGCCCTGTCGGACCATAAACACACATTTCTCAGGATTGAGACAAATGTGATATGTCCTACATTTCTCAAATACTTTTCTTAGGTGTTCTAGATGCTCATCTCTCAGAAGAGAATGTACACATAAGTCATCCATGTATATTTCTAGAAACAACCTTAAGTATTCCTTGAAAGCATGCGTCATCAGCCTCTGGAAGGTTGCGGGAGCATTCGTTAGACCAAAAGGCATAACCCAATAAGCATAAATTCCCCACTCCGTTGCAAAAGCTGTTTTATGTTGATCTTCTGGTGCTATGGCTAGCTGGTTATATCCTGAAAAACCATCAAGAAAGGAGTATGTTGTTTTCCCTGATACACGCTCTAGAACATGATCAGTTATCGGCAGGGGATAATTGTCCGTGATTGTTGCAGCATTCACTTTCTTTAAGTTGACACACACTCGGAGTTTTCCGTTCTTCTTGGGTACCACCACAATTGGAGATACCCAATCGGTGTGTTCAATCTCGTATATGAATTCAGCTTCCATTAGCTTATCTATCTCTTCTTTGATTCGCTTAGCAAACGTATCATTATATGTGTATGGTCTCTGTCTGCTAGGCTTTGCGTCTTGTTTTAGTGGGATTGTGTGTTGGCATATTGATGGGTCAACTCCCTTTAAGCCCTTATAAGACCATGCAAACACATCCCTGTACTCTCTGAGAAGACTCAAAAGTCTCTCTTCCTCGCCTGGAGACAAATCTGTGGCTATGTACACCGGTCTAGGTGTCTCACTTGGAGCTGCTAAATCAACTTTTTTTGCATCCTCCGGTCCGTCATAAGTTTCGTTCTCCCTTCTCTCTCGAATAGGTTGGGTTAATACCACCTTCCTATCCTCTATTGTGAATTTCCTGTAGTGAGAGGGAACATCCATGTTTTCCTTGATTTTGGCGTTTTCGTCCTCTCCACTCTCAATTTCTGTCGTCCAAACTTCTTTCAGAGTTTTCTTGAGCTCTCTGTACTTGTTTCTACGTTCTAACTTGGACTCCGTGTGTTCTCTGTTGCGCTTGTTCTTTTCTGATTTTTCTTTTTCAGTTTTCGTTTCATTCCCTTGAACTTGATTTCTTGAGCTTCTTTTGTCTTTTCGTAAGCTCTTTTGATCATTGCCTCTCATTCTTCCAGAAATCTTGTCCTTAACACAATCTTCTGCCTTTACTAGCATTAGGAATTGATTTTTTCCTCTTATTCTAGGCATCGGATTGGTTCTAACCCCCTTTGTTTTTCTCTTTGCTCTATAGCGTTTCTAGCGTTGTTTAGTTTGGTTCGGGAAATCATAAAATCGGACACCCGTTATAGTTTCTTCGTTTCCGCTTGAATTGTCCGTTGACTCGTTTTCTGCTTCATTTCCCCACTCTGGATGATCGGGAATGTCGTGAAACACCTCTTCTTCATCTTCCTTTTCCAGTGTATCGTTCTTTTCAGTTTCTTTTTCGAGTACAGTTCTCAACATGAAGTACGGAACCACGTCGTACCCGTCCTTGTCGCAAAATTTCGTTGTGGGACCATCCGGAATTGCACAAACATCTAGGGTTGCTAGAATGTGTGTCCATTCTAATGGTTCAAGCGTGTCCTCTGGAAAGGGTTCTCCTATATAAGTTTCGTCTTCGATAGCCCTTTCTAAAACATATTCTTCTCGCCTCAGACTTCCACATTTCGAGGCTCCACACATCCATAACTCCTTGGGCTTACCTAACCAAGCTGGAAATTCGGATCCCGCCAAAGTAGCTGAATCAAACTCCTCTACCGGTGTTCGGTTCACATCTTTGTAGCTATGGTCTCTCAGGTTCACACGTGTAGTGGTTTCCATATTTCTCAGGTATATGTGATCGTAGCCCCAATCCTGGACCATTTTCAACTGTCTCATGAATGGTCTTCCCAGTATGATATCATAGTTATTCTCCTTGCCAAAATCGACAATAGCAAAAGTATGTTCGTATTCAATGCCGCAAGAAGTCACTACGACTTTCTCTAATAACCCCATAGGTTTCTCCATGTGTCCATCTGCTAATTGGAGTTTCAACCTAGTCTTCCTTATTGCTGGTTTCCCCCATTTTTTCCAGATTTCTTTTGTAGCAATGGCTACCCCAGCTCCGCTGTCTAGTATTGCCATCGTGTTCACTCCTTGGAATTCAACTGGTAAGGTTGTATTCCCCTCTTCACCTTCGCAATACTCTCCGACCTTGTTTAAGGGTACAGGCTTAGCGTTCTTTTGTGGTTTGCTCAGCTCTTGTATACCCTCTTGCAGTCTCGATGTTGGGTCTTTTATCCCAAATTTCTCCAAGCATTTTCCTACAGTGGTCCACATATGTGGTCTTAGCCTCAAAAGCTCAGCTAGAGTGATAGTGCATGTCACTGGTGTTGACAAGATCTCTATCAATCCTTGCGAGTCCATGACTTTTTCTGATGAGATTCTTCGTGAGGGAAGTGCTCTAATCTCGGATTTTGCTTCATACTCTCCTAAGTATGAAGGTAAGGTATTCAGTGAATGAGGTTTGCTCTCCATTGTTCTAACAGAGCCCCCATCTCCCCAGTAAGATTGCAGATCCAAGTCCACTTGAGATCCTGCCTCAAATTCCACTATGGGAGGATTCCTGATGTCCTTTTCCCAATTTGTCTGATTAGCTTGGCAACTTAGCTCGTTTGCAAAGTTTGCCTCTCTCACTTGTTTCCAAAATTCATTGTAATCCTCATCTCTTCCGTAAATCCTCTGTATGACTGGATGAAAACTCTCTATCTCCTGATCGGTTGTGTTCAATACTATGCGGTCATCCTTGTGTGTATTTTCAGGCTTTTGTGCACTGGGAGTCTTTTCAGCTACCCGTGAAATGATAGTCTCTTGCTGAATTGGGTTTTCCGTTCCACAATTCATTGTTTCTCTTGGTGGTTCTAATAAGGCTTGTGCAGTCTCGATCATTCTCTGGCACATTTCAAGTCTCTGCTTTTCCAATTCCGCGTTTGGGTATGTCATCCACCTCTGTTCTTGTGTTTGGTTGTTCTTTAACCTAGCTTCGTAAGCTCTCATCAGTGCGTCCAATGGTTCGTGTACTTTGTCGACTAGCACTGATCCCCCTGAGCTTAAGCTCGTTGTTTCTTTGATACTCTTTTGTTTCGTTCTTTCCGGGCTCATCTCTCGTTTCCCGTTTTGACTCTCAAGTTTTTCTAATCTATCTTTAGTTCGCTTTAGTTCCTCAGCTAGAATAGCGTCTTCACGTTCTTTTCTCAACTTCATGCGTGCTTTTCTAGCTTTCCATGTGTTTCTCTGACTCCGCGGTCCTTGACTAACCACTTCAGTCGCTAACTTTCCATTCTCAGGTTCTCTAGTGGTTTTCTTAGCTTGAGCTCTAGTAACAACTTGCGTTGGTATCAGAGTTTCATTTTCGGACCCACTGCTGGTAGGAATAGTTTCTAGCATATTCAATGTCGTCTTTTGCACTTTGTTTGGATTCTTTGAACAATCCTCAATGAAGTGAGTAACCCCACACTCAGTGCAATAAGCGTTAATTCTAATGATTTCCGTATGTGGACAAACATTCATCAGATGGTCACCTCCACACTTGTAACAGGGTCCTAGTGCTGGTCTTGGTCCCACTTGATTCGTCCTTTGTGGATAGGATGGTCTTTGTCCTGTTAACCCTCCATGAGCTATGAACATCAATGTTCTTGCGTCCAAATTGTATCTCTCTTCATCAGAAGCACTTGTAACTGTTGGTGTTCCAACATTCCCAATCATGCCCCATGGTTCTGGTTGTTTGGGTTCTTCTGGTGGGTAATACACAGTTGGAGACATGTGTGCACCAGATTCTTCATAATAGGCTTGAACAGGCACTAAGGCTTGTTCTTCCTGATTCTCTAAGGTTGGTGCATATCTAATGCCCACTGGTCTTGCTCCTGGTAAAGGTGGTTGTTGTCCCAATACCGGTTGATGTCTTTCTATCCCCATAGGTCCTGGTACATTTCCCGTTGGGTATCGAGGTACTGGATGTACCTGAGGTGGTGCTAATTGAGCAGGAGGTGCATACTGACGCTCCCTTACATACCCTTTGTTGTAATAGCACTCCTCTGTTGGGTGGTTTGTCCATTTTTGTTCAATAGCACACCATTTCAGTGGTTTTGGCAATGGTTTTTGGTATGGTGCCATCCTTTTTAGAGCATCTTCTATCATTTGCTCTACATTTGGCATGGTTGTTGTTTGAACATTCTTTTTAGTGGTAGTCTCGCTCACTACGGAGGAAGAGCTACTGGATGCAAAATCTGTATCCGTTGACACCTCTCCATAAACCGTACAGTTATCCACTAAGTACAATGCTTCTCTCGTTACTTGCTCGAAACTTGTACAAGCTTTCAAGTGCAAGTCCTTCTTGAGAGTGTCGTTTCTCAATCCTTCAATAAAGAGAACAGATAGTCTGTCATCTTGTGGTCATTCACGTACTGGACATCTCTCAATGTATTGTTTGAAGCGAAGTGAAGCTTCCTTCACTTTTTCATGTTCTCTCTGTTTAAAAGCATATATTTGTGAGACCGTATTGTGCTTAATCCCTCGTTTTGAGAATTCCTCAGCAAACTCTCTTAGCAAATGGTCAATGTCATGGAATCCCCCTCTGTTCAGTGGTTGAAACCATGTCAATGTCGTACCTTCTAGAGTAAGACCAAATCCCTCGTATTGTGTATGGAAATCTGTTATCTGCTCAGCTCTTAAGACTTGCTTAAAGAGTGACACATGTGCATACGGATCTCCTGAACCACCATACTTCTTTGGCATACACTTGGCTACTTGAGATGGTCTCATACGTCTATGGTCTGCTACCAATCTCATTGCTCCTGTGTCCCGGCTAAAGCTTTCTCTAGCATCATGGACTTCATGGGTTACCCTTGTCGGTTCCCCTGCCCTGAGTCTACTACTAGGAGGTAAATGTGATGGTTCCGCTTCAAACCTTGGACTTGGAGTGGTATATGTGGGGATGGGAACTGCACTACCTCGATTCGTATCCATTGACTCTCTGGAATGTAATGATCCCATTGGTCTGGGCTTCGAGTACTGAGGTTGACTGAAAGAGTCAACAACCTGAATTCTTTGTCCTCCTGTTGTCATTGGGTTTTGCACTCCATTTGTTGGTGTTGGTCTTTGTGAGCTAGAAGTAACATAATACTGATTTAGTGGTCCCCCAAAGTATGTATATCCTTCTAATTATTTCTTGCCCATTGTTGAGTATTGCCTCCCATACTTGTCGTAAGCGGCGATTTTCACTTCCGATCCCTCTGTGTAGGTAAAGACATAAAGTCTTTTTTGGTCTGTCAACTCTCCAATGTAGGGTTCTTCACATCTATAATAGAGATCTTGCTCCCCATTATTATATTTGTATAGCCCCACATAGATGTTATCAGTGTTGATCCTTGTAGTTTCATTCTCTCTTCTTAACCTTGCATCAGGGAAGTTCATTATTGGTGCTTTCTCCTCAAGTTCTTCATCTACTTTGGCT
This sequence comes from Adiantum capillus-veneris, assembly GCF_014529385.1. Classification (NCBI taxonomy): domain Eukaryota; kingdom Viridiplantae; phylum Streptophyta; class Polypodiopsida; order Polypodiales; family Pteridaceae; genus Adiantum; species Adiantum capillus-veneris. Next base: position 15,313,819 of record NC_140933.1, read on the forward strand.
TTGGTGCCCATCAATCCCCACTTGTCCACAATGTTAGGGTTTAGGACTACCAAATACATGGTACCCTCGTCATCTAGATATCTATCTCCGCTATAGCTCACAGGCACTAAGTCCTTGAACTCACTAGGTCTATCTTCTATCTTTACACAATAGCGGTCCATTCCATCTTTGTAGATCTTGGCACCTTGCTCATTGTCGTACTGGTATTTTATGAACAATAGCTTCATTGTGGCGGAAGGGTTTGATGGTCCTGCTGCCATATTTTCTATGTTGTTCAGGTTCAAGTGTTCCAAGTGTTCGGTGAAAATCTCGTAAGATCTCTCCGAAGAAGTATCAGAAACACTTCCTTCAAAGATCGGCTCTAATGGTTGCACCCAACTTTGGTTTACACTTCCCTCGGTTGATATGACACTTGCTTGTTCCCCTTGTTTTGGTTGGTTATTCTGGAGATTCCTGCCCGATCTCAAATTCATCAATTCCCCTAAAGGACTTTAACTTTTCCGTCTCGGCAATTTGTTTTCCCAAGTTTTTGTGGTCAGAATTGATCCAAACTGATTGATACTTGGTCAATTGTTTAATCTTGTCAGTTGTTTAATCTTGTCATCAAGTGAGAATTTTGTTGCAGTTATGCTGAAAAAGACATTATACGCGTATGATGTCTTTTTTCACAGATTTGGACTATTTTGGTTATGCTCACTCTCAGTAGCCCCCTTATGCTCTGTCCACTCACAAAATTCAGTTTGAACTCTGTTTGAGCAAGTTATGGCTAATTTAGGCTTTTCTTGGCAATTTTCCGTTTTTGACTTGTTTTGGGTCAATTGTGATCCAAATGGGATGAAACTTGAAATATAACCTCTAGACAGCTATTACAATGGATCTGTGTTGGCAAAGTATCAAAATATGTCCAAAATTAGGTCAAAGACATCATACGCGTATGATGTCTTTTTCATCAATTTGGGTCAAGACTTGATATTTATGCTTTCTACAGTGTTTGCAACAATCTTGTCAGGTCAGATATCAAAAATAAGCAGTGGATGTGCTAAAAGACATTATACGCGTATGATGTCTTTTGTCCCAGATTTTGACTATTCTTGGTTTTAAGCCTTCTCCAATGTTTATAATTGAGTTTCAAGTGTTTTTGTCTGGTTTGAATGTAAAAACAAGATCTGAATCCAAAATTTCCTATTCTTTGCGTTTCTTGGACTCCGACTTGTCTTTTTGGGTTTCTTTGAGTGTTAATGCTCTTGTTTTAAGTTGAAATTAGGGTATAACCCCCCTTTTGAACACTCTGGTAAAGTCAAAATTTCTGTTTTGGTCTCTGTTTGGTCATTTAGACATCATACGCGTATGATGTCTAAAGTTGCAGATTTCCAGTTTTTTGGCACAGAATCCTTCCTAAAGCTTTCTCAAGTGCTCAGCAACTCTCAGATACACAGAAAATTTCTCTGACTTTTGTTTATTGTAAGTTTCACTACTAACTCGACGGTTTAGTGATCTAACATGCAATCAACCATATCAAGCAAATACTCCAATGATTACTAGCTCTAGATCAGGATCAAATGAAGTCCTACCTAAGCTATTCCTAATCATAAAATGGGTTTGGTAATTGTGATTTTAAAGAGATCCACTGCCACTCACGGACTAGCAAATTCTTCTTCTATCAACAACTACTCAACACCAACAAAACAACAAACAAATCTAAGCTAAACTAAAAATACTGTCAACACGGAAGACCCAGGAATACCCCACTTCCTAGTATCTCTCGAGATCTTCGGAGTCCACCACTCCTAGATCTTTTCTAACTAAAGTATACAAAGTACTTTATACGACTCACCTCGTAGGATTAGTCTAAGGTCACCTACTTAGGGCTCTCGTCCCCGACAGCGGCGCCAAATGTTAAGGCGGTTACGCCGCTAGCGGAAGCTAAATAGCGAGAACTCAACCAACAACAGAATTTGTCAGACGAGGACGGAGCTTGACCCGCAGGCGCATGGAAACAACTAGGTGGGTGTCAAATCACCTACTCGACCTTCTAATGACAATCACTACTAAGGAAATCAAATCTAAGTTCTAAAATACGCAAGTGACTGAAATCCGTACTACAAACGAATGTTATACGAAACAAGATCTAGAATCATTGAATCGATCTCAAACTCAAGGGGAAGTCTATACACTAGGTAAGAACAACACCCTAAAGACTTGAACTGCAAACTCAACCTATAACCACTCCGTGCGGTAAACGCGTATGAAGACAGGTCGAAAGATACAGGTGACCGAAACTTGACCCCGATGGTACTAATGTGTAGCTCTACTCGTTGCGGTTCTATAGATATGCTGCACGCTCAATTCCGACACACGAGTTGGAAGAAAACTCACATCGAAGCTCGTAGGAACTTACCACACATAGAAGCCGATAGCGCGCACTCTTGGTATCTGTGCGTAGCTCTCGCCGTTGCTAGCACAATGGCGGTGTCGCTTCTCCAATGGCGGCTCCGTAGCTCGCGTAGCAAGTAGATAAGACTCTCTCTCTCTCTCTCTCTCTCTCTCTCTCTCTCTCTCTCTCTCTCTCTCTCTCTCTCTCTCTCTCTCTCTCTCTCTCTCTCTCTCTCTCTCTCTCTCTCTCTCTCTCTCTCTCAGACACAGTCACGGCGCTCAAAAACTCACTTTGATTAATAATCTCCTCTTTAGGTTACAAAAACTTTGGCTTATATACTTTAGCTTTGGAGGTGAGAAAATCTCTAACTAATTACATCAGCAAGTGAAATTACTTCGGGATTACAAGCTGGAAACTCAATTGAGTCCCGTTACTTAATGAATGGCTCAAATCAAAATTAATGTCGGAAAGACATTTATTACAATCAATGGTTACAAAATGATGAGTGTGAGCAAAAATGTGGGTGTGATCCTCTGCTGGCTTAACATGGGTGTCATGTCTTTCTTCAAGAGTCTACCTGATCTCTTTGCGCAATGCCATTTAAAATCTGCAGAATGTTGCTCACATGCATCCAAGTTTTTAATGAACTTGAGTAAGCAAGAGCCCCATGGATGTCATTTTTAGAAGGTAACAAGGGGTTATGCTATGATTTGAGTGGGCGACCTTCAAAAGAAGTCCTTTACGGCTTCTATGTCAGATGTATGTTCTTACCATCAAGTAATATGTTGGCATTTGAGGAAGCTTTCTACATTGGATTCTTCACATGGTGAATGAAGATCTTTGCGCCAGTGATCAGTAACATCACTTCCAAATTTGTAGGCTACTCAGCGGTGGAGCTGAAGAACAGAGTGACCATGCAATTTCTGCAAGTGTCAGACAAGGAAAGAAAAATTAGATACCAGAAGGCACTAAAGGTGCTTAAAGACCGCCTCTCCAGCCGTCAACCTGAAGACTATTTCAGCCCATAAAGCTGTGTCAAGGGACGACACAAGCGAGGAGGGGGGAAATGTTAGCAGCAAGCTAACACGGACACCATTTTTCGGAGTTCTCTTTGTAAAACATTTATTATTTTGATAAATTGGGAATATTGTAACTCCTAATTTCTTGGATAAACTCTGTAATTAATGAGCCGTGGCTACATGCTTCCAGATTGTATCAGTTAGTCATTTCCCAGCTTTGGTAGAACTCCAGATTATTAGTTTTGACCACCCAAAAACCTTGGCTAAGGTATAAAAGCCAAATTTTGTAAGTTTTCTATAAGTTTTGGATAAGAAATACATAGCGTGAGCTAACGACGCTCACTCCTCTCCTTCTCGTGCTTTCTACTCCATCCCCGGTTGTCACATTGTAGTCGCGTTTGTTGCATTGCAACCGCAGGTAAGAGCTCTACGGATTGACGTAATCACAACCCAAGACAAGAAAAATTATCAATCCTAGATCGGCAACCTGGCTAGCGCATCGAAGCATGAGCATCATTGGATGTATTGAATGTGAGGATTCAAGAGAATTCTCTTCCAATGCAATAGAAATTATCCATGAATCACTAACTCTAATCACACCATAATCATCAATCAAGCATCACCTACACACATTAAGCCCACCAAAGTCCAACTTGACATAGACTTGAGTCTCAAAGCACTCTCTTGACAAGCATACACTAATTGCATTGGTGTTGGCCTCTCCAATCACCACATGCCAATCAAGGTACTTAATCAAAAGCTACACACACAAGGGTGAATGGTGCTTGAGTCTCATTAAACCCATCCGCACATGAGCAAACAATAGGGCACATACTCTAATCACAAGATTAAGAACCCACTTAATCAACCTAATTATAGATGTTAAATATCACAAATTGAGTACATAGAAGTATAGAGGTGGTCAATAAGCAATAATTCATCACCACACACTCAAATCTATAATAATGAGAAGGTGAAACTACTTCATGACATAATGGAATATATAAGATTAAGACTAATGAAGAAAGTAGAGATTAGATTAAGAAATGCTTTCCTAATTAGCACTAGCCTTCTAAGCATGGGCATTAAGCTCAATGCTAGGCCATCCATAGAGTGAACACACAAGAGTGAGCTCTCAAGAGTGAGTACTCAAGAATGGATCCTCAAGAATGAAGCCTCTTTGCATAAAAGGATTTCTTATAAAGGCATTCACCACAAGCCTTCCTACTATCGAATTATGTTGAGCCCTCTAGCATATACAATTTGGAACTCCCAATGAGCCCAAGACCTTATACAATGTGAATAGGAAATATTGTGCACATCCATAGCACATCCCTTGCTTGGTGCATAATCGATGTAGCCTAAGTTAGTCTTTGCTAACACCTTGATAATATCCCTCTCCTTTGTTCTTCCTCTGCTGCTTCAAGGTCGAGCGAGAGAGAGAGAGAGAGAGAGAGAGAGAGAGAGAGAGAGAGAGAGAGAGAGAGAGAGAGAGAGATCGGGGATATGATTTAATTATGGCTTATGAAAGAGATTACGGCTTGGGATATGCTATCTTCAATTCCAGTAGAGAGGGATATCCTATAAGGCTTATTCAACATAGCTTAGATAGGATTAATAATGTTTAGGCTAATAAGATGAGGTCTAATCATATCACATCAGTGATATATTTTCCCTTAGTATGCGGGAGTGAGAGTGATTTAAATAAAGCTTAATAATAATAATCAAGATATTGAGCTTGGTTTCGATGGGGGTGAGAGAGAGCTTGCCATATTAAAGTGGGCTATGTCTATCTTGGATTGTGTTTATCTATGGAAGGTCTATCAAGGCTTATGGCTTAAGGAGAGAAGAGAAAAAATCCCTCAAGATCCGGCTATGGAAGCTTGGCTTGAGTGAGATATCCATTTTTTTGGCCTAAAAAAAGAAGAGGGAGTGTGAGGCCTCCTTATTATCTCTATGAGAGCCGACCTTGGGAGTCTTTCTTTGCATGGGTAACTCCCTCCTTCTATTTATGGCTAACCACTAGCAATATCGCTAGTGGACACAGCCCCTTGATGACATGGCATGGCCGAGGTCAAGGTGCACAAAAACTTCCAAGAGTAATACCGAGCAGGGATGCCATGGCCCGGTGAACAACTTTCGTCTCCTTGGCAACGCAATCCGAGCGCTGTCCTGCTCAGCGCAAGCTCTTTCTCCCCCCCTCCGCCCTCGTTGGATGCCTCCCTCCCCATTCATATTATAAAAAATAAAGCCCTTAGATAGTTTTGGGCAGCCTTACCTTGATTTCCTTTGGTGGCCGGCTTGTAAAATGCCCCACATTTGGTGTACATAACATCACATGCAGCATCGGCGTATCGTCCAAGGCATTGCCGTGTTAAACCATTCGAAGCTCATCAAGATTTTAGCTGCTTTCATGAAGGCATCATATTTGGTGTTTACATCATCCAAGGCATAGCTAAGCATAGAATTCGGCTCTGACGGCTTCTATGATTAGTGTAAATCAATTTGAACTTCCCTTGGTATTGCCCTTTTTGGCATATGTATTGGCCACAGTGCAATTAAGCACATCATGTTTCTTCATTAGCTAGTCATGGAATACAATTCAACTGAAGCACCAGCTATCAATGCACTACAAGAGATGAAATTCTGAAGAAGATTAATTCCTAGAACCTAGCTGAAGCTCAAAACTCCCAGATGAAGAACTGACAGAGGCGACCAGAGTGGCACGGAATTAGACCCCGGTGAAACTTAAACTGGCAATATCTTGACAATCGGACCTCCGATTGACAATCTGAAAAGACCGACAATCTCCTCAAAGTGAGAAATTCACTCCCATGCATTCATATCAACTTTGACCCTTCATCAATAGCTTCCCAATCCAGTACGGATCTCCTACTGACTCAAACTTCAAATTGACATAACTTCCTATCTGTTGTTCCACCTGACAAGATGCAAAGACAGGCTTGTAGATCACTTCAAGTACTACAATTCTAATTAATAAATTCCTAGCTACTATGACCACTTCAAGCATTCTCTCTATTAGCATTAACAAGAAAACTTTTGGCCCTTAAAATCTGTATCTAGCATACCTTTAGCTTAAAATTGGCTTGTTATCGAGCCCTTATTACTGCTGAGTAATCATATAGGATTCAAATAAACCTTACCTACATACCTTTGCTCATTTTTCCATCATGAAAGTGGAGTTGCACGACATCCACCCCCTTTGAACCTGCACATTGCTCGATCTGTGCCAATCGGTCTTCAATCTATATCTGCTATAATCACCTTAAACTGCTTGCCATCAAGATCACATAACTGCTAAGTACATGTAAAATAGAATAAGGTTTAAACCATTTCATCAATGGTCTAGCTCAGTTATTTGGTAGCTGCCCCATCACAAATATGTGAACCGTGTTGGTCGCATCTCCAAAGCACTCAATTATGAAAAATGTGTTTAGTGAACCCCGCCAGAATCAAGTGCTCCAGCTCTTTATGCACACAGCTTGACTATCAAGCTTGATTTAGGGAACTCTGTCAAGCTCAAGTATGCCTTAATCTGTCTGCACACGGAATGGTAGTCAAGTCCTTGTTCTCAATTCTGGCAACATAACCAACTCAAAAGATGTGAAGATACTTCATCAATTGTCCAAAGAAGTCAATTGGGAGCTAGCCATGTAAGATTACTGACCACAAAACCAAAACTCTTTTCTTCATAGCATAAATCCAAAAACAAAACCTAGTGCCAAGTAGCCTGCTACAAGAAAATAATTGATATCCTTGAATCTGCAAGTTTCACTTTAGTAGCCCCCAAGATTAAATGGGATAATAAGAAATTGCCCCAATAGTGGAGCAACATAATACCCACATGAGCATACATTTCCTGTATCAATCAACATTAAACATTTCTCGTGTAGGTGTGCTATTCCTGGATCAAATAGCATACAACCAAAATGCATATCCACAAGTAACCATCCGTATTGAACCTACTTTTGAAGATCCTTAGAATCTCTTGGATCAAATACCATTAAGAGAACATAGCATTGATGGGCCCCACAATATACTAGAGCATCACCTCAATCATAATGCAGCACCCATATCCCATAAACTCTTGGAGACTTAAGCTCGTTACCAGTACGTCTTAAAGATCATTGACTCCCTTTTACTGGCAGCCAAACCATCACTGACATAAGCATCATAAAAAAATAGCATCCAAATCCTACCTTAATTGGCATACTATCCAAGGAGATGAAGAAACCTGTACACCTTTTTGCTAGGTTGCTCAAAATATGGTCCTCTAAAGTTGAATCTGCTACTTCCAAAGACGTATTTGCCTTGTCTTTACTCCTTGCAGAAATATGTTCCCAAAATTCATCATAGTTATGGAGCTACATCTGATCCCCTTCTCCTTTATAGAAGACAATCTGTATTTGTTCAGTAATCTCCTTCATTGCCAACTCGATAGTCCTTGAGCTTTCATGAACAAACCCATCTACAAAATAGTCCCACTGTGTGGGGCATGTTTCTGAAAGTCCTTGAACCTTATCTTTAAATTCGGAGGTTACAAATTCTTCAAAAGTCAAAATCATCCGATCTTCTGGAATTCCTTGGCTCTTCATCTCCGCCGCTTTATATCATGCAAGGAGTCCATCTGGATCATGTCCTTGAAAAAATACCACATTGTTCATGTACAGCATCAAGTGCCATCTCCACTATATCATCAATCTGCTTTTTCATCTTCATGGCTTTCACTTCTTTCAAACATCCCTGAACCAATTGTAGCATTTTTGGCACATCTCAAACTGCTCGATTTTCATCAAATACATTTGAATTGAAATATTCAATAAACTGCATCAATTCTTCTGGCATCCCCATCTTCACCTCCCACCACGACTTGTTTCATGTCAGGTTCACCAAAAATGTAGGGGAATCTGTGTTCGAAAGGTGGGCCGGGAAGGCGTAGGGCCTCTAGATGTGAGAGGTGTGAGAAAGAGAGTTGCAACAGACACAATCAATGTAGACAAATCTTAAACACTGACAACTTGAAAAAGATTCTAAAGCTTTGGTACCCAAAGCGTACAATTAACAGTATATATATATACCACTGCTATAATTAAATGTTAACTGAGGAGTTTAAGCTCCTTACATCGATTTAACCTAACTTAATGTAGGTGATAATAGAAAAAATAAAACTTCATTTATCTCAATGATGATAATGTTGACATCGATGATGATGATGTTGCTATGCTTTCCCCTTTACCTCAATTGGCCTGCCAAGTTCGCCTCGATAATATTCCTCTCCTTCGTTCTTCCTCTGATGCTTCAAGGTAGAGAGAGAGAGACAGACAGAGAGAGAGAGAGAGAGAAAGAGATCAGGGATATGATTAATTATGTCTTATGAAAGAGATTACAGCTTGGGATATGCTATCTTCAATTCCAATAGAGGGGGATATCCTATAAGGCTTATTCGACATAGCTTAGATAGGATTAATGATGTTTAGGCTGATAAGATGTGGTCTAACCAGGAGTGATATATTTTCCCTTAGTATGCGGGAGCGAGAGTGATTTAAATAAAGCTTAATAATAATCAAGATAATGAGCTTGGTTTCGATGGGGTGAGAAAGAGCTTGCCGAATTAGAGTGGGCTATGGCTATCTTTGGGCTATGGAAGGTCTATCAAGGCTTATGGCTTAAGGAGAGAAGAGAGAGCGTGAGGGATTTTTCTCCTGAGAGCCAGCTATGGAAGCTTCACTTGAGTGAGGTATCCAGGTTTTTTCCTAGAAAAAGAAGAGAGAGTGTGAGGCCTCCTTATTATCTTTATGAGAGCCGACCTTGGGAGTCTTTCTTTGCATGGGTAACTCCCCCCTTCTATTTACGGCCAGCCACTAGCGATACCACTAGTAGACACGGTCCCTTGATGATGTGGCATGGCCAAGGTTGTGGTGCACGAAAACTTCCAAGAGTAACACTGAACAGGGGTGCCATGGCCCGGTGAACAACTTCTATCTCCTTGGCGATGCAATCCGAGCTCAGCGTGAGCTCTTTCTCCCCCCCATGCACCTTTCCTGGCTGCCACCCTGGCCATTCCTCTCTCCCCATTCACAGTAAAAAAAACCCTTAGATAGTTTTGGGCGGCCTTACCTTGAGTTACTTGGGTGGTCGGCTTGTAAAATGCCCCACATTTTGTGTACATAACATCACATGTAGCATGCGTATCGTCCAAGTCATTGCCGTGTTAAACCATCCAAAAGCTCATCAAGATTTTAATGTGCTTTCATGAAGGCATCACATACAATGTTTACATCATTCAAGGCATAGCTAAGCATAGCATTCGGCTTAGATCATTTCTATGATTAGTGTAAATCAAGCTAAACTTCCCTTGATATTGCCCTTTTTGGCATATGTATTGTCCAAAGTGCAATTAAACACATCATGTTTCTTCATTAGCTGGCCATGGAATACATCAATTGAAGCACCAGCTATCAATACACTACAAGAGATGAAATTTTGAACAAGATACCATTTCCCAAAACTTGGCTGAAGCTCAAAACTCCCAGATGAAGAACTCACCGAGGCGACCAAAGTGGCACAGAACTGGCCTCGGTGAAGCTTAAACTGGCAATATCTTGACAATTGGAACTTCGATTGACAATCTGAAAAGACCAATGATCTCCTCAAAGTGAGAATTTAATTCCATGCATTCATATCAACTTTGACCCTTCATCAATAGCTGCCCAATCCGGTACGAATCTGCTATTGACTCAAACTTCAAACTGACATAACTTCCTATATGTAGATCCAGTTGTTTGACGAGCCACAAAGACAGGCCTATAGAGCACTTCAAGTGCTGCAATTCTAATCAATAAAGTCCCAGCTATGACGACTTCAAGCATACTCTCTGTTAGCATTAACAAGAAAACTTTTGGCCCTTTGAAGCCGCATTTGGCATACTTTTAGCTTAAAATTGGCTTGTTATCAAGCCCTTATTATTTCTAAATAATCATATAGGATTCAAATAAACCTTATCTGCATCTCTTTGCTCATTTTCTTGTCATGGAAGCGGAGCTGCACGACAGCGTATGAAGATAGAGCAAGATTTTGAAAGTGCCTGAAACTGAAATCTATGAGTACCTATGCATAGCTTATGTTGCCACCACGATACTAATGACTACTTGAACGTAGAAAAAATACATCGTTTGATACACTTACAGTCACAAATAGCTCGTAGATGCATTAGCACGTGTGTTTTGTTTTGTGTGAAATTCTTGGTGTTGTTGGTGTAGCTCTCATCAAGCCTATCACCATGGTGTAGTCAGATCTCCAATGTGATGAATAAGTGGGGAGTTGCATCATGATGAAGCTCACGCTCTCTCTCTTTCTCTCTCTCACACAATCGACGACAGCTTCAAAAATTGATTATGATAAAAGTTCTTTTTACAAAATGACCTAGGTACCTTATATACTAAGGCTACCATAGGCTAAACCTAAAATAGAGTTCAAAAAGGTCAAATGTCTTTGTATTTACAATCTAGAAGTGCCATTGCACCCCGACTTCTGCATCTAGAATAACTACTCATTACAAATGATGTAATCCGCAGCATTTCATAACTCTCAAAAAATGAGGCTTTGTTGAGTTATGTCATACTGTGGACCTGTGGGTCAACACTCCCCCCTCCAAATTCATGTCGTCCTTGAATTACCTGATTATCAATGTTGGTGCGGTCTTTGTTGTCGTTTTTTGCTTTTGTTTGGTGCACTGCTTGTACATTGTCTTTTGGATGCCTCTGTAAATTTCATACTAGAATCTCCCTTAATATCCAGTCCTTGTCCTTCAAGAATGACTTACGGCTTTAAGTCTTCATTTGTCTACCTTGGTGTCTGCTCTTCTTCGTTGGTGATTCCAGTACTCCTACATCAAGGTGATCAAAGTCACATTTGCCATTGTTAGCTTTTGTGTGATGTGATCATTATACTGCTTCTACTTGATGCATGACTTAATTAAAGCCTGACAAACCCCAGTTAATTCCCCAAGTTAGTAATTTTCTTCAAAAGGGCTTTATCCGCCGACATCATTCGTGATAGATGACCATCTATGATATATATCATGGTCCATTTGTCCCCAAAGCTCATATATATGATGCACAAGGTACGTGGATGGCTATCATGGCTTTAGATTTGAAAAAATTGAATCTTTGGCTAGGGGTTAGACTTTTTATATTAAAAAATACCCTTGGCTTGTGTTCTTTATGCATAGCCTCCTAACAAAGTTTGGCTTGATTTGGACTTGTATTTGGATTTCCAAGCTTATTTTTTGGATTTCAGTCTTGAGAATGACGGATGGGCATCTTTGGCACCTTTTGGCTGCCACCCACATTTATAACCAATGATGATGACCAGAATTTGGCTTGGCACATGGTTGCTCCTACAGACATCTATCACGATAGATTACTAAATTTTCATTTCTGCCCCTTTTGTTCTTCTCAGTACTATTAGTCCCTTTTGTTTGCTAGGCTTCATTAAGTCACATACAAGATAGAAGATTTACTATATAAAGATCTAATTCATGTATACGGACTTGTAGTCACATGAAGTGTTTGATAGGCAACTTTACACTTGATGGGTGCTTTTGTTTCTTCGCATCACTAACTTTTTTTGTCCCTGTAGGCCATCTCGGAGTTTAATGACCATTCTTACTCATTTTTGGCCTCATATTGTTGTTGAAGATTGATCAACGTTATTTTCTTACGTCTGACATTATAGCCTTGTGCATATGGCTTTTGCGACATACCTCATGAAGTTTTGTCATTTTCGTTTACCTTATTCTCTTTGTACTGCTCAGGCATCTCTTCATTCTTTTCTTCATCTGGATTACAAAGTTTTCCTCTTTTTTTACAAATCTCAAAAATAACTAGATAAAATAAAAAATCAACTCAACAAAAAGCAAAATCATCCAGATAGAATTCTAAATGCTATGTACATTGTACACATGTCCCTAGGGACTCATATGTGGCTTTTGTCCCCGTACTCTTCCTATAATGCTATTATGAGGATATATACTCTGAATTTTGTCAAAAAATCATCACAATCAAACGCAAAAATTCAATACAACTCACAAAACATTTCCCTCTAATATTCATAATATTAGGTCCACATTTAGAATGCCTCCCCCCCTCCTATTTGGACTCCTCCTTGACAACAACAGGGTATTGCCAAGGGTATGTGATGTGCTTGGGAAATCAAAAATTGTGCTTATTCAGGCCATGTAATGTAGTCCTATTATGCATAAACAGTCAATGCATGGAAAAAATTTATGTTGTGCAAGATGTGGGTATAAGAAAATTTTTTATTGGCATTTGCTAGCTAGGCTTCCTATTCTAAGCAATGTGATGGTCTTTGAAGTTGTTGTGTTGTTTGCTTGATTGAAGGTTGTAGAGATTTTTTGAGGGCTTACTTATCTATTTGATGCTTCTTTGGAATCCATTTTAGCCGCGTTGTTGGTTTTTGTATTTGGAATTGTTCCTCAGTAGTGGGTTCTGGCTTGAAGTGAGATCTCTACTAGCTGTACTGTAACGGTAGGAGGAATTGATAGAATTCAAGCGATGATGCAATGACAATAGTTTTATTGGTTTCCTTTGGAACCCACTTCTTTTTTATTACTGGCTATTTTGTTGATGATGCTGGATTGGAAACCCATACTTGCCCCTTCTTCCTTTGTGTTTGAAGAGGCTTCTTTGGGACAAACCTTGTCTGTGTGAGTCATTTGCGGTCTTTGCTTCATCCCTTGTATGCTTGGTTGGGAACGGAATTCAGACTTTGGGAGTTGATACTTTAACCGTTTTGGAATCCAAATAAATTCTTGACCTCTTTGTGCTTGAATCAACTGCTTTAGAATCCAAAGTTGAGTTGCAAAAACTTGGGACTTTGTGATTTTCTTAGCCGTTCTTGCATTTTCTGACTGTTTTCCTTTTGGTGTTGGATCTTGTGATTTTTCATCCGAGATCTTCATCTTCTTGATCCGTTTGCTTTTGGTCGAGCTGGCTCTTTGGTATCTAGATTTTTCGAACTTTTTGGCTCTGACTTGTTGTTCTTTGCTTTTGGCGTTCCTTGGTTGTTACGAAAGCTGCTAGCAAGGGTGATGACCTGAGTCCCTGGTAGGGGATGTCATAATTGTTACTATCCTCAGCAAGGTTGATGTTTGGTACTTTCCCTTGGTGGTTTGGTTGGTTATGGAAAGTTATTATTTGTTTTCTCTTAGATTGTTGTTCTGGGAAGACTTTTCTAGCCAATTTATTAGAGCGTTGTTTGCCCGTTGACATGGTCTTCTTCTTCTTGGTTGAATCTTTTCTTCTTGTATAAGAGCCACGTATGAGGATGCTTGTTGCAGTTGCATCACCATCGAGGATTTGGGAACCACTTTTGATGAACTTTATTCTTGTAGCGGTGACATTGGTTCCTGGGTCTTTGATCTGGACAATCATAAAACCGTACATTAGTTAAAGTGTTGTTCATGTCACCTGTTGGGTTGTCCAAATTTTCATTGTTGACATCTTTTTGAAGATCCAAGTGTTCTATGGAGTCATAAAGCTCGTCTTTGATTCGTGACAATCCTTTGCTTTCTCTTTATCTCGACTTGTTGATTCTTGGTTCCCTTTGTTTTCCTAGATCGCACTCACTGCAAAGTAAGGAACGACATCATAGACATCTTTATCACAAAACTTTGTTGGATCATCTTGAATATCGCATAAATCTAGAGTAGCCAAGATGTGTTCCCATTCTAGTGGCTCCAATGCTGCTTCAGGAAATGATTATGGAATATAATCCTTATCTTCGATATCCCTTTCTAAGATACATTCCTCTCACTTTAAGCTTTCACAATGCGAAGCTCCACACATCCATAGTACTTTAGGCTTACCCAGCCATGCTGGAAGTTCTGATCCTACTATTATAGCGGAATCAAACTCTTCAATCGGTGTTCCCATCACATCCTTGTAGCTATGGTCTTTCAAGTTTATTCTCGTCATGTTTTCCATATGTCTTAGGTAGATATGGTCATAACCCCAGTCTTGGACCGTTTTTCAGTTGTCGCATGAATGGTCTTTCTAGAATGATGTCATAGTTGTTCTTCTTGCCAAAGTCAACAATATAAAAAAAATTCTCATACTCAATGCCGCAAGAAGTAACAACTACTTTTTCTAGCAGTCCTATGGGCCTTTTCATGTGTCCGTCCGCAAGCTACAATTTCATCCTAATAGCCCTCATTACTGGTTTCCCCCATTTTTTCCAAATCTCTTTTGTTGTGATGGCAATGCTAGCTCCACTGTTAAGGATTTCCATGGTTTTTACACCTTGAATTCCACAGGAAGAGTTCCCATCTTCTCCCTCATAGTACTTGCCTACCTTGTTTAATGGAACTGGCCTAGTGTTTAGCTGAGGCATTTCAAGCTCTTTGATCCCTTCTTGTATCTGAGTTGTTGGGTCTTTCAAACCAAACTTCTCTAGGCATTTTCCCATAGTAGTCCACATGTTTGGTCTTATCATGAGCAACTCGGCTAAAGTTATCGTACAGGTGACTGGTGTGGAAAAATGTCTATCAACCCTTTTGAATTGATGACCTTGTTGGAAGATAGTCTTTGTGATGGGACTGCAATAACATCTGACTTGGCCTCGTGCTCTTCCGTATAGGATGGTAGTGTTCTTAGCAAATGGGGTTGATTGTCCATAGACTGTACAGATCCTTTGTCTCCCCAATACGATTGCACTTCTAGATTCATTTGAGATCCAGTCTCAAATTCCTCTATTGGTGGAAGAGAAACTCATTTTCCATCATCAGTTTGGTTTACCTGTCTGCTTAGGTCACTGGCTTCATTGCCCTCTTTGACTTTATTCCACAATTTGTCAAGACCATTTATTTCTTTGCAACCATCAGGTATAGCTACGTTAAATCCCTCGAAAGAGTTATCCGTGGTATTCAACACTCTCCTTGGTCCTAATGCTGGTTCCTTGATCTTTGGTCCGTGTTTGTCATTAAATATCTAATATCTAACCAAACCAAATGATTTTCTCATATTAAACTGATCATTTAATATGGGATAATAAACGGGAACAACGATTAGAATATAGACATGTGCTTTCGGATCTATCTCAACACGGGGATAATGGTAAAGGGGCCCAAATGAGAGATGTTATGTCAAAGAGAAATTTTAACTAATGAAGCTTAAAAGAACATAGGGTTAGATTCATTAAAGACCTCCAATGGTTAGTGTTAAAAGTCCTTTTGCCCTTAAGCAAGCTAGGGTTGTGCTTGAGGTGGGAACCTTAAGCAAACTAGGGTTGTGCTTGAGGTGGGAACCTTAAGCAAGCTAGGGCTGTGCTTGAGGTGGTAACTCCACCTAAGGTGCTTGTCATGCTTGATGGCTAAGGTACTTGAGGTACTTGTCACATTTAATGAGGAAGTTGCTTGAGAAGATTCCTATGCATGGGGGGTAAGATGCTTGAGTCAAAAAGAGAACCTACTCACTTAATGAGGAAGTTGCTTGAGAAACTTCCTACGCATAAAAATCTCAAAGTTAGGGGAATTCTAAAAGAGCACATGGGACACATGTCAGACTCTCACTAAGCGTAACCACATGGTGTGCTTTAATGCTATTCGTTGGGCTAAAGAGGGGTCCAATGAGCTTCTACTTCAATCTAACAAATATCTAGATATTTTCAAGCTCTCTATCTCTAAGGGGTAAGGAGGACACTTGTCAAAAGACTACCCATGTACTTGACTGCAT
This sequence comes from Adiantum capillus-veneris, assembly GCF_014529385.1. Taxonomy (NCBI): domain Eukaryota; kingdom Viridiplantae; phylum Streptophyta; class Polypodiopsida; order Polypodiales; family Pteridaceae; genus Adiantum; species Adiantum capillus-veneris. The sequence goes on from NC_140933.1 coordinate 15,329,985, forward strand.
GCTACATGTGATTGGCCACGGGGAGAGGGTTCCAATGAGCCTCCAGCATCTGAAAAATTCCCCACTCGCCCAAAGCAAGGAAGGGGGCTCTAGGGGGATATACACCATCACACACACTCATTGGAGACACCATTCTCTCTTGGTGAAAGTTGAGGAACACCCCCTCCTTCTCCAAGGTTGTGAGAGTGAAAGCCTACACCAACACTCTTGGCTATGAAATGCAAATCCAACCAAGAGCCATGCTTCAATGCTTAAGCTTGCCATCTTCTCCATCTCCATTACTATGCTATTATGTATGCTAGCAAGAAGAGTAATGATAAGTGAGGAACTAATTCTTTCTCCTATGAAATGTTTCTTCTTCCTCTTCCCTATCCTCATTCCCCTCTAGCTCTCTCTACCTTCGAAGGTGTTTGAGGACTTGCGACTGAGGCTTGGGATAGTTAATGCTTTCTTCAAGTTTTTGTCATGTTTGTGATGCATGAGGATTTCCATCTTCATTGCATCACCTAGGTCACAAGGAACACAAAGATTGTATTGTACCAAGTCTCTCTTGATGGCAGAAACTATAATACAAATGGCTATTGGAGGGGGGACCGGCTCCATATGAATCCGGTCCTCAACTATTGTCATGTTCTCTAAAATCTCTCTCTTGCAAAAGTATTGTTCATGCCAAGTTAACTAAGTACCATGTTTATATTGCTACCATCAACTAAGTTCACCCGCTATGCTCACAAAGTAATCTCTTAAAAGTGCTTCATCTAATTTCCTAATTCCGCTACTTCCAAAGTTCATAGGCAATTTTCATTATATTGGTATCAGAGCATTTGGTTTCTCTTTTCTTGCTTAAGAAGAGAGGTCCTTAAGTAGACTACTAATGGTTGATTTTGTTAATTATATTAGGGTAAGTGGGACTGGGATCTATTTTTGATTTTGTTGAGCCCACTATGTGGGATATGGTGCACACCTCGGGAGCTTTGGACTTAATAATGGAGTCTTTTTAGACTTGCCTATGGCTTTACCATTACTGAGCCATAAGAAGTCCGAAAGGAGATATCCCTCGACAACTTTGCTATGTTAGACTCACTCCACTACTCTCTATAATAAACCAATTCGAGCCGTGGGTGTAGATACTTGAGTGCCTATTTTCAAAGGCTAAGAGGAGTAGCAACTAAGGTTTTGAATTGCCAAAGCATACACTAAGTAAACACATAAGTTTAATTAGCATGGCTGACAATAATCAAGAGAGAAGAATGAACATTGATAACTTTGATTTTGCACACACATAAGTTTAATTAGCATGGCTGACAATAATCAAGAGAGAAGAATGAACATTGATAACTTTGATTTTGCACATGAAGGTGCCAATGATGATGTTCCCATGTTTGTTAATTATCTTGTCACTAGGTTGCAACAAGCTCCACTTTGCAAGCCGAAGTTACTCAACAACTTTGTGCTTATGGGATTTCCTTTCCTCTCCAAGAGAGAGCTTACGAGGCCTCTTGAAGAGACCCCCAAACAAGACTCTCTTCCATACAAGCGGAGGAATCCAAAGATCAAGAAATCAATGAGTCCCTAAATTCCTCCAAAGATGTGGCTCCACGAAGAAGCTAGGAGGACTAAATGATCGCCAACTCCTCCCAAGAGGAAACGGTTAACCAATAGTCCTTCTCCTCGTCACTCCAAAAGGGAAGAGAGGAAACCAAGGAAGAAAAGGGCAAGAAAGAGGTCACCCTCTTCTCCTTCTTCTTCACCTTCCTCCTCTACCGATGAAAGCTATGGCTATTCTCCTAGAGAATATAAGAGGAGAGGACAGCGCAAATCTTACCCTGCATGGCCAAGGTCACAAAAGCTCAAGAAGTTCAAAGAGGGAGGAAAGAGTATCTCTTTTCTCACCTATGATGACACCTTTGGTGCTACCAACAAAGTATTGGCCTTCATCCAAAAATTTGATGTGGCCTTTGGAGACGAGGGCTTCACGGAGTCCTCCAAGCTACGCCATGTAGCTATGTACTTCCAAAAATCGGCTCGTCAATGGTGGGCTAGCCTTCGAGGCAATGGCGAAGCCCCAAAGACATGGAAAAGTTTCCATCTTGAAGCAATTACTTGCAAGTGATGCAAAGGACAAAGTGCTCACCAAATGGCGGAGTTTAAGACTTCTCTTTCATGAGTCTATCCACAAATATGTGGACAAGTTTTGGGATTTACATCTCAAGGCTGCTGTCTTTCAAAAGATAGACTTTGCTGAGTAAAAAACAACAATTTTGTGCGGGATTACTTGAAGAGATGTCCGAGTATGTCAACTCTCAACGGCCTGACTCTATGAGCGAAGTAATCCACCATACCATGGTTCCTTCACGCATCAATTTCCAATAAGGGGTTAGACAGAATATCAAACCCATGGAAAATAAAGACAAAAGTGATGCAAAGGGAAAAATTAATGCCCAAAATTTTTTCCACGGCCATTCCAACAACAACAACAACAATCGGTCCAAGGAGAAAGGAGTTTACAAAGGTAAAAATAAACTCTCTCCAGAAGAGCTTGAAACTTTTCGCAAGGATCACAAATGTTTTAAGTGTGGGGAGCAAGGACATGGCTATTGTTCTTGCCCCAAAAGAAATGCTCGCAATGAGACTCCTAGAGCTTCCACTATCGAAGCTCCAAAAGAGGATACTCATTGCAAAGGATCACCTCTCTCCTATGCTTGGGGGAAAGGTAAGGGAGCATGATTCTTTCATCTTTTTTGACCCTGGTTCTGCTCTCAACTTCATATCAATGGAGTTGGCCACCAAGTTGGGCATTCAAGCTTTTGAGATGGGAGATGCTGTAACGGCCGATGCCGCTTTCAAGGAACAGCAAGCCTCTGTTACTCCCTTGATTGGGAAGTTGAGGCTTCATGTCCAAAGCTATGTCGACAAAGAAGACTTCTTCATCTCTCCTCTCCAACATGAGGATGTTATCCTAGGGATACCATGGTTCAACCGCATGGCTGCCAACATGAAGTTCCCTGAAAGGAGAATCTACTTCACCTACAAGGGAAAGAATATGTATATAGATGCTAATGAGTCTGGTCATGCTATACCACTTGTAAATCCTCTTGCCCTTGATAATCAATGAAAAGCTCAGTTTCTGCGTACATGATTTTTGTCAAAGAATCCCTAAAAGGTCCTAATGTTTCATCAAAGGTGAATGGTAGGAATCAAGAAGAGTTAGACTTGTCTAAGTTTCTAAAAGGATTCCAAGATGTGTTCATTGATGATATCCCTATGGATTTGCCTCCAAAACGAGGGGATGATGACCATCAAATTGAGCTCCTATCAGGAAGCTCACCGCCTAACAAACCTCCCTATGGAGTTTCACAAGATCAACAAGAGGAGATCATGAGGCAAGTACAAGAATTGGTAGACAAAGGAATGGTGACGCTTAGCTCCTCCCTTTTGCTCTCCAGTTAGTGCAATAGAAAGATGGTACATACCGTATGTGTGTGGACTATCGCACACTAAACCATATCACTATCAAAAACAGATTTCTCGTTCCCTGGGTAGAAGATCTATTTGATAAGCTACATGGCTCTACCTACTTCAGTAGGATTGACCTTAAAAGTGGCTACCATCAAATAAGGATAGTGAATGAAGATATCCTAAAGACTGCGTTTCGTACAACATTTGGCCTTTATGAATATCTAGTCATGCCTTTTGGCTTGACTAATGCACCAGCTACATTCAATCGATTAATGGATAAAAAATTTAGACCCTACCGCAAATTCACTGGAGTGTTCTTTGATGATATCATCATCTACTCCACTTCCTTGGAGGAACACAAGTAACATCTCCAAGTGATTTTTCAAGCATTAAGGGAGAATAAGCTTTTTCTTAATCAAAAGAAAAGCGAATTTTTCCTTCAAGGGATTCAATACTTAGGTCACATTATCTCTCAAGATGGTATCCGTATGGATCCATCAAAGATGGAGGTAATAAAAGCATGGCCTAATCTAAGGAATCTACATGAGCTAAGAAGCTTTATTGGTATGTGTGCATACTATAGACTCTTCATAGCAAAATTCTCTCAAATAGCAGGACCATTACATGACTTAACAAAGAAAAACGTTAAGTATTCATGGATTGCTAAGGAGAATATTGCTTTTGACAAACTCAAAGAGAAGCTTATCTCCCAACCAGTCCTTATGCTTCTGGATCTCTCAAAGCCATTTGAGGTCCAATGTGATGCTTGTGGTGATTGCCTTGGAGCAGTCTAGCTTCAAGAAGGGCATGCCATAGCATATGAGAGCCGAAGGCTCAACACGAATGAACAGGTCTTAGGCATTTATGAGAAAGAGTTGTTAGCTGTTCTACATGCCCTAGACACATGGAAGCACTATCTATTGGGGACTCCATTCATCTTACGAACAGACCATCAAATTCTCAAGTACTTCATGACGTAAAAAAAGCTGTCCGACAAACAAATGAGGTGGGAAAATTTTCTTTCACAATTTAATTTCCACATTGCTCACATTGCTGGTAAGCACAATCAAGTGGCTGATGCACTTTCGCGACGACCAAAAGTTAATGCTGTGTCAAGAGCAACTCACAATGATCTATCTTCTATGATAGATGAGTATGCTACTAACCCTAACTTTAAAGATATAATGTCAGACCTTGCTTTGGGGAAGAAAGAAGAACCATTCACCTTGCAGGATGGTTATCTTCTCCATTGCAATAGGCTATGTGTTACCCACTCCCTTCATAAGAAAGTCATGTATGAATCACATGCCCCTCCCTATGTGGGGCATAGAGGCATTCAACCTACTCTTTGAGGAGTAGAGACGCACTTTTATTGGCGTACCATGAAAGTAGACATACAAGAGTATGTTTCAAAATGTGTAGTATGCCAAAAGACCAAGTATGATAGAGGGAAGCAACCTGGATTACTCCAGCCATTGCCAATTCCTAATTCACCATGGGAGAGTATATCCATGGATTTTATCTTTGGATTACCAAAATCTATCCATGGGAATACGGGAATATGGACAATAATCGACAGGTTTAGCAAGCAAGCACACTTTATCCCTGTCAAGAAGACTATTAAGGCACACCAAATGGCAACTCTCTTCATATCACAGATTTTCAAACACCATGGATTGCCAACATCCATCGTGTCAGATAGAGATCCTAGAATGACCAGTAATTTCTCTTCAAAAATCTAGGTACAAGATTGAATTTCTCTTCGGCCTATCACCCACAAACGGATGGCCAAAGGGAGATAGCCAATCTTACGATTCTTGATCTACTAAAGACCTATGTTACAAAAGTAGATCAACGCTCACAATGGGAAAAGTACTTACCTCTTGTAATACTATCCATACTTCTACGGGAAAAGCACCTCTTGAAATCATAGAAGGAAGACCTAAAAGTCCCTTGCTACTTAAAAGTACATGGGAAGATCTTCATTGCCGATGAGTATAGCCGTGACCTGCAAGCATATTTTCAAAAGATTAAGGAGGCTATATCCATCTCCCAACTAAGGCAAAAAGCTGTTGCTGACAAGCACAAAAGAGCCTTAAAGTTCAAAGAAAATGATTGGGTCTTACTTAAGTTTCCTAAGGCTCAATTGAGGCAAACGACGGGCAAAAATCCTACGGGCCATCAAAAGTATTATGCTAAACTAGCAAAAAGATACTATGGTTCTTTTCAAATTTTGAAGCCAATCAATGAGGTAGCTTATCAAATCAAGTTACCTAACCATTGTCTCATACACAATGCGTTTCATGTGAGCCTACTCAAGCCCTATAAAGGAGATCCTCCAAATGAACCAATTATTGAAGACCCTCCCAAAATCGAAGATCAAGAAGAGGTACTACAACCTGAAGCTATTCTTCGGCATGAAGACAAGGTACTACGACATGGTAAGATTATCCGACGGTATCTTATTAAGTTCAAAATTTATCCTTTTGAAGATGCTAGATGGATGCAAGGAATCCAGCTTAAGGATAGTATGAACCTTGTCAACGCTTACAATGCTACATTAGAGTAACCAAATGTACGTGTTTCTTTTAAATGATTAATTTTTTGTCTTATAAGACTATTTCTCTCTTTATTGTGCACAAACTTAAGTAGTATGCATTTTAAGAATCATGTTTGGGATGACGACGTCTCTCAAACACCATGTAGAATTTGTCACTCTACTTGGGAGGATGAAATGGACTAAAGAGCAAACATGCTTGCGGCAGCTATGTCTCCCAAGCACCAAATGGATTAGTCATCCATCTTGGAATGATGTCGTAGGGTAAAAAGGGATCCTCTACCCGCTTGACTAATGACTATGACTTTATCTCTTTTACCTCATAGTCGAGGACAACTATGATTTTAAGAGAGAGGTAATGTCATTAAATATCTAATATCTAACCAACCCAAATGATTTTCTCATATTAAACTGATCATTTAATATGGGATAATAAGCGACAAAAAGGGTTAGAATATAGACATGTGCTTACGGATCTATCTCAACACGGGGCTAATGATAAAGGGGCCCAAATGAGAGATGGTCTATCAAAGAGCAAGGTTAACTAATGAATCTTAAAAGACGTTAGGGTTAGCTTTGTTAAAGACCTCCAATGGTTAGTGTTAAAAGTCCTTTTGACCTTAAGCAAGCTAGGGTTGTGCTTGAGGTGGGAACCTTAAGCAAACTAGGGTTGTAATTGAGGTGGGAACCTGACCTAAACTTAGGCAAGCTAGGGCTGTGATTGAGGTGGGAACCTTAAGCAAGCTAGGGCTGTGCTTGAGGTGGGAACCCGACCTAAACTTAAGCAAGCTAGGGCTGTGCTTGAGGTGGTAACTCCACCTAAGGTGCTTGTCATGCTTGATGGCTAAGGTACTTGAGGTACTTGTCACATTTAATGAGGAATTTGCTTGAGAAGATTCCTATGCATGGGGGGTAAGATGCTTGAGTCAAAAAGAGAACCTACTCACTTAATGAGGAAGTTGCTTGAGAAACTTCCTACGCATAAAAATCTCAAAGTTAGGGGAACTCTAAAAGAGCACATGGGACACATGTCAGACTCTCACTAAGCGTAACCACATGGTGTGCTTTAATGCTATTCGTTGGGCTAAAGAGGGGTCCAATGAGCTTCTACTTCAATCTAACAAATATCTAGATATTTTCAAGCTCTCTATCTCTAAGGGGTAAGGAGGACACTTGTCAAAAGACTACCCATGTACTTGACTGCATGCTACATGTGATTGGCCACGGGGAGAGGGTTCCAATGAGCCTCCAGCATCTGAAAAAGTCCCCCACCGCATATCAGATCAAGGAGGAGGGGGCTCTAGGGGGATATACACCATCACACACACTTCATTGGAGACACCATTCTCTCTGGTGAATGTTGAGGGAACACCCCTCTTCTCCAAGCTTGGGAGAGTGAAAGCCTACACCAACACTCTTGGCTATGGAATGCAAATCCAACCAAGAGCCATGCTTCAATGCTTAAGCTTGCCATCTTATCCATGTCCATTACTATGCTATTATGTATGCTAGCAAGAAGAGTAATGATAAGTGAGGAACTACTTCTTTCTCCTATGGAATGTTTCTTCTTCCTCTTCCCTATCCTCATTCACCGCTAGCTCTCTCCACCTTTGAAGGTGTTTGCGGCCTTGGGAATGAGGCTTGGGATAGTTAATGCTTTCTTCAAGTTTATGTCATGTTTGTGATACATGAGGCTTTCCATCTTCATTGCATCAGCTAGGTCACAAGGAACACAAAGATTGTATTGTACCAAGTCTCTCTTGATGGGAGAAACTATAATACAAATGCCTATTGGAGGGGGGACCGGCTCCATATGAATCCGGTCCTCAACTATTGTCATGTTCTCTAAACTCTCTCTCTCTTGCAAAAGTATTGTTCATGCCAAGTTAACTAAGTACCATGTTTATGTTGCTACCATCAATTAAGTTCACCCGCTATGCGCAAAGTAATCTCTTAAAAGTGCTTCACCTAATTTCCTAATTTCGCTACTTCCAAAGTTCATAGGCAATTTTCATTACAGTGTTCGTGGCTGGAATCTGGCTCTATTCGTTCCTGGTTTTGTGGGATTACTGGTGTAGCTGAGACAAGAATCGCATCCTCAGGTTTTCCAAGTGGTGGTTCTAGTAAAGCTCTGGTTGTTTGAATCATTTTTTGACACATTTCAAGATTTTTCTTTTCTAGTTCCGCATATGGATATGTCATCCACCTTTGTTCTTGGGTTTGATTGCTTTTGAGCCATGTTTCATAGGATTTTAGGAGGGCATCTAATGGCTCATTAACCTTCTCAACCAATATTGAACTAGCACTTCTTGGCTCACTTTCCGTTGAGGGTTCTTCAGAAGGTTGAGACATCTGCTTAAGAGAAGGTGCAGCCCTTTCCTCATGTTGTCTTATCTTCTCTTTATCTTGGGTAAGCTTCTCAGCTAGGGATTTTTTCTCGCGTCCCCTACGTGCTTTCATCCTAGCCTTTCTAGTTTTCCAACTATTCCATTTGCTCTTGGTTTTTTGACTAGGTGCGTCGGTCTGTGGTTAGCGGTTTGTGGTTCACCCGTCTCTGGACTCGTTTTAGTTTTGTCTCTAGGTTCTCATTATCTTCCTTTTGAGATTGCTCTCTCATAACTACTTGAATTGGTACGTTGTTTTCATTTTTTGAGCTATTGGGTAGATGAACGATTCTTGAGACAGTTGTTGTGATCTTTATGACTCGGTTTGGGTTTTTTGGATAGTCGAGGATCAATTAATGACACCACAGTCAAGACAATAGGCTCCCTTGTAGCATGTTACTATACTGGAGTAGTTGTACATACCTCTCCCTAGCATATTCCATGCTATAGTAACATTCTTCCCTTGTACAGTTTGTCCATTTTCTCTGAATTTCGCACCACTTAGGCTCCCTTGGATCAGACGTTACAAGAGAAGTTAGCCTCTTGACCATTTCATCAATAAACTTTTCTTGATCAATAGGTTCCACTAGTTTTGCAATGGACTCACTCATCTATGAATCTCTGTGCTGAGAGGATGTGTCGTCCTCTTGACTCTTACAATCCGTTTCTTTATATTTCTCACAGTTATCCACCAAATAAAGATCTTCTTTGATCAATTCATTTAGCATCAGGCTCCTTATCATATGTAGATCTTTTTGAGGACCCGCATGTCTCATTCCTTGGATAAAGATCAATATCAATCGTGCTTGCGTAGGTAGTTCGGCTCTTGGAAAAAACTTGACATATCTCTTGAGCCGTAATGTCGCCTTGTGTACTGATTCACCCTCTTTCTGCTTGAATCTATGAATTTGTGACTGCATTGTGAGTTATGTCTTTCTGCAAGAATTCTTCGATGAATTCATCAAACAGCTCATCTAGAGTCTCTTTAGTCGAACCATGTAGCTGCATCATCCTCTAGAGTCAGTCCAAAATTTGCAAATTATGTCGCAAAATCCAAAACTTTCTCTACTTTAATTACTCTTCTGAAAGTCGCTACGTGATCTCTCGGATCTTTATCTCCGGAGTATTTCTTGTTTACCCATTTTTGGACTTGGGATGGTCTAACTTGCCGATTGTCTACAAGTCTAGTCATAGACTCTCCCAATTCCTTCTCTCATTTTAGGTCTTCTAATATGCCTAGGTTCTTCTTCAAAGGGATTGGTCGTTCTATTGCAGATTGGTCTATTAGGGAGACTCACTTGAGGAGGCATGTCTTCCATCTTTGTGATTATTTCATTTCTCATTATTGCTCTAGGAGGGGATCCAGGTGGCTCCCCTTTTAGAATTCTCATAGGAATCCTCGTGTTTGGTGGAGGTAATTGCGGCCCTTCATTGACCAAATATCCACCTACTTCGAATGCAGTCTGTGGATTTGTGCTTTCTACAGCTCTGTATTCTCATCCACACTTTTCAACAACTATAGATTTCCATTGACAGTGGACTCCATATGTATAGAGATATAAGAGCTTATAATCTATTAGCTCTTCTGGGTATGGCTCTGAGCACCTATAAAGGTTGACCTCACTAATGGCAATGTATCTATATAATCCTTCACTCTCATGATCTGTCATCCAAACTCTCCCAACATACTTGGTCTTTATCAACTACAAATTTGGAAGATTCATTATATGGGCGAATGCTACTCTATCACTGGGATCCCGAAGCTTGTAAAAGATGAGTTTGATTCTAAAGTAGACATGGTATTTGGGCTTAATAGCTCTAGCTTGATCTAAGAAGACTTGGTCCATTGATTTCAAGTTCTTTGGTTAGGAAAAAGTCGAAACTATGTCCAAAATCACGACTGTTTCCTCACAATTCTCTCGATTTGTCACTTTTAGACACCCCTAACTTCCGAATGCATTTCAAGTCCTTAAACGATGTTTTTTCCAACGTTGACTAGCAATAAATGACCCAAAGGGTCTTAAATTTTTGTTCAGGGGTCACACTGAATGTTGTAGACTGATAAAAAAAGTTTCTGAATCCGATATCAGGAGCTTAAGTTATGGCCAAAACAGTCAACATGTGCCTGGAAACTTCATATGTGTATGATGTCTACTGACTCAAAATTTCTCCAAACTTTAATTGTAGACTCTCCTTGATGTACTCTAACCACTCCAAGTCTCAATTTGTGATTTTGACACTTTTAGGCAGATCTATCACTCCTTTTTCTGTCTGGTTACTTGCAACTACCCTGGGAGGTTAACTAAGCCAAAAGTGATCCAAATTGAATGAAACTTGGTGTCTAGGCCTATCCTGTGATGGAAAACACTTTTGTAAGCTCATATGCAAGTTTTGGCTTCAATATCCCAAAGACTCTTTATCACTCAAGCAACTCTCAACAACTTTCATAATTCAATTTCAACACTTTTTGTGCAAGTTATGATCAATACAAGCATGAATCTTGCCCAATTTTTGTCTTCTAGCACTTTTTACCCCAAATGTGCTCCAAATGCAATGAAATTTTGGCTAGGGACTTCTTTTATTCTTTAAGAAAATAGGGTATACTCAGTTGTTTGATTCAACCTAGATTTGGCCTCTAAGACATCATACGTATATGATGTCCTTTGGCTCAAATTTCACTTATATTTCTACCCAAGGTACTCCTTGATGCATACAACAAGAATATGTGATCACAATAAATTTTGGATGTCAAAATTGCTCAAAATCACTACTTTTCACCTTTACCTTCTTGGATCTGTAAAAATCTCCTTAGAAGATATGTGTCCAAACGAGATGAAATTTTGCAAACAATCTTAACACATCATTTTCAAACCTCGTATGTGGTCAGAAGTGCAATTGGACCTTCAGATCTTGACTTGAGTGCTTAGATTTTGGAACTATCTTTACCTTACGTCCCCCATATCATAAGCAACAAGAGTATGGTCACATCAAAGTTTGATGGAGCAATTGCCATAACAAAGAGTTTGGACCCAGTCTTGTGTAGGGGAGTTAGTCTACTCAATCGAATAGGCACCCAACCAAAGCTGTAAAATCATGTTGCAAAGACAAGACTACTGCACCCGAAACAACTTTGTCCTTAATGGTATGCTGACAATAAACTCAAAAAGGGAATAGTTCACATTATGGTATGCATAGAACTTTGTGAATCATGATACATTAAACAAGTTAGGAAGAGAAAATGAAGATCGTCATGAAAAGCAGTTGGTTAAGTTTAGTCAAGACAAATACTTGTCCTCGCTTAAACTTTGTGTAGTCATAAGGATGTTAAGTATGTTAATGTAATTAACAAGTAGAAAAATGGAACAATGAGTATGTAATGATGAAAAACTTGTAGTTGCCGTAAATTTCATTCCATATTGAATATCATCAATTTATGAACAAGTAATGGAATAGTCATTTAGGTTAGCTTAACCTCAAACTTGCAAAATTTGAGGCTACTTGCACTAACTAAACTAATATCCAGTTTTAAATATAATGCTAACAAGGGTGCTAGGATGAACAAAGGATTCTTAAATACCATGATGCATATTCATAGAAAAATGATTATACATAAAATAGAGAATGCAGCTATAAAATCACAATTCATGGTTGAAATGATATCGAGAAAGAATCAATAAGATCCTCTCAGAATTGCTATGCAAGCTATTTGGTAGTCGAAAAAGTATATATATATATATATATATATATATATATATATATATATATATATATATATATATATATATATATATATATGTATGTATGTATGTATGTATATATATATATATATATATTTGCTGGTAGCTATTAATACTGGCTACTTTTAAAGTTTTTGTAAAGGCTTTTATGCCTATAATTGATTGCTAAAATTATGGTGGATGGTATGGTTGGAATGATGACATCGTCTTGTCAACTGCTGGCAGACTACCACTATTATAGAGTCTATTGGGAAAGTCCTAAAAGTCTATGTGTGTGTGTGTGTGTGTGTGTGTGTGTGTGTGTGTGTGTGTGTGTGTGTGTGTGTGTGTGTGTGTGTGTGTGTGTGTGTGTGTGTGTGTGAGAGAGAGAGAGAGAGAGAGAGAGATGATGAATTGTTTATGCACGATCACGAGAAAATAAAATTTCAACAATGATGTCTTGGTTCGATAACAATAATGAACATGAGCATTGAAATAAAATGCAAACACCTCCAAAACAACAATTCCAAGGTCAATTACAATGAAAGATAATGTTTCAAATCCTTGATAATCGTGAGGTGTGGCAAAAGGGAAAGAAAACTATGCTTAATTTGTGAATATAGAAGAGAAAAGTAAATAAACATTTCAAACTTTCAAAGGTGGGTCATAACCCTGCAGCTCATATTAGAGGTCCACGAATTAGTTGTTAGAGCTAACATTGTGCTTGATCTTATTATACTGCAGTATCTTGCCCCGTCTTTGTGGTAATGATCCATTCTATAGTCATGATTACTGTCGCAGTTGTCCAATCGTGTCATTTTTAGTTTTTGGTGAGTCAATCATCAATTTTGGGATGCCAGTTATCATTTCAGGTGGGATTCCGACAATCATGTCAACCGTTGCATTTGTTTCTGCTATCAAGTCTAGCATGACCACTGCGTATGTGTTGTTCGTCTCTTTAGTCAACATGACACGGGAAAAGTTCCTCAATAGAGCTGTGAGAGAAAGAAAGATAGTCCCATCATATGATGATCCCTGAGTTCGGTCGACTCTTTGAGGTGCTTGACAAACATGAGCAGCATGTGAGCCCAAAAGTTGATGAATATAATGTGGGAGCGTAGGCATTACGGGGTAGGATTTATGTAGCCGTTTGGTGATGATGAGTGGAGTCACAACGAGTGTAACCATGAGTACTATCATTGTGGCATCATCGTTGGCCTGGGCCCATTGTCTTTTGGTACTTCGTTGACATTGATGATGTCATCAATTCTTTTGCATCTTATCATCCAGTCGACCATGGATTATACTTTCACAACGGATGTTTTGAGATGGGCAAGGTATTTGGAAAAAGATATATTGAGAGTGATTGAGCTTGATATGTCTTTTGGGTGATAAGGAGTGGCATGTGAATATGCTATAGTATAGATGGATAAAGCATGTATTGTGGCTTCTTTTATGCAATGGGAAGCACACAAAAAAAAAGCAGAGGTGCTTGGAGGTAACCAGGATGTAACTTTTGCGCTGAAAGGCGTAGTGAGTTGCTGAGTGAGATGATGAGCGTAGTGAGATTGGCTTATGCCAGTAACCCCCTAATCTTAGAGTGGGTGAGGAGATGATAGTTGTGTGTGTTGTATGCACACGACGCATGGGAGAGGCGAGGCTATCAATGGTAGTGGGTCACTGCATGCACAGTGAGGTGATTGATCCAAAGGTTAAGAGCGATCAAGGGTGAAAAGGTGGGCAAAAAAGGGATGGATTGTCAGCATAGTGGGCTGCATGAACATCTATGCACTACCCACTCAAGCAGAAGAGGAGTGATGCTACTGGGGGGTTGTGAAACTACCCAAAGATGTGGGATTGGTAAAGGATCATCTGCTAACACCCTATGAGGTTTGGTGTGATTGCATGCAGAGGGTTGGGGTGGGGACAACATGCAAAGGCTAACGAGAAAGAGAGAGAGAGAGAGAGAGAGAGAGAGAGAGAGAGAGAGAGAGAGAGAGAGAGAGAGAGAGAGAAGTGGGACTGATTAGTTGGTACATGGGCACCCTTTGCTGCCACTGGTAGTGGTTGGTTGTCATGAGCGTGTGGAGTGGAAACGATTGGTTGTCATGTATTTGCATGGCTTTTGGAGCGTCAATCAATGTGAGTGAGGGAGGGTGTCATCCAGTGACAACAAGGGAATTGATTGCATGTGAGGTGCAAGGTAATTCGGGAAAAAAATGAATTTAAAAAAAGATGTATGCATCTTCAGTACATTAGTGAAGGAGATCCGCTAGGTGTGAGTACGAGGAGTTTTCAGCCGCACGCGAGGGGCGGGTGCGGATAGAGCGTCTTCATGAGTATTTGGTCAGTCGACTGAGATAGTGTATTGCCCTTTCTTGCAGATAGCAAAAGTGATGACGTGGGCGTTCCAGGGTGATTGATGGCGTGAGCCATTCCTCTATTGTTATTGACGTTCTGAGTATTTTCTCACAACTGTAATATCTCCTACTGCCCTGTTGCTCATGATGTTATGCCTCTGGTCATCACGATGCAGTTCCCAGTATATTCATTCTCATTTATTAAAAATACCCTTGTTAATTATAAAATTTTGAGCTAACTTGGGGTCGGTTCCCATGTCAAAAACTTATTTATTTTTTCTTCTTCTTCTTTCTCCCCTTCTAATACGATTCTCGCAATGTCCATTTGGGTTGATTTCTATGATAAAAACAAATCCTCTTTTTCTCATTCTCCTTCTTCTACAATCTCTATTTCTACTTTACTCTAATTTACCTTAGTTGAGATCTTAATTAAGTTGACCTTGTTCTAAGTCTATATTACATCACGATTCAAGTATTTGCAAAAGACAAAACAAACATATAACTTTTGATTGAGAATCATGTTAATAAAACACGTAGAGTAAACACACAAACTTAACTCCAGTATTTAATCATCATGAATCACTTCAAGGCCATGATTATTGTGTTTGTAGGAGAGTGTTGCTAGCTCTGATACCACTGCTACAAGAGGAGAATGACGTGGCCCTGCAAAATACCAAAAGGAATACGCCGCAAGCCATAAAATCGATAAAATTTCATACCTGACACATCCACGAGCACATAATCGACCATATACACAAACAGAGAGAGACAGAGAGCTAGACAGAGCAAGAGAGCACGTGCAGGTGCACCTCCTAGAGGGGAGTGCCATGTCGGCACAACGAAAGAGGAGACGGAGGAGGAGAGAAGAGTAACACAGACACTGGGTGCAATCTCCCCCCATGCAAGAGTGAGCATGTCCCTCTTGCATGTATTTGTTTGTAGATTCTTCAATGCTAAAAGATGAATACACATTGGTTGGTCAGACTTAAATGGCCTTAGCTCATAAAAATCATTTAAAGAATGAAATGTCCATAAAGATGATATCCTTTTGCATAACCCTTAGCATTTTCCACCTGTCACCTACACTAGATAATAAAATATCAATTCCATTACAAACATCATACACATATAATGTCTATGTCCCCCAAATTGGATGAAAGTTTGTCTCTAAGCTTGTTTTGTGGTGCTAAACACCCTGGTATGCTCTGATGTCAACTTTGGTCCCTAACATTTCCCTTTAGACATCATACGCCAATGATGTCTATCTGGTCAAAATGAAGTGAAATTCACTCCAGAGGTCTCTCACTACACTGGTAACCCACAACAACTTTTAGAATTCAAATCCAACACTTGTGTGCTAGATATGATCAATTCAAGCATTTAATTTGCCTAAATCTGTCTTATGGACTTTACAAGTCCAAAAATGCTTCAAATTCAATGGAATTTGGCCTATTTTCTCTAGATCACAAAGGTGCGCTCAAATTTATCTTTTGGCCTCTAGGACATCATACGTGTATGATGTCTAGGTGGTCAGAATGAAGTTTTGTTTCTACCCCAAGTGCCCCTTGATGTGTACAACATGCAGATGTGCTCACAACAAATTTTGGAAATCAAAGTTGCACAAAATTGCCACTTTTTGACAAGGAAATCTCTCAAAAGAGTAAATCCCCCTCAATTCTCAATCTATATGCCCAAATGAAATGAAATTTTGTGTATGTGCTCAGCACAACATGCATGATAGGGGTGTAAAGTCAAAAGTTCATTTTTGCTGCCAGAATTACCCTTCAAACATCAAAAGCAATTTTTCCTTAAAAGCAGACTTTTCAATGATTTTAAATGCAAACAAGCACTTCAACAAATAAATCAGTGATGAATATCTCTAGATCAAAATCAAAATACCTACCTAAAGCTACTCCTACACATCAAATGGGGTTTTGCATTTATGAGTAGAAAAATGCTTCACTGCCACACATGGACTAGCAATTGCTTTTATCACCTCACAAATCACTCGCCCACCAACAACTACTCAAATCTACAACTAATACTTCAAATCCTAACTAAATCTACCTACTCGTAGACCCTCGGCAAGACACACGCTTCCTGGCTATCCACTTGATCTCGAAATATCCTTTTCCCGATCCATTTAAGAAAAATGATTTCTTTAGTCAAAACTAAAGCAAGCAACCATCACTAAAGTGTTAGTAGGATCACCTACTCAAGTCCTTGTGTCCCTGGCAACGACGCCAATTTTGTGGGAGTGAATCACACCACCTATAAAGTGCATGCAACACTATCTAGATCAACATAATGTCAATCGAGGACACATATGACATGATAGGCGCATGGAGGCAATCTATTTATCTTATTAGGCTGAGACCATCCTACACATACAACACTCTAGAAGGCCAACTAAACCACAATCAAGAATCTGACTGCTCTCAACTACACCACCCAACCTACATATACACAAATGGAAGGAAACTCACCAAGCCATATCAAAATCGTACAAAACTTAAGGAACACCATCCCCTCACTAGGATCCTGTCCCAAAGCCTCTAAACTCAAAACCCTCACTCTATACCCATCTGCAAAAAACACGTATGAAGACAAAGTAGAATTTTGGAAGGGCCTGAAATTGAAATCTATGAGTACCTATGTGTAGCTTATGTTGTCATGATACTATTGACTACTTGCACACAAAAAATAGACATCGTTTGGTACACTTACAGCCACAAATAGCTCGTAGATGCGTTAGCGTGCGTGCTTCGTTTTGAGTGGAATGCTTGGCATTGTTGCGTATCTCTCACCGAGCTTATTGCGATGGTGCAGTCTCTCCAATGCGATGAACGAGCAGGGAGTTGTGTTAGGATGAAGCAAACGCTCTCTCTCACACATAGTTGACGATGGCTTCAAAACTTGATTACGATAAAAGTTCTCTTTACAAAATGACCTAGGTACCTTATATACTAAGGCTACCATAGGTTAAGCAAAAATAGAGTTCAAAAGGGTCAAATGGATTTTTTCAATTGGTGAATTCATCTCTTTTCGACCGGCCTTTTTTCCCCTTCAGCATTCTCTTTGCCTTGAGTACCCATTCAAGAAGTTTTTTCCTAGATACCTTTGGGAGGGTTTTTGCAAGCTAGCACATTTCCAAGATTTTGGGATACATGTTCTTTTATCCTATGTGCATTCCCACTAAATTTATGGCCACAACATTTGCACCTCAATCTCGATGAGTCTTTCCTGCTATCAATTCATCTATGTAGCTCCACTCATATCCTTTCACCATATTGTAAAGAGATCTACAAGCATCACCAAGAACTATCTATCAACATTGCACTTCAAATTAATTCAATATACACCAATCATTGCTATTGTATTTAAACATCAAAACATTATCATTGCTGTTTTATCTAAAAATCAACAACCATTTATGGTGTCTACAAACATAATCATTAATAATTCTATCATTTTCTAAGTTTTAAATCTTCATTCTTGAGTTTCATTTCATAATATATTGTTAAATTTGAATCTTAAGAATTCA
This sequence comes from Adiantum capillus-veneris, assembly GCF_014529385.1. NCBI lineage: Eukaryota > Viridiplantae > Streptophyta > Polypodiopsida > Polypodiales > Pteridaceae > Adiantum > Adiantum capillus-veneris. Next base: position 15,348,005 of record NC_140933.1, read on the forward strand.
TCTCGAGTGTGAGCTTTCGCTTTACACATGATGAGGAATAATCTAACTTATATGTAAACAACCTTCAAGTGTGAGTAAACTCTACACATGATAAGCAATTTTGAATGTCCTAAACCTACTTAAAGGGAATCCCAGTGTGAGTCAAACTCTACACGTGACAGGTAATTTCTATTTACCCTACTTAAATCACTTCCAAATTTGAGTTAACTCTACATAAGAAAAGAGATTACTATTCTACCTATCTGAATTATCTCTAGTGTGAGCATTGCTCTACACTTGGCAAACAACCGCAAAATAAATTGACCTAAGTTACTTCAATGTGTGAGCATGGCTCTACACAAAGAAGTAGCTACTAATTTAAGTTAATTTAAATCACTTCCCAAGTGTGAATTTTTCTACACATGGTAAGCAATCACTAAATTTACTTTAACTAACTTACTTCTAAGTGTGAATGAAACTCTCCACAAGACTCTATTAACCATATTTTCTATTCACTAGAATGTTTCTAGCATTGAAGAGGTTTTAGCTTTATATTTCTTACTTAAATCAAATCTTTATTTCTAATTTGAAGCTTAATGACTACTTTTTTTTTGTGTCTTGGGTTTTAGAGCTCACCTTTGTAGTGAACTCAAGGAAAACCTTCAAAAAGATGCCCACAATAGTGAGAGGCCCATGGATGTCTGTGATATAGAAGTACATATTTTGATTGAACTATTATTCTATCGAAATAATATTTCAATCAAAACAATATTGTGATCACGCTATAATTCATTCGGATTGTTAGAAAATTATACAAGATGGTGTTTTTGCTGATGTGGCATCATATAATACGTCCGTTTAATCCAGGGTGTTGTATAATATGCGCAATTAAATCATATTATAAATACACCATATAATGTGCAATGCAACTTAGGGACGTTGTTCCTAGGCCATAGGAGAAGCTATTATATTGTTCTTGTTCCTACTTTGGTGACCTAGAAAGCGATGAACCACGATTGTTGTACCTTTCAAAATCAGGTTTTCAAGGTCCCAATTTATTCTAATAGTCCTTGCCTATAGTTTCATAGAGTTTTGAGCTCGTTTAGCTAAGAATCATCAAGTGATTAGTCATCACGAGGATTGATCATATGCCAAGTGAGACTGATTGTTGGTTCATGGTTTCTCGTATGCATCTTCTTATGTAGGTTTGCTTCGTTGTGGTTGACAATCCAACACATCTTTGTGCCCCATCCAAGTTTCTTCTTTGAGTATTGACATATTGTGTATGCCGGTGCCAAATAGCTATGCTATAGACATCTGACGTGGTGATCCAGTAATAGTGTATAAAAACAAGAAGGTAGGCATTTCCCAATTGGGTACTTGTATACCACAAATAGACATCATACCTTAAAACAACTTATTTAAAGTACCATCACATCTTTTAGGATGCACATACTTCTTGAGAGGTGTCATATACAACAGATATGTGAGAAGAACTAAAGAATACTAATATGAATGATGATAATGAACATGAAGTGGATGTACAAAGGAGATAATATCAATGATTACTCATTTATCTAGTATTAAAATCTAGGAAGACTAGAAAAACAAAATCTAGTTATTTACAATTGTTTCTTCTCTCCATGGATGCGATGGATGTCTATTTCTTTCCAGGTTTAACCCGAGGGTTATATTCTTCCATTTTGGTGAGGTTTTGCAGATAGCCAGGGTCCATATTCCAAGAGGTTTTGTAGATAGCCAGGGTCCATAGTCCAAGATGCAAAAATATGAATTGTGTTCATTGTACCATTAATTAGTTAATGTCAGGTTTGTAGGCTGAATGTGCTCTTGATCATGGACCTCTATTCTTGCTTCAATTTGGTGAGAATTTTTTTTTGGAAAGTGGTAATTCTATTCGTCCTCAATGCAGACATCTCAAAAATCAAAGGACATCTGTGGTTTGTGAAAATTGTCATACATTATGACGTAGTGGTGTGGGTTATGGCACAAAATTCTATCAAACACCTAGTGAAAAAGATTTTGAGGGACATCATGAACGAAATAGCAATGTTCTTTTTGATAGTCCTATCCCAAACTAGAAACATAAGAATGGGAAAGCAGCCCCAATGCTGGTTTAAGATCCTTGCGCGCTCATGTTGTTTCCACCATAGGCGATCATATAACAAATCTAAAATGTAGATGTAAAGGATTCTGTTGGTGATTCTAATTTTACATGTATGGAGTTTCACCTTGGCCCATTCAACATTGTTTTTGAGAGCATTGAATAGAGAGACATCCCTAGAACTTCAATTTTGCTAGTTGTTGTTAAGACGGCATAAAGAAGGACGTTGTTGGGAGTAACCGGAAACAATGGCGAGCGCATCCCGGTTGTTCTTGTGTGGTGATGAGGGTCTAAGACTAATGGTATGTTGGGTGTTATAGGAGGTGGAGTATGTAGGGTGAAGGGAATGGGCAATGGAGAGCTGGTTTGCGTATAGAGAGTAATGTGATTATAGGAATAGAAGAGAAGGACTCCATGTGTTATATTGTGTTTTTGATGGAGAAGAACGTTTATGTTTTATAAGCGATTTTGTAAATCTGTTTGGTTGTAGCTGTGGCGACAAGAGGGAGGGCTGCAAAGTGTTGCATAGTATGATGTGGGTGACAAAGAAGGGAAATGGGTGTGTGATGTTAAAAAAGAGAGAGATGAGCGAGGGAAATATAGTGTTTTTCATGCGTGTATGGTTGGGTGGTTTAAGGTGAAAGGGTAGGGCTAAAGTGGCTTAGCAAAGGGGTGGTTGCTTTGTGATTTGCCAATGGGCTGCGTGTGCTACAGATGGTGTTGTGGGGACGGTGTGCTGGCTAATTGTCACCTTTGCTGTTTATAGAGTCCCTTATTGTTGGCATGCATGATCAGAGGTAAGCAACATGGGGCTGCAGTTAGGCGGTTGGGAGAGATTTTAAGGGTGATGAGGAGGGGTGTCCCTTGCTATTCAAATAGGCTATTCAAGTTTGGGGATGCGTGTGGTTAGCCATGTAGGGGACGAATGCCGTAGGATTGCTATGCGACCATGTTGCGCATGCATTGGTTGTTGACTGTCTCGACGTGAGAAGGGGGCCCCTATTACATGTGGATGCCCAAACGGGAAAGGTTGGGTGCACTAGTTGTTAGTCTCATCACACACAAGCGATGGACTGGAGAAACTTAACTTATTTCAACTTGGACTCAATTAACGAGTTTAGAGCAGCTGTAAAGTGTTCTCATTGTATCCAAGATGTTTGGAGCTCAAGCCCTGTATGCACCGTTCTTGCCTTTTGGATACCCATTGTCTCTTGCCTTGTGGTTATAGGTGAGGGGTTTAGAGTTCCCCCCCCCCCCCTTAGACTTGTGAGGTTGAAGGGCCCTTCAAAACTCGCACCCTACGCTCATTGATAGTCTCTTATGGTACCGTCTGCACACTGTTGGAAAGATGTTTCTGTATTGTGGGGGTGGTCACGGCCCCTTAGCAAAAATATAGTCGTTCAATGCCAAGTAGTTGAGTGCCTGCCACATCCTCTGTTGTTGCACCGCTATGGGGTGCAATTACTATTGGTCAAGGGCCCCTCCAAAGCGCCTTTAGAGGGTTTATGTGGATCCCTCTTACCACAAGCAAGAACAAGAAAAATATCACGGATGCAGCTTCAAGCCAATAGTTTTGTGACATCTCAAAGTCACACATGTCCGAGCGGACGCGCACGACATGGGCCTAAGGCCCCTGTCACACTGGGCCGCCTGCCCAGCTCGGATTTGCAGGGTGGGCGCCCAGTTTGTGTCACAACGGGCCATAAGCTAAAAGATGGCCTCCAAAAGCAACCAGTGCCTGCAACCCAGATGGTGGTCCCCCCGCTTCTCACGCTGATTGTCAGAGCTCAACTCCTATCGTGTGCACTCTCGCGCTACTTTTTGAGAGTTGGCGACCTCTTTCTAAAGTTGGCCGAGCTTGTGAGGCCGGCCATCTGACAAAACTTCTAGCCTCAAATCACCTTTTCGCAGACGAATGAAGGGGTGCCACATCCCTCTTGGCCAAGCTTTGGGTGCCCCAGTGTGACAAGGGCCTAAGGTAGGTTCCAACTTCTCAAAAATCACAATAGGTGCTTAGGCCGACTTCAACCTTGAAGGGCTGCAAAGGCGTGAGAAAGAGGATTTCGGTAACACGTGTCAGACAGTCTCTCTCTCTCTCTCTCTCTCTCTCTCTCTCTCTCTCTCTCTCTCTGTGTATCTACCACGTTCCTATTTTCGTAGGGGCAAACTTCAAAGGGAAGAGATTCGAGAGAGGCGAGACCCTTGGAATTAACCATCATCGTCACCTGCTTCGCTGAGACGCTCCCATGGCGGAGAACGGGGAGACCGATCACAACGTGGAGGTATGGAAGATGAAAAAGCTGATCAAGGCTTTGCAGGCGGCCCGCGGGAATGGGACAAGCATGATCTCTCTGATTATGCCGCCTCGTGATCAGGTTGCCCGGGTTGCAAAGATGCTTGGGGATGAATTCGGCACCGCGTCGAATATCAAGAATCGTGTGAACCGGCAATCCGTGTTGGGAGCCATCACCTCTGCACAGCAGCGCCTCAAGCTCTATAATAAGGTGCCTCCCAAAGGCCTTGTGCTGTACACAGGCACTATCGTCACCGAAGATGGCAAGGAGAAGAAGGTAACTTTCGATTTCGAGCCTTTCAGGCCTATCAATGCCTCTCTTTATCTCTGCGACAACAAGTTCCATACAGAGGCTCTGAGTGAGCTTCTTGAATCAGATGACAAGTTTGGTTTCATTATCATGGATGGTAATGGTGCTCTGTTTGGAACTTTGAGTGGTAACACCCGTGAAATTCTTCACAAATTCACTGTTGATTTGCCCAAAAAGCACGGCCGAGGAGGGCAGTCGGCCCTCCGCTTTGCTCGTTTGCGCATGGAAAAGCGGCACAATTATGTTAGGAAGACCGCAGAACTCGCCACCCAGTTCTTTGTGAATCCGGCCACTAGCCAACCAAATATATCTGGTCTCATCCTTGCTGGATCTGCAGATTTCAAGACTGAATTGAGCCAGTCTGACATGTTTGATCCCCGTTTGCAAGTGAAAGTGCTGAAGGTTGTTGACGTCTCTTATGGGGGTGAGAATGGATTCAATCAAGCCATTGAGCTGTCAGCAGAGGTACTTGCTAATGTGAAATTTATTCAGGAGAAGCGACTTATTGGGAAATATTTTGATGAAATTAGTCAGGATACTGGGAAGTATGTGTTTGGTGTTGACGACACATTGAAAGCTTTGGAGATGGGGGCTATTGAAACCTTGATTGTGTGGGAGAACCTTGATGTGAACCGTTATGTGCTCAAAAATGCTGTTACAGCGGAGATTTTAATCAAGCACTTGAATAAGGAGCAGCAAACTGACCTTTCAAACTTTAAGGACCCGGTCACTGGTGCGGACCTCGAGGTGGAGGACAAGGATTCATTGCTAGAGTGGTTTGCAAATGAGTACAAGAAGTTTGGCTGCACATTGGAATTTGTCACAAATAAATCTCAGGAAGGATCGCAGTTTTGCAGAGGATTTGGTGGTATTGGTGGTATACTCCGTTATCAGCTGGACATGAGGACGTTTGATGAGCTCTCTGATGAAGAGGCCTATGAGGATTCTGAATGACGCCATGCCTTACTTTGGTGGTCTCCTGAGCAGGTAGGCCACCAGGGAGCACAAACCATTACGGCAGCTGCTCCTGGCTCGCTTGGGCTCGACCAGCGATCGGAAGGAAGTGCATTGATCACAGGGATTGAGCTCAAGTTAAACCTGTAAGTTTCTTTGTTTCTATTGTATACGATATTTTGTTTTCTTCTTGCTGTCTTTCTGTGCTGCTTTCTTTGCGTCTTTTGTACCAACAGTATAAACAATTCATTGGTTATGGCTGCCTTTTCTTTATAGGAAGATGGAAGGTGATACTCTTGGGCAAAACACCGTAGCATGGTTCTATGTTCATCGTTACTTGGAGCCTGATTCTGGTCCTGGGTTGAAGTTTCTCTTGAAGCTTAAGGAACCGTCGCATTTGGGGCTCTTGTACTTTGGCCAGGATGGTGGAAGTTTTTAAGCTGCAGTTTTTGTCTTAAGTAGCCTACAATGTTTTGAAGCCTCATTATATGCAGTAAACCATATTAAAGTTGGAGCCCCTTTGCTAGTAAACCAGAAGCTTGATGGATTATACATATTAGAGGTACATCCAATAGCTTATGCCAAGGATTATCTGCATAAAGCTTGAGAAGTAAAGTTAAAAGTTCTTAGAGATGTTTTCTGCTTGAACCTGCTAATACGTCATTACAACTTGATCTGGCCGATACCAGTGATGTAATTGGAAATAATATTATTTATGTCTGGTTTTTAGAAGTGATTTGAAGGAATCTTTCATGAAAAACATTTTTTACTTTTTTGCTTGATTCCCAAGCCATGTCTTGGTAATTATCTCCATAGTTGTCGGCAAATATGGACTGTTCTATGTTGGATTGTTTCTGTTTCAGTATTCATCCTTGGCAGAAGCTTTGTATGCTTGTACAGGATGTGTGCCGGCCGAAGCTACTTTTTATTTTGTTTATTGGCGGTTGAACTTCTGTGAAGGATCTGATCAGAAAAATGTTATGGCCTTTTGTTTGGTTGGGTCTGATTTTGCTTGCGTTTTAAAGATTGGAATCCTCATCCTGGTTTGGGGTTGGGATTGGAGCCTCTTCCTCGATAATAGACTTCCAAACATGAAATGCCCTAGTCATGGCATCGTTGCTTGTTTTTCAACTTCAGAATATGGTGGCACACTCCTTTCACCTAGAAAGTCCAATGCGGACTAACACCATCTAAAAATAGCTTTAGATAGCAGTTGGCATGAGTAGTCAGTGATGATAAGTTGAGGTAATGAAAGTGGAAAAATGAGATTATTGATTTTGTTTGGGATTTTTATGGCCAAACGAGTGCTAAAAACGGCTTCAAAAATTCTAGCCTAAGTTCCTTTGAAGAGGGATACATAAGCTTCTACTAATTCATGTGTTACTCCTACCTTGTATTTCAATGCTCGGGGTTCCAATTAGGGTTTTGCTTCTTCAAAAAGGGGTGTGGGATTGTCTATGTAAGTACCCAGGCTTCTCGATGAAGAATTATAGGAGGAGGATCAGGTTTCTACGAGGCAAACAAACGCTTTATTTGTGTACTTCGGGTTGAGGCTACATGAAATCATCACAAAGAGTTTTGATGTGATTTGGGCCTTGTAGGACTCAAGCTTCCATGGTTGAACTGAAGTTCCTTGTTTTACATTTTTGATACAAGTGGATTTTGTGATTGATCACTCCTCGAGCTCACACAATCATACGCTCGAGTTTTGAGGTAATTTGGATCTTGTAGGACTTGAGCTTCAATGGTTGAGCTGAAGTTCTTTGTTTTACATTTTTGGAACAAGTGGATTCTGTAATTGATTAATCCTCGAGCTCACACAATCGTAGGCTTCGACAGCTTCCTAGGCATACTGCAAACTTTTTGACATCGTGATGGTTATAGATGACCCCCCGCCCCCTTCCCTGGAATTATGCTTTGATGTTTAAGATGGATGAACTTGATTCTATAGCCGAAGCTATGTCTCATGAATCCCCCAAACACGTTGTGTTGGCAGAATACTTAAAAAACACTTATGTTAAACTGTTGATATGAACAGATTGATCCCCTTTTTTATTAATAAATGTGTGCTTCCAAAATGAATAAATAATACCTCTCTTGTTAATGTATCTCTGTGAAATTATTTAAATTTTCAAGAATAAAAATTCCTCACGTTGAACTCACATGGTATATTAGCACGACTTTCGAGAGGACCCCTGGGCTTTCATTGGGGAGAGGCCATGATAGGTGAGATCTCTTGTATAAAGGACAATGATACTTGGGAGCTCCTCATCCATCTAATACAAAAAGGTAATTTAAATTCAAAGTGAAGTTTCATTCTCATGGATCTTTACACAAATTTAAGGCTTGTCTTGTTGGTATGCTCAATACCTTCACAAATTCAAGGCTTCTCTTGTTATTGAAAGGTATTCTCAAAAGGAAGGTATTAAATTTGATGAGACTTTTGATGTCACTACATGATTCATTAACATATATTCATGGAAAATCTATAGGTAAGGGGTTTTCAAACTATGCCTCGAATTTACTTGATACCTCCATTGATCTTCTATTTAATGTCGCTTCCGTTACATCAAATTCATGGTCTGAGCCTTACAATGCTTATCCCAAGACTTACTTGACAATATATTTAACATTCAAGAAGTTGCAAAAAACAAATTACAAAGCGATAGTGATTATAAAATTGTCGTTGATAGATGACATGGGCGAAGTTGGGTAGATACATTCCAAAAAAATTGTGTATCAAGTTTGGATTTCACATGTATAGTGCATCTTCATGCCAATCAGAACGTGTAGAGATTGACATTGTCCTGCATTCGTTCTAGAATTATTGAGCAATAGTAGACAAAAAGATTATTTTTGTTGTATTTCCACATACAAGTAATTGTAACCGTACTTGTGTTTGTTTATACCTTAAAAATCTATTCCTTTTTAACTAGTGTGTCGTCACGATTTTGCAAATTGTTTTATTAGTGGGTACCTACCCGAGATACCCTCAAACCGAAAGTCGATTACCAGAAGGTATGCGAGGTAGGAGGAGGGATGGGGCAGGGCTTGGCGGATTGTCAGTTGTTGAAAGCCGAGCCGGAGTCACAGACGGTAGGGGGTGGCAATGGGCATGAGCAGCAGGCTGGGAAGCGAGCGCGCGACCATAGAAGAGGCTTTCATCCTATCTGATCGTTGACAACTTTGATGCTCATCCGCATGGCTTAGGTGAAACGATTTGGAATTTTCCTGGTCCGAGGTTCGAATTCGCCACACTGCGGGTTGATTTTGGTGAGTATTTTACTTCATATCGATTGGGATCTTATTAGATTCTCCAATAAACTTGAGAACCCACCAGTATCATATCATATCAGTAATATAGTGGAAAACTGAGAATTTTGTCACGTGAGAGAGTTTAGGACTTAAGGACTGGCCATATCTTTCATTTGGTAGCAAATAGTATCTTTTATTGAAGGGGAAAAAAGCATTTCAATGTCCAATTTTTCAATTGCTTTTAGAATGTAGTCCATGCCACAACTATTAGCCATATTTTCAAATTTCCTATATTTCCTTGGAATATTCATTTCAAGCTCATAGGAGTAGGATAAGTAGGTAAAAAAACCCATCAATTTAAGATCTGAAATTTTGAAGAAGTGTTGGAAAACCAAGAAAATTGAAACCAAATTAGAAAAGATCAAGGGGATAACTTCCATTTACCTTGAGCAACATATATGATAAGTTTGGTTGCATTTTGTAAAAAATAATGGATCGTGATTCATGTACCTTAGATAAAAAACTATATAACTCTTGAAGAGTTTGAATCCTCATCACTTTGTGTAAGTACCAATTACAACTATTAGGGTGCAAAAAGATCTTTGAAACCACACGAAATCCTTGAAATCAAACTCACCATACCAAATTACAAAATGAGCCGTGAGAATTTGAAATCCAAATCAAAAGTGATTTTGGACCTCCTCTAAAAGTGGTACAAATCTTGATACCAAATCATGCCAATGATGGATCACAGTCCATATCCGTCAGAGTGATTTCTAGCCAAAAACAGACTTATCACGAGAGCCATCATAGAGAAATATACCTAAGAAGTTGGCTAACCAAGAAGACCTAAACATCTAGGGGAAAATACCAAAATAAAAAAGTTATTCAAGGCTGCCATACAGACCAAAGAACTTGGGTTTGAACCATCCAAAGGATTCCGAATTCCAAAAGGTTATGGGTGTAGCTTGTAGATATCTAGTGTGGCTAGCTACCTAGAGATAAAGTCTATATCTTGAGGAAATAGATCGCAATCCATGGTTGACAACATGTTGGAAAAAGACCTACATCATCAGTGTTCCTACATAGGGGGTACCCACGTACCAAAGTTTCAAGTAAAACTCTTGTTAATGTTGGATCACACGATCTATAATTTTCATCTAACTATTACAAGGTTCATACCATAGCTAGCCCTAGGGTCAATGAGCCCATTGGTGTCTTCCAATTAAAATTTGGACCATTATAAGTGTGTCATGCAAGCTGAGAAGCATCTAAAATCTAGAATTAGATAGTTTGATATAGCATTTGGGCAAGCTAAAGGAATCCAAACTAAACAAAAAGTTACCAATAATTATCTCATCATTGTGAACAATTCTGTATAGTTGAATTCTTCATATATGAAAAAGTTGAATCATGCTCCATGACATCCTTCATAGTGGGGGTGTCTAACTTAATAAGCATATAAGCATACTTGAGTACATCCTATATTTCAAGTTTGGATTAAAAAAACTTTATGGACATCAAATGGTGCTTGGTCTTGAAACTATTTTGAGTGCTATCTCAAGTGCAATTCACCAAAATTGCTCTAAATTTTGATACACAAGTCCAAATTGAGTCAGGTATAGCTAAGAAAAAATCTTGTGAGCAATACGATACACCAAAAGAATAGAATTCCCAATTCCAAGTTTTTAGGGTGCTCAAAAGAGGTATTCTAAGACATGCGGGCCACTAAGATCGGCTTTCTAAAGACTTCACAAGGGATAAAAAGGGACTATCTGCGCTAGGCCACGGTGCGCTAATATTGAGTGAGCCTCAACCACGTCAAGTCATCCGCCACCAGAGTTTTTGACTCAACTCAGAAATATGCTACATATGTAAATAGCAAGAGATCTTGCAACATCTTTCCGCGCGGGTTTGAGAGAAAATGAAGTGATCTACAAGTGGGGAATGGTAGACATGAATGAAAAGGTCAGAAAACAAAGTAGAAACCTCTTGTGATCAATAAACCTAATGTTGATTCATCAAGATCAACGAATTCATGAGAGTGTTGATGAACTATGCTTATATGGGTCTGCATATGTTCGTAAATGGGAATCAACATAACTTCCATAGATGTGAAGACTCAAATGCTAGGGAGTTGATAGACTACAAGAATATCTATGTGTTTACATATATAGATGCTCAAGAAATGATGGACATGAAGGCAAAAGTTGATGAGGAACTAGAGGAGAAACCTCTAATGATCAATAAACCTATTGAAAGATTCATAAAGACTAACAAATCAATGAGACAAGGATGGAGGAGAATAAAAACTTGTCAATCCAATTGAGCAAGAAAGATACACCTATGTGGGTACTCCAATCTCGGCATATTACATATAGTCAAGTGAAGGAACACTAGGTATATTGGGATCTAATCAACATGGATTTGAGACACAAAATGGAGGAAGAATGGGATTCAATGAGTCTCCGAGATATACACATGTTTCCAAAATAGAATCCGCGAGATCTATGGGATTACAAACACCAAGAATTGCGATTTATAAGAGTGTAGTTCCTAATCCATTAAGCCTTATTGGAGGTTATATCACCATAAAGGGGTCAAAAGTACCACAATTTGGGGATAGATTACTCAAAGTAATGGACAAGGGTGTGTCAAAGGGAGTTCCACCAAGATTTCCTGCAAGAGAGCAACAAGTAAGGAGGGGAGTCTTTGCAAGATACCAAAATTGTTTTTTTTTTTTTTTTTTTTGGGAGGGGGGGGGGGGGGGACTATGTATAAATTGTATATTATATGTGTTCTAGAGACTCCTTACTTGTGAATTTTTGACAACTAAAATACATTGTTTTCTATTCAATCTGTGAATTTTTTTCCGAGTCCATTTTACGATACCCTTTTATATGAAAAAATGTGGGAAAAAAATAATAATAACCCCTTTTGTTACACTCACGTGATAGTCACATGATAGTTAAGTGACCCCCCGAGTGTTATTCTAGGATGTTCCATTCATAAAACAACTTAAAGTGGTTCAAATTGGGGTTATGGTCATATCTACCTACGTCAAAACAAAACAACTATGAGAGTAGTTTTGAAGGATCATAGCTATAGAGATGTGAATTGAACAATTTTTGAAGAGTTTGATTTTCCTACAGTAATTGGATGAAAGGTTACTGCATGGCTGTAATCCAAAGCTCATATTTTTATGTGTGGAGCTTCAAATTGTGACAATCTCATCATGGAAGACTACAAGTTTGAAAGATCGTTCGAAGGTGGTAATTACATGCTAGAGCCTTCTGTAGAACATCTCTTTGAGCCTCCAGAATGGACTCAAACACTAGCCACCATAGACATGTGTATGTGAATGAAGTCTTACTGACAAAAAATTGCAATAAAGAGGGTCATGACATTATTCCCTACCTAATGGTTGGAATGATCAGTGAGACAAATGATAGCAAAGCAATAGAGAGCAGAAGGGGTGAAGTACGAGCAACTTTGCAAAGAGGATAACTACTTGGGGAAGGACAAAGCGATCAATCATTTTTCTAGCCACAAAATGCCTCTCTATAGCCCAGGGTTTCCACAACACCCCTTTCCCCTAGTTAATACACACATAGAGACCCAAATTACATACTACTGCTACCCATGCTCAGACCCAGCCACCCAACATGCAATCATAGCTCCAATCCTCAACCCTTCAGAGCACCTTTACCCACATATATGCACCTCAAAATTGACCAATACACAGACCCTTGCCAAATCTCAGGCATGCACAATGCCCACAACTATGCAACCCCAAATTTGATAACACCCCTAGATGCTTTAAAATCACCCGCAGATGTGAGTTTGCTTACAAGTTTACATCCTTATGGCATGCACCACATCCACATACACATAGGTATATCGACAAGCAATTAGACATGAGAGTAGAGAGAAACTTGGCATAAATCTGAGGATAGAGCGAACAACTATCGTGGCAAAAACCCTTCAGAGAAAGGATATACAATGATGGAGTTTTATAATTAAAAACACCTTCCTTTAGCTTCTTAACTTCCTAATGCCTGGCCTGTTGCTCGATCACTTGCATTTGCTGCTTTGGCAATCTCTATCGCTTGTCAGGATCGATTGCCCTCCTCCTCCTCATGCAACCTCTCTTGGCTGTCGCATTTGGCCCTCCAAATCTGCTCGTCCTTCTATTTGCTTCCTCCCTGTTGCTACAGCTTACTTCTTTTCTTTCCTCCCCATGCAAACAACCCCTCGATGGTGCTTCTGCTTCTCCATTGATCTCGGGTTCATGACCCACGATGCCTGCAAGCTGGCCCTCCTATTTGTAGCCTACGACCCTTCTTTCCTTCACCATGCCCGCGGCACCCTTAGTCGGCAGCTCACAGTGTACTTTGCATAATGACCACCTGCTCAATTTCTTCTCTCAGCACTCACTCCTCCAAGGTCATGCCCTCCTACTCTCCTGCATCTGGGCCTAGTGATTTTTTTTCCCTCTCTGGCGACCTCAGCTATAGCAGCGAGCCCCTCTTGCCCCCTTTACTCAAGTGTTCCCCTCAGCACTAAAGGGCACGCGCACTTTAATGAAGCCCAAGCGGTGAGATCTACGACAGCGAAGTTCGGACACGGAGATCGAAACGCGTGCAACCCTAGGATGCCGGGGTAAACCAGGACACCAAAAGATAAACTTGGACAAGGGGGGGGGGGGGGGGTTGTCCAAGGTTATTTATCATTTGCCGGTTTGCCCATATGTCAACTTCTCTGTCGCGGGCGTAGTGGTTAGTGCATTGGGCTCTCATGGTGGTGGCAAGGGTCGAGTCTCCAAGTATGCGATGGGCGCCCATTTTTTTCCACCCTCAATCCCCCTCAAGATTCCCCCTTTCGACCTGCGCCGCTGATCCCATCTCTTTCTACTCGTGCCCTTTAGTGCCGTGGAAGTGCTCCCCTCCAACATATGCTCATGACTTCACTTCAACCCCCGGGCTCCCACTCTGGCCCCTTGTCAGGTGCAGCCGAACTGAGATGGTGAAGATCTAGGTTTTACACTTCCACAAATCCTTCTTTTTCTTTACTTGGTGAGCCCAAGGCTCTTTTACCAGTATCTGAATGCAGAACCCACCACGTGGGAGTAGATTTAAAGTTTATTTCCTTTACTTGGTGAGCCCAAGGCTCTTTCACCGGTATCTGAACGCAGAAGCCACCACGTGGCAGTAGATTTAAAAAAACATTGTTGCAATGAGAAGCTCTAAATAAAAAAAAACTGCGCGTGAAAAGCTACCAAGTGAATAAAATAAAAAAAGTAATCTGCGTTGCTCGATTGCTCTCCACAAGCAGTTCGCAGGTTCTCCGAAGCAGTTCGGTGCTTTGTCTGCAGGTTTGTCTGTGGCCTTCTTTTGTAGTGAAGCGTCCATACCTAATTATAAGCCTACCTGCGCCTTCCCCGAGTAGCGATGTTAAGCAGCTTTATGTGCAACAAGACCCAGTGGTTAGCTGAATAGTATGTCCAACTTCAACTACCTTACTCAGCTCGTTTTTGCAGGCGCAACTAGTTATGGCCAGCATTATGCCGCTCCAAGTATAGCTCATGCAGATTCAACAATCCTGTGCCCTTGGCCATCCTTCAATGTTCATGGAAATGATATGCAGCAGGTTCCCATCCCTAATTCTGATCAAGATTCACACCAATTCTTTTCCACGCAGTTTGCCAGTGCAACAGCAACAAGCCGGGCAGAACCGGAAAAGCGTACCGGAGACCTTTCAAACCCTGCTTATATTTCACAAATCATCAAGCTGGAAGGTACTTTGGACGCTTACCGACATGATGAGCACTCTCAAAGATCATATATTTCGTGCGGTCTACCCATGGTAGAGGTCTGTTCTAGTGCTACTGAAACAGAAGATATCAGATTTCAATCGATGATCATTTGGCCTAATGTGGAGTCGAATCACCAAAACTCATTGCCTTTGCAGGTCCGTTCAGCACATGCTTTTGCCGATGCTATGAATCTGTTGGCAATGCAGACGACAAAAGTTCCTATCCTAATCGAGCTTGAAGAAAATGTCAATGTTGTTGTCATTGGATCCTATAGAAATGTTGAAGGAGTTGTAGCATTCATGCGTTCTTCTGCTGCGCTTCTATTGAAAGATCACAACTCCCCCTTCACTATTGTATGTCAAGGTGACGCCCGTGCAGCGAGAAGGGTAGTGGACAAAGACGATTGCCATGTTGTTCTCGTCTATGGATGAGAAGCCCACCACCTTGTAAGACAAGGGACTGGTGTGGAGGCATACATGATGATGCCCCCTTGCTCCATCACCACTGCGAATTCGCCGTAGGAGACCTTGTTGAAGCGCTGTCATTCTCTTGAAGGCTGTATTTGTTCTGCAGCCAAAAGCCAACCAAGCACAATGCTGGTCCCACAGTACGAGGAGGTCACCTTCTACCACCCTAACACACATACATGGAAAAATTAAACACAAGGAGATTCTAGTCGGGGGATCGAGGGAAAGGCCTCGTTAATCTTCGTAGTGCTTTGGCTGTATGTCAAATCCCCTCGAAGAAATATGGCACTCCCTTGGTTGACATGTATGTTTGAAATTTCGTCTCTTGAAATGCATTGATTGCGGGATATGCCCCCAACAAGGACTGGGCCACGAAGCTCTGGCTCATTGGTTTTAGGATGCAAAATGAGGGCACTTCTCTCACTACGTAGGAGTCCAATACGTCTATGAAGTAGACTAAAAAGTTAGCTCTGCTTCTCTTTAAGTTTAATCTATATCCTGCATCTTTTCTATTTGTCTTAACGTGTGTTTTGTGTTTGACAAGGAGGCCATATATTCACAACAGCGGATGTTTCAATTGCACATGCACAACTTCAACTCGACAACACTACAAGGTTCGTCATCTGCATCCATCATCCCATGACTATGTGTTTTCTTGGCACAACAGATAAACGCTACGGGGCAGGGCACGGCTTCCGTTTCCTATAATTTTTGGAGAGACCATAGTGCCATCTTATGGGGCAGGGCATGGCTTCCGTTTCTTATAATTTTTGGAGAGACCACATGCCAGCTCTCCCCCATACTTTTGTATCAGGTTGGTAGTGTAGTCCCTTTTTTGTGTTCTTTAATTGACTATGCTTGATTGAGAATAAGATGGGTGTCTCAAAGATGGTTCCACGATTTAGAGACTAAATGATTATCAGGTTGGTAGTGTAGTCCCTTTTTTGTGTTCTTTAATTGACTATGCTTGATTGAGAATAAGATGGGTGTCTCAAAGATGGTTCCACGATTTAGAGACTAAATGGTCAATATTACTAGGTTTTATGGTGCAATATGCAAATAACTACAAAGTAGGTTAAGTTGCAACCCTTTTGCTCGATTCAATTACCCTCTTTAGTAGCTCTTTGTCGTATATGGAGCACTCTAGGACACAACTTGCTTGTTCCCAAGCTTAGCTATTATTGGTGCCTATCAATAGGTTCTACTCATTTTCTCATGTCACCACAACAAAACCCAAGGCGACAACAATCACAACCAACCAACCAAGTAACCAGCTGCGCTCCAAAATCTGTCAGATTATGTACGGCAAAGGCCCACCAAGCAAGACTAGTTCCTTGTGTTAGTGGTCCCTTTTAGCTTGAATGATGGTTCCTTTTACCTTTCCTTGAAGAGAGGGAATGAAAGTGCGGTAGAGATGTGTAGAGGGAGAGAGAAAGAGAGAATGACACCCGATGGGATCGCAACCAACCATCTCAAGGGCCCCCACACCATTACCGATGTACACACATGCAATATTTCAAGTACAGACTATATTGACTCGAATGATGACTGTCGCCGCGGTAACTCCTCAAGACGAGGCACCTTTGGGGCTGATTTGATGCACCTTTGGATCTTTCTTGATGTGAGATTGCGGATGGCCACCAAGGGGTAGATCTGGGGCTGAATTGCACTCCCAATGTGAGACGAATGAAGGGCGGAAAACTGCCGCAAAAATGTAGATCTGGCATGCAAAATGCAGTAGATCTATAACGTAAAGCAGGGAAACAATGGAGCACTCAATGCCGGCAAGGGAATGGCCGAGGGGAGGCTCCATGGGCTGCCGAAGTACCGAACCGCAACGAAGATGGCTAGCAATCACAGATCTAGGCCAATCTGGTGAGGGAAGGACTGAAAACTGAAAATGCTAGCTAATCTCTAGGGATGGGCAGCGCTATGGCTGATTTGGTGATGAAAACCCAAAAATGTTGCTAGCGATCTGGCTGAAAACGCTAGAGGCTTGGATGCAAAACGCAAGGCTAAGCTTTGCACTCTACTAGCACTAAGCCAATCTATCTTCAAACGATGGTTTATGGCTCCCTTTATAGGCCAAACTGCAATTTATAAATTAGATAAGGCTTAGGTAGAGAAAACTGTCCACCAGACCCAAAAAATAAATCAACAAAATGACTTATCAATACATTTGGCCAGGGGTAATTTCTGGGTAAAACCGTGGCACATCTGCTCACCCGAGAATCCGATCGACGTGGAAAATGGCTCGTTGGATTCCTCTAACCTAAAATTACATGCACGCCATGCCAGATGTCCAATGTAGTCTAATAACATATATCAAAATACGTATACAAGCCATTTATGCAAGGGGTTCCAAAACTGAAAAACCTAATCTAATGGACTCGTTTGGACATGCAAGTTCTATGAACAAGCTCACAAAATCTCTGGTACTAATCCTTCTATGATTTTAGACACCTACCTAGGAAGAAGTAGAAAAGAGGCTCTGGAAGTCGTTGAAGCATGTCCATGTGGCACACAAAGCCATGTGTATGTGAAATCCCCTCCTGCTTAATGTGTACCAAACTTCATGCACACCATGAGATGGTCTCGGATGAAGTCCCTTCCAGTTGATGCCCTTTACGGTGACTTTTGAGAGAGAGGCTCCCATGGGTGATGTTGAAATGTCCAAAAATCAAGGATGGTGATAATGCATCTACTCGCAAACAATGGACTACCTCTTGGATCAACGATGCCCTTGTTGGTTACCGGCCAACAATAACCTTTGCTGCCCCAACTCGCATGGCATGAACCAAACTGCAAACCGGATGGATGCTCATAGAGCGAATGGTTGGATATGCAAACACCAATGTCCATGAAGGCTATCTGCCAACCTATGCTACCCCTACGTGAGAAGATTGGCAAGAGCAACGCCAAATGGGAGATGAAGATGCATATGTCCTTTGGAATGTCCACAAACCATGGCAAGTCCTCTGTATGATGTCTCATGAGACTGCCAAGTAACTCCTCAAAGACAGACGCTCCTCTTGGGGCTTCGATTAGATTGCCGTATGATGGAAAGGATGTGGATGCGAATGTAGGCTCACGAGCCTACAAACTCCAACAGTGGTTTCCTCGGATTGGAACCCTTTGGCTCTAGATGGATAGCTATAGATTGCTAAGAAGATGTAGATGATGTGGACCCAATATGCTACCAAAGATGTGTACAGATCAATGACAATGCAATGCCTCTTCTGGAATGATGGAATTCTCCAGCAGATGGGAGAGATGGTTGTTCAAACAATGCTAAGGCTCCAAAGATAATAGGTTTATCAGCATGGCACCTTCCTTTTTTGTCATAGGCCGCTAACAAATCTGATACTCCCAATCAACATCTTCATGTTTCCAATGCATGTCTTCAATGATGCAATTCATCATGTTGAAGAAGTTATAACCACAAATATCCATTCTAGGATTTATTTATGTCTACGTGGTCGAGCACGCACACTAAGTCAACACCTTCACTCCTACACTTGATGTCTTGCACTCTTTTCCCGCATTAAAGAACCTTTTATTTTTACCTCCCATTAGGAAAAACATGGACTTTGCATGGGCCTTGTAAGGGAGCCTAATTATTAGGGATTAAGACTAACGTTGTGTAGGTTAAGGGAACAAGGGCATTCAAGAAGCCAATTTTGAATAGGCTTTTCTAACCTTTCTTTTAAAGGCCCATGTAGGGTGTGGACCTAGGAGGTCCCTTTCTCTCTCTAGTTTTTTGAAAGTGAAGGGAGTAAAGAAGTGTGGCCAAATCATAAAGAACATGCATAACTAAGGGCCAAAAATTGATTTTTTTAATCAACAAATTCATTCAATATTTTTGACTTTAAACTCTCCCACAACATATGTGCATATCAAAAAACCATTTTTCCCTTTTTTTTTAAACCTACAAGCACTGAAGGTCTACTTTTTCAAAATCTTCCCCTCCCAAAAATAATCTTTTGTTCTCCCCTTCTCCTCCCTCCCTCCTTTCTCCCTACCTCCTTCTCTCCTCCTCCTCCCCTCTCTCTTCCTCCCCTCTTCCTTCCCTTTCCCCTCCCTCTTTTTATCCTTTGCTAAATCGCACATCAGCTGCCATGGTGCTCAATGACATCACAAATCGTGTTCATCCACCACCACGTACTCCGCACACCACAAGCATACATATTTGCTTGCCCACGTTGTTTGCACTGAAGGTCACACGTGTGGGTGAGCAAATATCATCACAAGAACATCGCGCTACTAGTGAGACTAATATTGATATTTGGGTGGATATCCATTTGTATCCGTACAATCTTATAAGCCGCTTCCATCCGTTATTTAATAGACTTTTGGCGTTTCTTCAATATCTTGGGAGGAGGGAAGTAGGCTTGTTAGGTAATTGCAAGCGGTTGTCTATGGGTGCAAGTGCTTCTTTGCATTTATGGATGCACCAATGTCAAGCTCTTCAACTCAACACATTGGCATCACAAGAAAGAATTGTTTGGAGAGGAAGGTTGCAACTCTCCAACTATAAATACAGGAACAATATGCCCACATTACAAACCTTGGCAACACCATCACACATTTGAAAGAAACACCCCTTTGATGCAAGGAATGCAAGCACACATTTTCATCCATTGAAACACTTGTACATATGGGTGGAGCACGCAAACAATGAGTGACAACCACAAGGTGACTTATTCTTCACTTGTAGGAGACATTTCTTCTTCACACTAATCGTCTCTAATATTTATCTTGTTGGTTTTTAAGAACTTTACTCAGGAGACATACGATGGAACAAGCCAAGATAATCGAATCAATATTTCACTAGTTGTCTCGATACCCACAATGCAATTTCTATCCTACATTTGCCTAGGGAAAAGCGCATTAGTGATGCACTCACCAAGGATCTTATGCACAAATTGGCAAATGTGGTTAGTGAAGATGATGTGCAATAAGCTTGTGATGAGACTGTGATTAACACTAAAGCCTACAAGGCTATTTTTCAACTCCTAAAGGATGCCTTGCGGGAGCGTGTCATTGTAGAGAACTTAGTTCCCGTTTTGCACAAGGTCAAACCTCCAAATAAGGCCACAAACTAAGATTTGTTTTCTCACATTGGGGTGTACCTACACATTGATAACACAATGCTTGCTTCACTTTATGCTTCATGCATGCCATAGATAAGGGGAAAAGCTAGGCAAAAATCCATAAGATCTTCGGAGAAGGGCTTCCCTTACACAATGTGGAACAATATATTTGTGGACCTCAAAAGGCTTCAACAAGCTATGCTTAGATTCTACGAGTTACCTCCAGAAGGTGACACAATATACTTCTTACTTTTGGCTGTATTCTTGTTATCATAAACTATGATGTTTAAGGTGTTGCCTCTACTTGTTTTGCACTGCTTGGCACAAAGGTTGCTTTGTGCTAAAACTTGATTGCTTTCGTGTTGAAACTCGATGAGTGTCGTATAGTGAAAGGTCAAAGGTTAGAGAGATTAAGTGTCATTCTAATGAATGAAGCCGTATTGCAAACAAAGTGAAGGGATTCAATCGGCTGATATTCCACCCCGAGCTGATGAAAACGCTACTGTTGGGGGATTTTTAGCGTTCTCGTATGTTCCTGGGGAGGTCCAAAGCGGTGCAGAGGGTGTAGGGAGGGTGGGGAATCAAAGTAACAACCCCAGATGGACTGAAAACAGAGAAAATAGTAGGGTTTAATGGCTAAAATCAGAGAAAGACATTTGGTGGTGTGGCTGGGTGCTATATTGAGGTGTCCATAGAGAGCAATGGATTACTTTCATGGATTTTTGAAAGAACCCCATGGATTATAGAAGTAATACACTCCCAACTTGCAGGTGAGAAGTTGGAGGTTGAGGGTTTAGGTAGCTTTGATATTGAGTGATACCTGGGTAAGGACTTAAAGACCATAAAGTGTTTACTTGGCTACAAACAAGGGGCTTCTTCACTCTATCCTTGTCGGTTTTTCACTCGAGGATACAAGCCTAAAATACAAAAAGCACAAAAGAACTCTGCAAAGGGCCGTTCAATGCTTCCATGGCAAGAGGATGGAGACAAAGCATTGGAAAATTTTGATGTCGGAGATGAAGGTAATGAATGGGAGCGTATATTCTGAGATACCCCATGCTCAATGCCCCAGATCATGCACTAAAGGACAAGGCCTAGAATCTCATCTTTTCATTTTCTCTAGCTAATGTACATTATTTTACATAACACGTATTCATGTGCATTTTTGATAGTCTATTGAAGCTCCACATTGACTATGCTTTCACAATGAAGCCATTAAAAAAGTCCGAGGAGGGGATCATTAGGGTGGAGACACTTCTCAATTCCATTGGCTGCCACAGTGGTGTGTCAATTGTTGATGCAAAGAACATAGGGGAGGCCCATGAGATTGCCTGATAAGTGTCAATGAGTTGACAAAAATCCAAGCACTTCTTGAAGAAAGCAACACAAGGAAATCCATGCCCAGATGAAACAACTCCAATCACAAGGCAGTTAAACTTTGGAAATTGTGGAAGGAATCATGCAAAGCTACTACTGACAATGACTCAAATGGCCAGCTTGAAAACAAGTGCAAGCGAGTTTGGGAAACTTTTGATAGAATGGTCAAGCTTATGGGTCTTACCAACACAACAGAGGAGCAACATCAATGACTTCATGTGGTGTTGGAGGATTTCACCAAGGTCTTTACCCTTGCATGAGGTGCGAATAACATCACACATTACATGGTAAGCCATGTCATAGTGAAAGTATTATAAGAGAGTGTCTTCATTTCATAATTTGCATCATTTTCTTGTATTAGCAACATATCTCATTTGCACATGGAGTAGTTTTAGCACTTAGAGCATGAAGAAGTTTCATTATCAATCTAGGAGAGTGTACTTAAAAAAACTCAACACGCTGGTGGTGTGGTACAGTCTAATTATTTGGAACAGATATTTCATTGGTTCTTCCACACGACATTTTATCATAAGCTCACCATGGAGCTTGTGCAACAATCCAAGATTGCAAGGAAAGTGCAAAAATTGACTCATCTATTGTACATTAACAAGTGGCAAATGTCACAAGGCCCCGCCAAGCATGCAACATGGCGCCAACATAGGATCCAACAAGGGTCAAGGTGGATTCAATGCCAATAACTACTCCACACCAATGCAGGGTCTGACAAGGACCAAGGTGGATTGTATTAAAAGGAAGGATCAGGATCGGTCCCTGAGCCCGAGCGCGAGCCTAGGCCCAGGCCTCAGGCCTTAGTCTTATTATATAGTATAGAAACTACTATATATATAAAGACTAGCCCCTCAAGTGAGGGGAGGGCATGTGGGACAAGTCATTCAATTCCTCCACCCTTCCCTTCACACTTACCCCTTGAACTTACTGATTTTAGCATTAGGGAATGTTTGGACTCAAATTTGGTCCTTTTAGCGCTAGAGAGAAAAATCAAATTTTACTTGCATAAAAAACCTTAACAATAATATACATTGTGATTTTCTCAAATCTTTTTTGTCAGGACCAAATATAGGACAAATGTACCATAACTCACACTCAATGTAATTGTGTGCACTTTTTAGATAGGAGAGGTTTCATAGCATTCCCGCTCATTCTCATTCATTTGCACTCAACTAACTATTTTGATCGCATTGGATTGTATTGCGTTTGCACTCAGAAACACTCCCCCTCTCACATCTGTGCTATGCATCTTGCCATAGAAGAATCACTAATGGAGAACTGAAGACCTCCACGACTATCCGCAAGTATTAAGTCTGTCAAAAGCTTTGATTTGGACAATGGTCGATGGCTTTCCACCACCATTACAGCCCGGGGAGGTCACCTAATAAATGTGTAACCTATCACGTGAGTTCAACAGAAGGGTATTTAAAGTTCTTGAAACTTACAGAAATATATATATACAGAAGGGCATTATTTTTTCAAATTTGAAAAAAACTTACAGATTTTAAAAGAAAAGGGTACATTATATTCCTAACAAAATTCACAGATAAGGGGTTTTACAAACATGTCTTGAACGCACGTGATATGATAGTTTTACACATAGTGAACCCCCCAAGCATTACAGTTGGAAGCTGGGTTCTCCTGCACACGATGAAGAGAAAGAGCACGAGCAACAAGTTTGTGAACAGTTATAAAAGTAGGATGAAAAACTTTCGCTTGTCACAAACGGGCAAAACAATCAAAGAGGTTCTCATTGAACACGCATATATGCACTTAGAGTTGCATCTACAAACAACACCGATAGGATTTTCAACATACCGACCAAATTGTAAGTTTGCTTACATCCACAATAGATTTTCCTCTTCACTCGTATATTGTGTGTTTAACCTACCAGTTGCAGATATTTATCCTTCCGACAAAGAAGACTAGCAACCGGTGGATTGCATTATTGGCATTTTTGATGCATTCCATGCAACTGTGGGAGACATACTCTATAACACTAGTTCCAGAAGAGCGTTCTCTATAAGGGGGGTTTTCTTCTTCGACCAATTTTATAATGCTCCTTATTCTGCGCTTGGCTTCCGCACTCTAGAACATCTGTCGTTGCTTTGACTGGACAGTCCAGAGTGGCCAATCCTTTCATATGAAACCGCTGAGCATTTCAGACTAAAGATCCATCGAGAAATACAAAAGTGCTTAAGATCAAATATTGCTAGTGGGCTGGTACGTGTTTCAATCTTCATGCCCATGTATGTGTTCATCGACTTTTTCAATGATAAAGAGATTAGGAAGACTAGAACTATGCTACTCTGCAAGATAGAGAAATGCCTCGATTTTTTGGATGAATCTTGGGATGTCCATGATTTTGATGGCATCTTATGCAAAATAAATAAGAAGTCTATTGTGTGTAAGTGCATGATAACTTCTCAAAATTTCATAGTTTCCTTCCACTACATAAGGTAGCATCGAGTGAATGGTCATTTGGTAGCTTTGGACCAAAATTTAACTGATGACCTGAACAATCCTTTGAGAATACTTAAGGTATGGTGTGGACCTGATCTGCTGCTAACTGTTCTTAGCATTCGAGGCAATGTGACACTATGACAAGTGTGCGAGGATTTGGAGAACAAGGTTGACCTTAGCCTCAGCCTCCAATTTTTTTTTTTCCAATGCAACATGCAAAAGGTAGTATGTTTTGTATATAAACATTAATGTTGCGTTAGTTATTTCCCTACTACTTATCATCACAAAATATTGATCTAAATTAACTGTTCGGTTAACTGTCATACATGTGCCTCAGAGAAAGGAAAAGAAGACATTGTGTACAGAGATAAAGGATGACCGACTTTTTCTAGTGCAATGCAACTCTTGATTGAAGAAGGCGGCTCACACAATATATCACACTGCTCTAAACTGCGAATATTAAAGAAAGCTGTTGTCAACAATCTTGCAATCTATATTCATGCAAAAATGCATTGTTAAGGAATTTTTTACAAATAAAGTCTGAGAACAGTTATCTTTTTAAAATTGACTCAAGTTGTCTTTACATTGGGTTTAATAATGTACATTTTAATGTCCAATTAAATCCATTGATTACTAGCTCTCATTTATAATTGATGGGAGCTCTCCCGGATTTGATTATCATGACTGGAATGTAAAGGCTCTAGAGACGGTATGGGGGTTGAGTGATGGGTTTGGGTTGAGGAAAAGATTGTGCACTGACCTGTCTTCCTCGGTAAAATCGGATATCACAAAAAGACTAGAGGGTGAGTGGCCAACAACACGAGGAGAGGTAGGTCTAGGCGCTTGGTATGTCGTTGGTTGAGGTGTTGCTTCGTACCTCCAAGGTAGAGGCTGAGGTTGTGGTCGTGACGGTGGCACAAAAAATGCACCGCGGCTCCTAGAGGACGTGTCTCCACAAGATTGATCATATTCTGGATCATCGTCGTCTTGAATGCCTTCACATGGATGTTCAAATAATATGCCAGGTTCCTTGCCTGCAAATGAATTCCCTAGATTTTATTTGTAATTCAAATAAATCATGTGTGCAAGGATTACAAAAGCAAAATACGGCACTTACACTTCTACGCTCCTTAGCATAATGTGTTCCAAAAGAAGCTCCGCATTTACAAGAAGTCTCCATCCACAAGAATGTCCGTCATCTTGTTTTGGGACCTTGCAACTCAAAATCAGCATATCTTCTCAAACAATGTCTTGGGTCAATGCTTCCCATGTAGCAACAAGTTTTGGAACAGACCTGCAAGACATAGCATATGGTGACCAAACGTTGCATCAAAATCGTAGAATCAAGAAACAAGTAACTATGTACCCTCGGACATTCCCATGAAAACCATGTGCAGAATTTGCAAGCTAGCAACGCTTGCGCTCAATGTCCATTCTCTTGTCAAATAGATGGACTGGTGCAAGTGTCTTGTTGTACCTGAAGCGTAACAGCCTAAGAGAATTGATATCCTGAGACATCATTGTCACTCTGTGAGCATAAACTGTGAGGACGTAGCTGTCTTGGAATAGCTTGATCAGAAAGTCCTCGGTTGCCTTGTTGAGGTAACCCATCGCACTTCTGGCCCACCAAAAATCCAAATTCGTGCTCTCACAAATTTGGCAAACTGCTCTTTAGGAGAGTAACTTAGGAATAGCAAGAGAGATATGCCTCTAGAGTTTGCTCAGCTCAAGCAGAACGCTTCGGTTTTGCTCGTACCTCTGACTACGCATTGTTGTCCGAAGATTTGGCAGGGTTTTGTGTGCAACTCTTGGGGATGAAGGTTGGTTGTCTTGCGGGTAAACCTTCCTTGCCGTCTGCTTCGTGCGAGACATGGAAGCAAGTATTTACCCTAGAAGAATAAGAAGAAGATTGAGCAATGAGAAGGTTAGGTCGCAAAAGCTGACTTTGAGAGGTGAGGACAGAGGTCAAACAACAGTGGGATATACAAAAATAGAAGCGTTATATAAGCTCCAAGGACATCATCATCATTACTAAATGTGGGATATAACATAAGGCGGTGATCACAATTAATTGAGTCGCTCATCATCATTGGGAAGAGTGCATCACCGCATGAAGGACACATGGCATATTGCATGTCAATTGGGGCACCAGGTCGACTATGTGGTTGTTGTGACACAACGCGATATGGGATGGGCCTTGATCAACCAAATCCCCTCCTTGCATTGTGTTGCGAAATATCACTACACAACGCGAGAAGGGAAAGTGTACCGCAGCTAGACCTACTTATCGCGTTGTGACATGACACTCTTGATGGCACACCACAACGCAATAAAGAGTGTCACGCCACAATGTGATAGGGACCAACCATGTTGTGTTGATGCATTCCTATTGCATTGTGGCACGACATGTGGATGTTGCGTAACAACGCGATAGGGATCACCCATATCGTGGAGATACTCCCTATAATGTTGTGGTGCGATATTTGGATGTCATGCCACAACGCAATAGGGACCACCCATATCATGGACATGCCTCCCTATTGCATTGTGACGCAACATTTGTATGTCGCGTCACAACACGATAGGGACCATCCATATCATGGACGCCCCTCCCTATCACGTTGTGGAACGACATTTGGATGTCGCATCACAACGTGATAGGGACCACCCATATCGTGAAGAGAGATCCCTATCACGTTGTGTCATGACATTCTTTTGTCATTGTAGAACACGAGTAGATCAACGGATGTGTGACATAAACCTCCCACTCGCATTGTGGTGGGATACATTTTGATAAAGACTCTTCCTTCATAATCAGTAACCAAAAAAAGAAACAAAGAGGCAGAGACAAAGAAACAAGATATGACAACATTTGCATTATCTTCAAGGACTCCAGTACACAAGACTAAGAGGTGATTGATGCACTATCTTGTTTTTCCATTACAATTATTCTTCTTCCTCCTTAATCGTGGTGGTTTCTTGTCCTCGGTCTTTGCAGTGCTATTTTCCTTAGCTTTTGTCTTTTGGTTTCCTTTGTTTTTCTTCTTCAGCTCCTTTCGAAGAGCTTTTGCCTTAGCTAGCATTTTCTCAACCTCCTTCATTTTCACCATCATCTTTTGAGAAAGCTTTGCCTTTCCTCTCTTCTTGTTCTCCATACTTGAGTTGCGTAGATGTGAACGAGTTTTGGAGTGTGCAGTCAAGGTGCTTTATATCGCTACGGTACTTACCCAACCAGGACACGTGTCATAGGAATGGTTGATCTTTCCTCGGTCTTTGTGCTACATTCATTTCGCCATTACTAATGCAATGATAAGGGTGGCTAAAATGACTTGGTTGAGTCCCTGAGGAGTCTATATATAGGAGGCCCGTCAGTCGCCCCTTTGTCAGTGCCTTCCTACCTTTACCCTAGCCAACAATCCACGTTTTCTTATCTCTCTCCACAAATGGATCCCTTTCAGATCGAGATAGAGGAGGAGTTGCCTTACTCTAACGAGGCACCCAAAGACAAACTGTACCATTTTCTCTATAGAAATGGGCTTCAATAGAGGGAGCAAGAATTCAAGCCTATTTTCAATCTTGCCTCCTTTGCTGTGTCCCGATGATTGTCCAAATTACCATTCAAAAAGAGTATGAACCCAAAATAGTATTTTGCAACTTGATACTTTTGATTATGTATGGGACATCTGATGTCATTCTTGCGAGAACTTGAGGCTTCTCCTGTAAAAAATATCTTTCTTTAAACGATCAAAACTAATATTCTTCATATGAATATATCGATAACCCCCAAACTCAAATGTGTCGTTGATCATCTATTGCTCGTATGGTTGATGAAACTCTGCAAGGAAATATGATACAGAGTTTCATCAGACATACGAGCAATATATGATCAACGACAGATTTGAGTTTTATGAAGGATATTAATTTTGATTGTTTAAAGAAAGATATTTTTTACAGGAGAAGCCTCAAGTTGCCACTATAGTCTCGCAGGAATGACATCAGATGTCCCGTACATAATCAAAAGTATTGAGTAGTAGAATACTATGTTGGGTTCATACTCGATTTGAATGTTAATCTAGATGATCATTGGGACACAACAGAGGAGGCCGAGAGCAGTCTCACCGTGAAATCATTGGTGATGAATTGGTGCAACCACCAAGTGGTGCTTTGTGTGTTTCAAAAGGTGTTCAATTGCCAGAAGGAGCTTTGCCAACAAATGTGCTCCCGACCGTCCCCATCGGTGATCATCATTATGTAATGCTTAATGACATCATGGAACTGTTTGACTTGAGAGAGGACTACTGCCTTGCTATAGTTTCTCAAAATCTACAAGAGGATGGAAATATAATTGACCTTGCCAATGACAATTATTTTGTCATGGATTCTTATGTAACAGCGGGTGAGTTTATCAAACCAACAGAGGCACTAGCAATGATATACAAGGATGCAACATCATGTGCCGCGATTCTTCCAACGGAGTCGAAGTTCACGGCGGTACAAGAAAGGCTTGGAATCACAGAGGTGGGGAGAATAGCTCCATCAACGACATTGATGCTATCCTCATCCTTTGCAAAAGAGATTGCACTTGACTTATGGAATGCTGCATTATTTGAAGAAGATGAAAATTAGAAGGTATACTCCTGTGTAAATATTTTTTTGCTTCCCTGTATGAGAGTTTCATATGTATATACCAACACTTGGCTTTTATTTCTCGTAGCTCGTAGTCTATGATTGTTGTTCATTCCTCATCCCCGTGGACGAGGTAAAGGAGACTTGGAAAAGAATTCCTCCCTTGGTTAGTACTTAGAGAAATTGAACGCTCCAAACTTTCTCTGCTTCCATCCCAGCTTATCTAAGGACAAGGCTGAATTCCCTCTTTTTGTATGGAAGACACTCTCAAGATATCTAGGAGGCATGACCATCAGATGGAATGCAGACAAGGTGATGCTGCTAGACAAGCAAGCAGTGGTCTCAATTTTTGGTGTAGGGACTGTCATGTATGGCCTGCGCAGTCGCTACTTTTTGTCACATGATGTGTAAGGTCTTTCTTGTGGAATCACAAACCCACGTCATTTGCCACAATATGAAAACATGATGTTCTGAAACAAAAGCATCCAATCATTCAACTTATGGAAGAGGCCCTGAAGGTTGAGGCATCTAAGGAGATCCAATTGCTTGACCTCAACGTGCTTGCGACGGATGTTGATGACAAAACGCGTCATTCAAAGAGACTAAGACACGAGGAAGAGGGTCCTTTAGAGAAGGGCAAGAGACAAGAATATTTTGTATCATTTCCAAATGACTAAAAATAAATAGAATGTATTTGTTTTATGCATCAAAGTTAGATTGATTATGTAACAATGTCTTGCAATGTACTTCTTCTGTTGCAACCATCATTCATATGATGAAAAGTTGAAATGATAGAGTATCAATGTCTTGCAATATTTTTAATTTTGTTGCACTCATCATTCACAATATGAAACGTTGAAATTACATCGATTCTTCCAGATAGATTAAGTTTGGTGTTTGGATCTTGCTAGGACTGACAATTATGGCATAACTTGCAATGGTGTTTTCCAAACCCTTCCCACGTTCTATTTTTGTAGCTGCCAATCCGCATCTTTTCTAGCCGCAGACAATAACTCTCATATCTCCTTTCTTCGCCGTTTTTTGATTAATCTCACCGCATGGCCAATCTGACTTTGTTTGACTTGTTACTTGCGATGTGACCTAAGCATTAGTTTCTAAAACGTTCATTGATGTAGCTCCTCTAATCTATTTGCTTTGTCCGCATCACCTCCATGTCGAGTGTGATTGGAATAACCAGTACGAGCTTGGTAGTGGGTTTTTTCCATGCCCCGTGTAGACCAAACACCCAAGCTGCCATATTTCCTTGCAAACCAAGGCATGCGATTACAGATAATATGTTGCACACAAAGCATGCATACATTATAAGGATGAGTATCCACAATTCAAAAGATTATCATGTGATCAAACCAATTACATTACCATGTAGTAAGTAATATGTTGATTTGTCCATGCACTTATGAATGTCTTGTGGAAGGTCTCTGCAGCTTCTTGGAAATTTGTATAGTTGCCATCAGTCCATGAGTTCAAATTGCAAAACTTGAATACTGCATCCAAGGTTTTCCATACCTTCGCTTTGTTAGTCCTTGCTGCACCATTACCTGAATCTTAACTACATCATTGTGCATATTTTTTCACGTGTTGTATCTTAATGCTTGTTTATGTTGTGCACTTTGTCGTACAGCTGTGGGCACTTAAAGGAAGAGTCGGGATTTCACACCACCAATGGACAGCTTCTTTCGAATATACGGACCATTTTTCGATCTCTTCTCATCCTACTCTATCTTAACATGTCCTTCGTGCAAACCCACTTTTGAGAAGGCCGTCTCTAGGTTGATATTTGCTCTTTGCTTTGCAGAGAAAGGTCGAGTGGTCCAGGAAAAACAAATGTAGAGAAACATTAGTTTTTCTATTCTACAAAGTGCATACGTTGTGCATATGTGTACTCTAGATAGTGGGATATCCAATTTGGGTTAAAAGTTAGGGTCGCCCAGATGCCTATCCGAAGCTCTTCTCCAAAATGGTTTGTCAAGGATGTGCACCCCTCACATGCAATACAAGCAAGGGATTTTGTTTATTGCTCCTTTGGAAATGTTGTACATGCATTTCAAGGTTTTTAGGTCTCCATCTATGTGCCACTCTACATTGTAGGATCCCATGCCCTCCACATCCAATTTCTTTCCATTTTCTTGTTTGCTTATTGTTTCTGGTATGTTTGTTTGATGAAAAGCCCAATTCAATATATTGAATTTCTCAGTGTGGGCACCTGAAAGGATAATTTTCAACTTTTTATAATGCACATTCAAAAGCATTCAACTGAAACATAATGATAGATTATCTTAAACATAGCTTCTACGCACCTTGAACGTCGCAAGAAGGAAAATATTGTGCTCAGATTGCACACTAAAGTTTGAGGATCATTTGGTCCAATGCTTGCATCTAGAGCTCTATTCATAAGTGTGATTGTGATTCACTCAACCTTTGTCTCCTTTACAAGCTCGCACTCATCTAGCTTGATGAAAAACTTCAGGACGCCATTGCACTCTTCAGAAGTAACATCGAACAACTGCACAATGTATGACTGTAGCGTGATCATGTCATAAAAAATATTGATATAATTGTCATAGACCAGTTCTTCTCCTTTTGGCAATTTGTATTTCGATTCAATGTGAAAAGGACTTCCTAGATTGTGGGATGGGTGTCTAACCTCACTCCTATCTTATTGCAGACATAGTGAGAACCACGAATATAATTGTCAATCCATGGAATGAAGCTGAGTCGACTAATGCATAGAGGCTACAAGAGGTTGTCAATCTCGGAAAACAACAAAGAACTCGCATCTAACTCAAGCTACACTCAAGTGATTGAAATCACCAAAAGCCAATCGCTCACATTCGTTACAGCATCAAATGACATCCAAACGTAACAAACTTCTAGGACAAGTTTATAAGACCTAAGCACACATGCTTATGGTCTCAAATCCCACTTTAGGTCAAGTGCAAAAATCACGATTATTAACAGAAGTGGATTTTTGACCTAATTGTTTTTGACCCTGAATGCACCTAAATGCTTAGCAATGATGCCCCAATACCCCGCCTATGCTTAGTTTTGATTTTGAAGTGTAAATTCCTACTTATGATGAAATTAGGCTACGGATCGGCGATGCCAAAAGCTACAAAATACCGTGAAGTGTTTACGTCAATGCATAGAGCTCTTACCTACGGTTGCAATGCAACAAACGCAAGTGCAATGTGACAACAGGGGAGGGAATAGGAAGCGCGAGAAGAAGAGAAGTGAGTGCCTTTAGCTCACGCTTTGTATTTCATTATCCAAAACTTAAAATTAACTTACAAAAACTGGCTTTTATACCTTAGCCAAAGTTTTTGGTGGTCTAAAAGAATAATTTGGGATCTCTAAATAATGATAGGTACTGACAGGTTGATACAGTCTGGAAGCTTGTAGCCATGGCTCATCTATTACAAAGTTTATTCAAAAAATAGGAGTTAAAATATTCCCAATTTATCAAAATAATAAGTGTTTTTACAATGAGAGCTTCGAAAAATGGTATCCAAGTTAGCTTTCTGCTAACATTTCCCCCTCGCCTGTGTCATCCCTTGACACAACTTTATGGGCTGAAATAGAATTCGGGTTGACGGTTGGCGAGGCGGTCTTTAAGTGCATTTAGAGCCTTTTTGTATCTGATCTTTCTCTTTATCCAGCACCTGTAAAAACTGCATAGTGACTCTGTTTTTCAACTCTACTATGGAGTAGCCTACAAATCTTGAGGTTAGGTTGCTGATCATTGGCCCAAAAATCTTCGTTCGCCAAGTGAAGAACCCTGTGTAGAACGCTTTCTCAAACGCGAACATATTATGTGAAGGTAAGAACATGCATCGGGCGTAGAAGCCATAGAGGACTTCTTTGGAAGGTTGACCACTGAGATCGTAGCATAAACCTTTATTACCCTTGAGGAATGACATCCACGGGGTGCCTGCTTGCTCTGGCTCATGAAAAACTTCGATGTAGGTGAGCAGCATTTGGCAGATTTTATAAAGTATTGCACATGACAGATCAGGTAGACTTTTCAAGGATTCCATGCGCTTATTAGGGTTTTCACCATGTATTCTTCTGTTGCCGATCCCTTTTCTGGAGCTGACAGTCTTAGGTAGTTCAGCCATGTTGGCCGCTTCTTCGTTATTGCCTCATGTGCTTGCCAAGTCCTTACTCTGGTACAAGACAAAAAGTGGGATCCTTTTGTAGTGCCGCAGATGATCTTGTGAAAAAAATCAGATACCTTGGATTCTTGTCCAGCTAGCTCAGCCTCCACTTTGGGTGGTCTTCATCTGCGCCTTCTACTTGCATGTCTTTGTAAATCCTCTCTTTGACTTGGAGCAAATCTACCTTTATCAAAGGATATGGCAGAGATTCGTGATGACATTGAGCATTAATTTGATTGGGAGTGAGTTGAGTAACATTGACAGAGTGAAGAACTCTCAACTCCCAATCCATCACTACTTCCACTGATCATCCACCTCCTGGGTAATATTTTCTTTAAGTGCATCTTCCTCAGCTTTTGATAGCTGGACCATTGGCACTGTATCAGATTTTGTTAATTGTACCTGGAATTCCTCATCGCCACCTAGCCCTTCTACTGGTTGTGTTTCCATCTCAGCAAAAGATACTGAGGGAATGTCAATGTGTGGCTTCTATGAAGTTCTTGCTTCTTCCTATGTATCTTGCCTTCCATCTCTCAACAGCAGTTGGTTGAATCTTTTAAGCTCGGCTATTTCTTTTAGCAGCTCTTCTTCTCGTTGCATCCACATTAAAGCCAAGTCTCTGTGTTGAGATTACTCCAGCTTTAGCTCGCTCTAGCTTGAGGTCTTTTTTCTTTTTCTCTAATGCTTTGTACACTTCATATGTCCCTTTGATCGAGGCTACTACAGGATTTTTTTTGTATTTGCCACAAAAAAGTTGCCTGATCATTTATTTTTGCTTAGAATCTTACAGGGAGGCGTTCGCTACATCTAACTGCACTTGAATCTTCCAAACTGACAGAGTTGTAGTTAGAAGTTCATTGGTAACTTCTGTTAGCTATTCATCTTTAGCTTTGCAAGAATCTGTGAGCTTCATAAGAAGTTCACCTAACTCCTCCATCTCCTTCTGTTGTTTATCTCTTGCTAGCTGATGTTGTTCAGCTACAACTTTCTATTCCTGCACTTGCTTTTGTAGATCGGTGATGACATTTAATATGTCTTCTGACTCTCCTTGGAGAGCGTCAATCACCATCTCTAGTTCTTTGTCCTTTGTGCTGCGGCTAAGTGCTGCTGATCGGAGTCTTTCCGTCATATCCTGCATTTGCTTTGCATATTCGTTGACTTGCAGGATTACCTCATCATTTGATTTCCAATCTTCAATTCTTGTGAGCTTTCTAGATGTCTTATCAGTATCTTGTGACTCTCGGTGATGTCGTGGCGGCTGGTTGTTCTTGTCCTTTAGGATGTGCTTGGGCCTCTTTTGCTTTGTCATCCTGAGGCTTCGTGGATGCCTCGGTCTTTTTGTGCTGTGTTGAGATAGAAGGGGTTTCCTTTGTTTGCTGTTCCTATGTTTTCTCAAACTTTGTGGTCTCCTCTAATGCAGGAATCGCTGCCCTTTCCGGCTCTAGTTCTTTTGCTTTAGCTTGATCTTGAGTAGTGGCTACCTATTGTGCAGATTCTACTGCATCTTTTTGTTTAGGTTCTGTTTCTTTTGTGGGATCAGTTTCTGCGGTTCTATCTGCTGATGGTGGTGAGATGGGCATGGGGTGATCATGGTGTTCTATTAGCAGGTGAAGTGGGTTGGGAAGACATGTCACCTTGTTCATGCTGGCCTTCTTCTTGTGCGGGTGCTTTAGCTTGTTCTTGGTGCTCTGCCACCTCTTTAGCTTTCTATTTTGCTTCCTGGGCTTCTTTCTGCTTTAATGCCTCTTCCTCTTGATACATTCTTTCTAATAGGTGCTTGGGGTCTTCGCCCTCTTTCCTAGCATGGTGTTTTGTTCTTGTCCCTTTCACGTTTATAGCTACCCACTTTGCAGGGTCCTTGCCTTGAGGTTGGCGGCTTCGTTCATAGGAGTGTTTTTATCTCTTAAATCTCTCCTGCTTCTATTGTGGCTCCCCATGATGTGCTGCCATGTCTTTTCTTTTCATCTCTTCCCTTCATGCTCTTTTTGTCGGAGCTGTCACTGCTATGCCTTTCGGGAGAGCTCTCGACAGATTCTTCATCAAATTTGTATGTTCTTTTGGTAGATCTTGTGGCTTGAGGGGAAGGTTGTGCAGACACGACTCAAGTGTTCTGATCTGGGGTAGGTGGAAAGTTGTCTGCCATGCCGATAACAAGGTAGGCAATTCTTGTGAGAACCTCTGGTGCTCCCATATATGTTATTTTACCCTCTTTCTTTGTGCCTTTCAATGTGGACAAAGAAAGAACCTCTGGTGCTCCCATATATGTTATTTTACCCTCTTTCTTTGTCCCTTTCAATGTGGACAACACGTACTGGGGATACTTGATTGGTTGCCTGGTTGTCGACTTGAGAGCTTGTGTAAAAGTGGTCGCAACTATATGATTGGGTGTTGTATACCTTGGCAGTCTCTTGGCGAGGAAGTGGAAGTGTTGGTGGTATAATCTTGCAGGTTCTTCCACCTGTTTTTGGATGAGATCGACAAATGTGGCAGCAGTGGTTTCCTTGGTGAAAGTCCCTGCTGTTTTTCTGTCTTTTGCTCTCATGGTCATTCATTCCGTTGGCAGTTTGAGAGCTTTAGCAACTATCTCTTTTGTAATCACTCCTTCGACTTTGTTTCCTTGTTGGTCAACGCTCTGGGTAGTTCCATCTTCTTTGACTGTGGACAAGAGCTCATAAGCTTTTTGGAAATCCACTCCACATGGCTCTTGTTTGTAAAATTCTCTGAGCCCTAGCCTTCGGTTGGCTTCTTTTGTCTCGGGATTTGCGGCGACATCATATACTTCTTTTGGTAGAATTTGCAATTCTACCTAATGTCCTTATTTGCTTTTGAATCTACCTATGAACACTGTGGTGTTGTTCTCTTCCAAGTGTTCTCTTGACAGATAGGTCGCTTTGGCAGTTTTGATCGAACTGGGGTGTAGTTGGTATGGTGGTAGCTCTTGCAGCTTCTCCTTTTGCGGGAGCTTCTTCTTGGATTTCTCTGCAGCTTGCATGGCTCTTGTTAAGTGAATAGAGTATCAAAGTTGACAAATTTGACAGATTCTTCTCTGAAATGTCCTTTAGTCTGAAATGTTGACAAATTGAGTTCAATTTGCTTCAAATCAATTTTTGAACATGCATAGATGCATAAAAACATGTAGAGGTCAAATTCATGAAGTCAAAACAAAAAATTGCAATAAAAGTAACAATCACGATTATTTACAGTTGAGTAATTTTTTCAGCTTTTTGCAAATTTGACATCATAGGCTTGAAGTATATACCAAAATACATACTCTGAGTGAAATATGGGTTCATTTGTGTGCATAGGATAAGAATGGTGCCAAATTTAGGCATTAGGTCTTTGAAACAGTAGATGTAAAGGAATTTTGAGATCTTGAGCTCCAAATTTGTTCAAATTTGGCTAGTGGGCTTAGGACATCATGTACTTTGGTCCCATGATGGCCAAAAAGTAAATAATCACGATTATTAATCAAAATGAACATTTGTTGGTACAACTTGATTCTAGGCATGGTGTAGACTCTGTGTGTGTGATATGAGGTGATTTGGCTCAAAAAATGTCGCTCATAACTCATAAATTAGTCTGCAAGGTCTTCTTTGCATTTTTTTTGCAATTTTCCAAGTTATAATTGATCATTTTGGCTCATACTTGAAATTTGGCATGTAATAGGTATGTACAAGTGATAGGTGAGGTGATGATACAATTTTCAAGCCAAAATATTATAAAAGTAATAATCGTAATTATTTACAGCAGTCAACATTTTCTTGCAAAACTTGGAAATTTTGACCTAAACACATTCTATACACCTAAAACAAGTCCTAAATTGAATTTGATATAGTTTGGTCTTACCGGGATCACTTCATGCTTTGTCGACTCTGAAATCACCGATTTTTGTGACTACATGGCCTGTAGAGTTGGTTAGTCACTTTTGATGCTATGGACTTGTCTGCAACATAGTCATGAGGCAACTCATTCAATTTTGGCCCATTGACCTTGTACGTCGAATTTAACGCTTTGTAGCCTTCGAGCCATTTTTTGCTTTTCGAGGGTTTGGTTTGATTGATTTTATGAAACCAACAATATACATTGTATATAGACCTCGTATGTAAGCTGTCTATGGAGTCAGAATCCAATTCTGGCATCTGTCAAAAACCTACCTTTTCTACTTGGGATCCCCTCGACCCTTGCCAAATGGTCAACTGTTGATATAGAAGTGTTCTATTATGTTGGGGCATGCTACAATTCAAGTCTCATCCGATTTGGTTGAGCTGACAGACCGCTATGGTTGATTTTTTGTCGTAGGTCTTCGTGCACTCCTCGAATTCTAGGGTTTTTTTCCAGGGGTTTATACTAGCTACTGACGGTACAAAATGGATCATTGATAAGTATAAAACTTACCCCTCATGTCTTGTGTGAGACGGCGTTGAAAACAGGTGACTATGGACTCTGAAAAATACGCACGAAGAGGGTCGAAAGGGTCTCTCTCTAAAGGCAACAAGCGGAAATGAGGTGATTTTAGCCTACCTTGAGTATCTATACCCGGACTTCCCGAACCATTTTTCCCCAAATTCCCTTGTTAGTCCTAGTAGGCCGTGAAATCTATGTTAGACTCAAAAATTTTCCTAATCGGATTCCTGTAGCTCATTCTGCAAGAATTCTACAAAAGTAGGTCTGGCCGCCTAATTTAGGCTTCTCGCTTCCATCTACCGATTTGATTGAAATTTTAAATGCTTGTCTGCCTTGTCTTTCTGATCACCACTATGTCTTCAGTTTTTCCATATGAGCTCCTTTGCTATTTAATATTAATTTTTGACATGTTTATTAAAAAAATCAAAGAAAATAACAAAATGCACTAAAAAAGCAAAGTGAAAATCCAATAATTAAAAAAATCCATTGAAAACACAACTTAATTGTTTTTTGTTGGATTTCTCCTTTTTTAAGTCTCAATATCAAGAAAAATGATGAAAATAAACCAAAAAGGACTATTTTTTGATAGTCATCGGGGAGATATTATCAGTTAAATTTTCCTTGTTGATGAATTATAAGGGCATTATTAGGTAATTTTGCAAAAAATCACACGTTAACATCAAAATTTTTCCTTTCTCTTCAAACATTGCCCTTAATTGCTTAGTTCCCTTCCACCCCTCCTAGATGGCGTACTCCGGGATGATTGTGTGCATGGGCTAAACAATCGTGTCTATTCATAGTCTTGGTTGGCTCTACCGTGCTTTGAAGATCAATGCAGTTCAAACCATTATGCTGTGCAAGAGCTGGGTCTTGAGTAATTAACTCAAGGGTTTCTGATATCGAGGCTTTCTGATGTTGTCTTCCAAAGAGAAAATATTATAGCCTGTGTGCTCTTTTCTTGATTGTACCATCAAGATGCTTTAGCATGATAATTTCTTGAGCTGTTGGTATCAATAATGACTGTTGTTGAGCTTTTCTCCATCATTGATATTTTGGTTTGTCTTGGTTAGAATGATGTGGTTGAGGTCTCTGAGACTTAACTCTCCATTGCTTGATGGGTTTTCCAATTTGCGGAGAAGATAAGTGCTCCTTTTTCTTCCAAATCCATTTCATGTTAGGTTCCTTGATCGGAGATGCTCGTCTCTGTGTTTTGACCTTTGGAACCATCTTTGGTATTGTCGATGATGTTTTGGGCACCCAGATTTGAATCGGCTTGTCCTTAAGCTGTGCTTTGGGTACCCAAATTTGCCTGACTCCTTGCATGCTCCTTGTAGCATTTGCTTGTCAATAGGATGGAGAAGATTGATTTTTTGTGGTTTGCTCTGCTGGTAAGATCCTTTCCATTCCTCCTTGCTTGGTGCAATTGGAACAATGAGTTGTCCGCTTTAGGTGAGAGCTTGAGCTGATTGGTATCCCAATCTGGTACTGCCTTGTATGTCTGCGTCCATGGAATTCCAAGAATCATCGTCTCGTTCATGTGTTCATCTGGTAAGCATACAAACTGATGAGGACATGAACATCCATGTACTATCACATTCAAGTTGACTACTCCCAATGTTGGTGTTGGGTTCTTATTGCATCCTTTGATAGTCGCTATTCCTTCTGTCAAAGACTGATTTGTTGCTTTCTTGTACTTGGAATAACTGACTGCATTTACTCAAGCTCCTATATTGAATAATGCATTTGTGCTATGATTGTTGAGCTATACTTTGATGCGAAGGTCCATTCCATCTAACCATTCATCATCTGTTGACACTGCATCTTTCGGCAATTCCCATTGTTAGTCATCTATTTCCAGAGTGTTGATGGGAATAGGTTTTTGTTGATTCTTGAGAGAAGCTTTCCTTTTGAGTACCCAAAGCCGAGCTTTCTCTTGGGCTTCATCAATAACCTACTGTTGTTTTATCTTTGTTTGCTTAGCTACATGCATTCTTTTTAGCAATTCATTGGTTAGTGGAAAATTGTACTTCTTTAAATGACATCCACTAATCCAATTAGCCATTGGTTCACCATCTAGGGTGGACAACTTAACTGCCCCACTTGGAGACACATCTTCAATGACAAACGGTCCGTTTCCCTTTTTCTTAAACTTGGGAATGTGTTGCTCAAGGGAATAGACTAGAACTAAGTTCCCTTTTTTTAAGATTTTTGTAATTAGATGGGAATCAAAAAACTATTTTTGTTTTTGATTTTGTGCATAGATATGAGCTACAGCAGTTAGCCTTTGCTCATCTAGCTTTTCTAAATCTTCAAGTGTCTCTGACAAATTCATGTCCTATCCACTCAAGATCCTTAGCTACCCTTAGTGTCGGCAATAGAAATTATATTAGCAATATGGAATCAAGACCATAAACAAGGTTAAAGGGTGTAGCATTAAAAACTGTTTTGAATGAAACTCGATAAGCCCATAGAGTTGCATGGAGATTCAATTCCCAGTCTGTTCTTCCTAAATTAACCACTTTAGTCAATACCGAGCTAATAATTTTATTTGTATGCTTAGCTTGTCCATTTTCTTGTGGGTGATAGGGAGCTGATTTGTTATGGATGACCATGAATTCATTAAGCAGATACTCGATTACCTCATTGAGGAAATGAGTTTCCCTATCACTGACAATTTCTATTGGTGGTCTATATCTTGAGAATACATACTCATATAAGAATGAGGCAGTGGTTCTAGCATCATTCGTTTGAGTTGCTTTAGTCTCGGTCCACTTGGTCAGAAAGTCTGTAGCTACAATGATATATTGAGCTTGGGTTCTATAAGCAGGTGGCTGTATTGGCCCAACAAAATCTATACCCCATTTTGCAAAAACTCTAGCCCCCATCATTGGTCTTAAGGGCATTCTATCTACTCTTGTTGGAATTTTTTCTTGTTGACAAGCATCACACCTTCGAACATATTCTTTGGCATCTGCAAGAAGTGTTGGCCACCATATGCCTGCCATTAAGATTTCTCTTGCGGTGGTCTCACTAAAAACGTGACCTCCAGCTAATCCAGCATGTGCTTTTTCTATAATTGGAATATATTCGTCTTCATTTGCACAAAGACGCAAATGTTGGTCCTTACTTCTCCGATACAATTGATTTCCAATAAGAGCATAATCTCTTGCTTCAATTTCAATTGCTCTTTGATTGCGTTTACTCATATCCTTAGGAAATGTTCGGTTGATAAGTAAGTAACTAGATAGTTACTCCACTTAGGAATAAGTGACATTTGAAACAATGTTACATGAGGTATGGATGTCTGTTTTTGACATTGAGTACAATACTTTACAAAAGAGCGAACATCACTCCTCATAGTTGGCCAAAATACTCCAAGTCTCAAGAGCCTTTGCATAGTCTGGTCTTCCGCAAAGTGAAGTCCTACTATGGTAATATGTGCTTGACTTAGGTATTGGATTTTCTCTTCAAGATTAATCCATAAGAGAAATATTCCATCTCGATTTCTTTTGTATAACATACCAGCTAGTAATTGCTACATAGCTGATTGCTCAATTAATCCAATTGTAGTAGGAAGTGGTATTTGTGAATCCACTTGAGCTATGGTCATTGATGATACCATATTTTTCAATCATCGGGGTATCATTTCCATGAAGAACAGATAGGCATCCGGTAGATCATCATCTACTCCTTTAGGTGGTTCCCCTGAAAC
Organism: Adiantum capillus-veneris; assembly: GCF_014529385.1. Classification (NCBI taxonomy): domain Eukaryota; kingdom Viridiplantae; phylum Streptophyta; class Polypodiopsida; order Polypodiales; family Pteridaceae; genus Adiantum; species Adiantum capillus-veneris. Next base: position 15,389,059 of record NC_140933.1, read on the forward strand.
AATCCTAGACAAATGATCTGCTCTTTGATGAGTAGTGCCCTTTCTTACAACTACAGTGAAATCAAATTCTAGAAGAATGACGAACCATCTCATTATTCTTCCTGTGCTGCATGGCTTGTTGACCAAGTACAATAACGCTTGGTGGTCCACAAAGAACACAAATTTGTTTCCTAATTGGTAATATCTATACTTTTTTACGACATAGATCATTCCTAATCCTTCCCTTTCGGTGGTGGTTTAATTATTTTCCGCCATGTTCAACTGTCGGCTAGCATAAGAAATAGGAAAATCAATTTTTCCATCTCTTGGTTGAGCTAGTATACACCCTATGGAAAAATTGGAAGCATCTACATGTATGTGGAATATCTTATTCCAATCTGGTGCTTTCAATATTGGAGCTGAAATGAGCGCTTGCTTGAGCTTCAAGAAGGATTCTTCACACTCATCAGTCCATTAAAAGTGTGTAATCAAGCTATACATGGGTTTTGCAATTATAAAATATATGTATATAGCATTCATGTAAATAAACCGTCTGTAATATCCACAATGTCCATGAAGGCTTGAACCCCTTTGACTGTTGTTGATCTAGGCAAATTAGCAATAACATGAATTTTGTCCATATCAGCAGCTATGCCATTTTAAGACACTATATGTCCATGAATTTTTCCTTGTCTACCCATGAATGTGCACTTTTTAGCATTTAAGAAAATCCTATAAAGTCTATATTTTTCGAATACCTTTTTGAGGTGTTCAAAATGATCAGCCTGGATTGATGAATGTATGCATAGATCATAGATCATCCATATATACTTCCAAGAATTTCCTAAGATATTCTGCAAAAGCATGGCTCATCAATCTTTGGAAGGTGGTAGGAGCATTAGTTAACCCAAAAGGCATAACCGGATAGGCAAAAAATACCCCATTCCGTTGCAAAAGCAGTTTTATGCTGATCCTTTGGGTCAACCAAAAGTTGATTGTATCCCGAAAAGCCATATAAGAAACTATAAGCTTCTTTCCTTGCAACTCGTTCTGAAACATGCTCAGTGATTGGAAGAGGAAAGTTATCTCTAATGGTAGTTGCATTCACTTTCTTGAGGTTGACACACACTCGTAATTTTCCATTCTTCTTGGGTACTACGACAATTGGAGACACCCAATTTATGTGTTCAATTTCATAAATGAATTTGGTTTTCTTTAGTTTTTCAATCTCTTCTTTGATCTTTCTGGCAAATGTTTTATTGTATGTGTATGGCTTTTGTCTACTTGGTTTCACATCATCTCTCATGGGTATGGTATGTTGACAGATTTTTGGATCAACACCCTTGAGATCCTTATAAGACCAAGCAAAGATATTTCGGTATTCTTTTAGCAAGCTTAACAAAGCTCTTCTTCTTCTTCTGTTAGGTCGTTTGCAATGTAGGCAGGCCTTCTCCTGGTTCAGGCAGATCTATCTTTTTTTTTGTTTTCAGGCCCTTCGTAGGACTTGTCTTGTTTTTGTAGTTCTCTAATAGGTGTTCAACTATGATTTTTTGATCTTGGAGAGTATATTTCTTGTTATGAGATGGAACACTCATTACATCCTTACCATCCTTTTTTGTGGTTTCCATTTCGGTCATATATATCTCCTTTAGAGCTTTTTTGAACTCTTGATACTTCTTTTTCCGGTCAACTCGTGTCATGGTTTACTCCTTGTTCTACTTTTTTTGGCTTTGCTTGAGTTTCCTTTCTCGTTTTTCTCGATGTTTTTGACATTTCTAGATTTTTGTTTGAAGGATATCTGCCAGTGATTTTATCCTTGACACAATTATGTGCATCTATCTGCATCAAGAACTGTGTTCTACTGGAGACTGATGGCATAGGTCTTGATTTCATGTTTCTGGTGTCTCTTTTTTGTCTATACCATTTCTGTCTTCTCGATTTCTGGTTAGGAAAGTCAAATTTTTTCCCTCCCATCCCTTTCATGAGTAGCTTAGCTCTCACATGTTCCTTTTCCAACCCTGAATCATTTGAGGTAGATGAGTGTTCATCTAACTCATCTGTTGCATCATAGTAGAGGTATGAAAAGACTTGTTGAGCTTTCATCAAGTCCTTGTGTTCGTGAATTTCATCTTCAATGTGGAGGGTTGAGATCATTTGGATGGGAATTATGTCATAGCAGTCCTTATTGCAAAATTGAGTAGGCATAGACGTATTCACACATACATCCATTGTCGCTTAAATTTGAGTCCACTCAAATGGCTCAAAAAAATGCTCTGGAAAGGGTTTAGGTACATAGGCTTCGTCTGCGCAATCCCTTTCTAAGATACATTCTTCTTGTTTTAAGCTCCCGTTTTCTGAAGCCATGTAGAAAAATTGAGAGTAAATTTGGGTTGCAAACACCCAAAAGACTAGGTGAGCAGCCTTCACGGACACTCACCAACACTTATAGAGTGTTGACGTCACATGCATCTATGCTCTGGTTGTGTGCTAGAGGATGATCACATAGAGAGTGTCTCCGTTTAAGCGGGCATCCATTATTCCTCCACATTAGGCTCTAAGCCCTCAGGAGGAACCCAAGGTAGTACCACTCAAGACCCACATATCCCATCTAGTGACTCTTCTCTGACTAAGACGTCATGGAAGGTTACCCAACGACCAATCACGATAGTTCAAGCCAAGAAATGCATTCCATGCACTACGTGAGGTCACTTGAATTCCGATGCCACATTACCCGCGTCATTGGCGGGCGTCGGTATATGTGTGTGTATTTATGCAGGGAGCTAAGGTTTTTTTTAAAATTTGATTTTCAAATTTTTGATGTTTCTTCCTGCGTCTATTCCGACGACAGCGTGAATTGACATTTCGATGCCTATTCCGACGGTTGAACCGACATCTGTACTGACGGCACCTGTAAAAATCAAAACCATGGGCTTTCTCTGCGCATTTCTCTTGTTCTTGCATGTTTTCTCAAGCTCTCTCTTCCCCATCTCTCACAGATCTGGTGCAAAACAAGCTGTCGGAAGTGCTAATCTTGCTTGTGGGTTAGCGTATAACACTAAGGTGAGATTGTTTTTATGTTTACTTGTAGATTTAGGGTTTAGGGTTTAACTTTGTGTTTGTGTGCGCATTTTTGTAGGTTCCAGTACTTTTACAACAACTTTCATTGCTCAAATAGGACGAATGTGAGTGCTTGAACTTTTAAATGCATATTAAATTTATTTAAATTACTTTGTATATTAAGAAAATAAAATTTCATGCTTTAAACTTTCAATGCTTTAAAAGAAATTATGGTTTGTGATGTGAAATTTCATTTTAAATTATGAATTATTTATTTTTGGTTTTTGAAAAAATCTTGTTTTCAAGAAATTTTGTATTGAATTATGTCGTTTTTGAAATTATGCAGTTGATGGGGTTTATGTTTTAGGTTAAGTTTAGGTTATAAGTTAAGTTAGATTAGGTTAGGTTAGGTTATTTTATACATTAGGTTATGTTAAGTTAAGCTACATTGTTAGGTTAGGTTATCTTATACGCTAGGTTAGATTAAGTTAAGCTGCGTTAGGTTAAGTTATATTAGGTTAGGTTATCTTATATGTTAGGTTAGGTTAAGTTAATCTACATTAGGTTTAGGTACGTTAGGTTAGGTTAGGTTAAGCTACATTAGGTTAGGTTAGGTTAAGCTACGTTCGACAATACGACAAACCATAGAGCTCACCCACAACGCATATTAAAAACAACACAATGGTGATCCGTTCGTCAATATGGCAAGCCATAAAGCTTACCCACATTGTGGGCAAGATCTATGGCTTTTCGTATTGCCAACGACTCGCCATTGTGTTGTTTATATGTCCGCGAGCGGTTTTCAAGTCCTAAAATAGCTAAGTGGCTTTGAAAATAACACCATGGCAAGCCATTTGGCAATACGACAAGCCATAGAGCTTGCCCACAATGCATATGTGTTGTGGGCAAGCTCTATGGCTTGACGTATTAATTACCAAACGGCTCGCCATTGTGTTTTCTATATGTCTGCAAGCGGTTTTCAAATCCTAAAATAGTTAAGCGGTCCTAAAAACAACACAATGGCAAGTCTTTTGGCAATACGGCAAGCCATAGATCTTGCTTACAATGCATACACATTGTGGGAAAGCTTTATGGCTTTCCGTATTGCCAAACAGCTTGCCATGGTGTTGTCTTTATGTTTGCGAGCGATTTTCAAGCGCTAAAATTGCCTCGTGTTCCTAAAAACAACACAATGGCGATCCGTTTGGCAAGACGGCAAACCATAAAGCTTACCCACAAGTCATATGCATTGAGGGCAAGCTCTATGGCTTTCCATATTTCCAAAAGGCTTGCCATTGTGTTGGTTTTAGGACCGCAAGCGGTTTTCAAGCCCTAAAATAGCTAAGCAGCCCTAAAAACAACACAATGGAGATCCGTTTGGCAAAACCAAAAGCCATAGAGCTTGACCACAATGCATATGCATTGTGGTAAAGCTCTATGACTTGCCGTATGCATTGTGGGCAAGCTCTATGACTTGACGTATTTCCAAAAGCTGTCCATTGTGTTGTCTATATGTTTGCGAGTGATTTTCAAGTGCTAAAATTACCTCGTGCCCCTAAAAACAACACACTGGTGATCCGTTTGGCAATACGGCAAGCCATAAAGCTTTCCCACAAGGCATATGCATTGTGGGCAAGCTCTATAGCTTGCTATATTTCCAACAGCTCGCCATTGTGTTGTCTATATGTCTGCGAGCGGTTTTCAGGCCATAAAATCGCTTCACAACTCTAAAAACAACACAATGGTGAGCTGTTTGCGAAATTGGCAAGCCATAGAGCTTGCCCACATCACATATTCATTGTGGGAAAGCTGTATGGATTGTTGTTTTGCTAACGCTTCACCATTCTGTTGTTTTTATGTTAGGTTAGGTTAGGTTAGGTTTAGGTTATAGGTTAGGTTAGAGCTATCGATGGCATAATAGTCGAAAAAATACAAACAGACTTCGAAGATGACTCGTGTACTTCTAAAAATGCAAACGGACTTTGGTTAGGTTAGGTTATAGGTTATAAGTTAGGCTACATTAAGTTAGGTTAGATATAGATTTTAGGTTAGGTTAGCTTATAGGTTAGTCATAACGATTATTAGGTTAAAGCTAACATTAAATTAATAGTAGAAAAAATGCAATCGGACCTCGAAGATGACTCGTGTACTTCTAAAAATGCAAACGGACTTCGGTTAGGGTAGGTTATAGGTTAGATTTAGGTTATAAGTTAGGTTAGTTATATTATAGGTTAGGTTAGAATATAGGTTAGGTTAGAGCTAGAATCAAATTAATAGTAGAAAAAACGCAATTGGACATTAAAAGTGCACACAAACTTCAAGAACCTTAATATATAGTCATTGACCAATAAAGACGAGATTATTACCCTGTGTGTCCTAATCTCCGTGCACCTCTAGACCGAGGTGTGCGGGGATCGAGCTTGGCTAGAGAATGTGAGGTTGTTAGAACTAGCAAAAAATAGTTAAAAAAGCGCAATCACACTTCAAAAGTGCACACAGACTTCAAGAACTTTAACATATAGTCATTGACCAATAAAGATGAGATTATAACCCTGTGGTCCTAATCTTCGTGCACCTCTAGACCGAGGTGTGCGGGGATCGGGCCTGGCTAGAGAATGTGAGGTTGTTAGAGCTAGCAAAAAATAGTTGAAAAAGCGCAATCGGACTTCAAACGTGCACACAGACTTCAAGAACTTTAATATATAGTCATTGACCAATAAAGACAAGATTATTACCCTGTGGTCCTATTTTCCGTGCACCTCTAGACCGAGGTGTGCGGGGATCGGGCCTGGCTAGAGAATGTGAGGTTTTTAAAGCTTGTCATGTACTTAGTAGTGTGTAGTTATAACAACTAGAGTGTTTTAATTATTTGTTGCATCATTGGTAAATAAAGTATGGATGATAGGATGGTGTGTCCTTGTGGGCATTGCAAGCATGAGATCTTTTGAAAATGAAAAATCTGCGACCAACACTGTAAGAACTAGGGAACTAGACCTTGAGATCCTCCTCCCAACCTCCCTTTATATAGGCGGTCTCCTAGCCCCTTGCCCTAGGCGGATCCCCTGTCCACACTGCCTAGCTCGACCCTTGGCCGTAGTCCATGACTATCCTAGTTCTTAGGGTACAGGACCCTTGTCCTGACATTACTCCCCCCTTAAAGAAGAGTTTTCGTCCTCGAAAACAAAAGTGGGAAACTTCTTCTTAAGAACACTAATGTTTTCCCAAGTGGCATCTTCTCTAGGTCGGTCTTTCCACTTGATTAAGGCTTGTTGTCGTACATGATGTCGTGTACGCAACTTATGATAATCCATAACACGTTCAGGTGCATGCGGTAAAAAGTTCAATGTAATCGACCAAAACCTGTTGGTCAATGACGTTGTCGTCCCCATGTAATTGCTTTCGTAGACAGCTTACATGAAACACGGGATGAATGCGAGAATGTGATGGTAGTAGTAGTTTGTAGGCACAATCACCAACTCGCTTGAGTATTTTGAAAGGCCCACAATATCGGGGAGATAATTTAGGTGTCGGTCCACTTTCAGACTTTCTGAATGTTCTAGCATATGTAAAAATACTTCCTCCCCGTCTTCGAAGGTAACTTGCGGACGTTTCTCATCAGCGTATTTCTTATACCGATCCTATGCTTTTCGGACATTCTGACGAGCAAGTTTCAACATATCCATGTGGTCTTGGAGAAACTCCTAAACCTGTTGGAGTTTTTCGGCTGCCAACCCCACCGTAACTGGTGACCTAGGTTGAAACCCGTACATGAGTATGAAAGGACTAAAGCCTGTTGTGACATGCTTAGAACTATTGTAGGCAAACTCGAGAATAGGTAAGTATTCTTCCCAGTTTGTCTGTTTTTTGCTGACGTATGCTCTTAGCATATCCTCTAGCACCTGGTTAACCCGTTCCATTTGACCATCTGTTTTTGGATGATCAGCTGTAATCAGGTTGAGTTGTGTACCCAATCGTTTAAATACAACTCTCCAGAAGTGGCTGTTAAACTTCGGGTCACGGTCACTAACAAAATTACTTGGCAACCCATACAATTTGTATATATTGTCCACAAATAACCTTGCTAGTTCCGGTGTCTTAACCGTTTATTTGGTCGGAATAAACTTACATAGTTTAGTCAACCTGTCTACGACCACCCATACTGAGTCATGAACTCGTATAGTGGTTGGTAAACCTACAATGAAATCCATGGAGATACTTTCCCATTTTCCATTGGGAATTTCCAAAGGATGTAAGAGTCCTCCTGCTTTTAGGTGCTCTGCATTGTTAACTTGACATTTTTGGCAATGCAAGACATAAGCTTGAACAAAGCCGTGTAGACCTGGCCAGTAAAATTGTCGTCGTATGAGAGAATAATTTTTTCTAATCCCCGGGTGCCCTGCACTTGGACTATCATGAAATTCATAAAGAATTTGGCACCGAATGTGCGTGTCCGTAGGTACACAAACTCTCCCCTTGTGGAGTAGGTACCCATTTTCGATGGTAAAATGCTTCCATCGCTGTAGTTCATCACTTGATAAAGGAGAACTAGGTGTGGAGGTTAACTATACACTAACTACCTGCATTGGAGTGAGAAGGATCCCTCTTTTGAACATGACTCCACACTTTGAAATATATTTCATCTTGCTCATATTTGCCCTTGAGAGAACCTAAAAATTCACTATGAAGTTCCGTGAACAAGAGTGAATTGATCTCTGGCATTCGACTGAGAGCATCTGCCACTACATTGTATCGTCCTTTGCGATACCTTAACTTGGCATCATATTCCTGAAGGATCTCGGCCCACTTGGCTTTTTGACCCTTTCAATCTGTTTGTTTTATAAACCATTTGATGCTTTCATGGTCAAACACAATCTCGAACTGAGCACCATACAGATAGTGACGCCATGTCTTTAAGGCACACACTATTGCATAGAGTTCACGTTCGTAAGCAGAATAATTCTGTTGAGCTCCATCCGGCTTCTTACTTTCAAATGCAATTGGCCGTCCGTCTTGTAACATGGCTGCTCCAATAGCACGGTCACTGGCATCCGTTTCCAAAACGAATGGTTTCAAAGGATCTACAATAGCGAGTATAGGAGCTGTAGCTAATGCATCTTTGAGTGTTTCAAAACTCTGTTGTTGAGCGGAACCCCACTGAAAAGCCTTACCTTTGCTTTTTAGTTGGCCCGTCATAGGTACAACAAGGTGAGCATAGTTTTTAACGAACCTTCGGTAAAAACCTGCAAAGCCTAAAAAGATCTATAGTTCTTCCAGATTTTTAGGAGGTGGCCATTTCCGGATGGTATCCACTTTGGATTGATCCATGTATAGGCTATTAGCTGAAATGACATGCCCTAAATAATGAATTTCTTCCTTGAGAAAATCACATTTAGATTCCTTGGCATGTAACTTGTTTGCACGTAACAACTCAAACAACTGCCTGAGATGTTGTAGGTGCTCTTCTTTAGAAGCACTATAAACTAGAATTTCATCGTGCAACACAATGACAAATTTTCCCGGAATGCAATCTTAGGTATATCGGCGAGCTGAATACGGACTTGGTGATATCCTGACCGCAAGTCAATTTTTGTAAAAATGTGAGCATTAGTTAGCTTATCAAATAACTCATCTACCCTTGGCAATGGGTATTTGTTTTTAACTATAATCGCATTTAAACCCCGGTAGTCTACGCACATGTGCATACTGCCATCCTTTTTCTTCACCAAAAGGATAGGCGAAGCCCATGGTGAAGAACTGGGTTGTATAAACCCTCTGCTAAGGTAGTTAGCAAGATGACGTTCCACCTCAGCAGCCTCTGAGTAACTCATATGGTAAGGTGGTTTACTAATAGGTTTACAGCCTGCAGCCACGTCAATGCCATGTTGCACTGAGCGTGTCGACGGTAAACCTGATGGAAAATCATTAGGAAAGACATCTTGAAATTCCTTTAACAATTTTTGTAACTGATTAGAAATGTTTGCTTGTGTAGAATTAGAAATTGGTGGAATAGAGGAGAGAGAAACATGCGGAGTTGAGGAATGTTCAACAGACTCAATGTTAGAAAGAAAATGAGACAGTGAGTAACACAAGAAAACGTGTTCTATTTCATTATCAGAAACAAGCTGCATAAGCTTGGCAATACAAATCAGTGGTGATGATGGTATATCCTTTTCTCCTAACAACAACACATGTGTGCCATGGGAATCAAATATCAAACTGTTGTGCTCATAGCTACGCATTAGTGATGGCCCTAGGCTATGCAACCACTCCCTACCAAGAACCACATCAACCCTCTCCATGTTCATAACTTGAAAATCCAAACAAGTAGAGTACCCTTGTACTTCCAATGGAACAACTCGGCATTGAGTATCCCATATTTCACTATCATGTCCATTCATCATTGCTACCTTGTAGCGGTGGGTACTCGTATTTTGACAGAGTTTGAGCTTTTTCACCAATCCATAATTGATGAAATTGTGCGTAGCATTGTCATTACCAAGATGCACACCTTGTGCCCTTGCAGATATCCATGCATACGTACTAACTCATGTGGTCCAAAGGTTTGTTGCCACATGGAAGCTGTGAGACAGCATTCATGCACCACCTCAGTGTGTGTTACTTTCACTGTAGAGAACTTGAAGGAAGACTCAAGAGGCAGTAGTTGCACCATGTGTACTACTTTCTCCTTCCCCTGGGCAGCAGATTTCCCCTTGGGACAATCCTTTTTGCCATGGCCTCTTCCTAAGCATTGAAAACATAGCTTCTCTTTCTTGGCCTTATCAAAATCCTCTAGGGAGAGAGGACCCCTGGACCCCTTGGGTTTTTTAGATGCATCTGAATTAGCAACTATAAATTTTCTTTTATTGTGCCCGTACTGAGTGCGTGTGTTACTATGTGTACTAGTAGGCACGTTACTGTTATGTGTTTTGTCATCATCATGAATATGTGCTTTCACTATGGCTTCCTCAAGTGTTTTAGGGTCCTGGGATTTGACATACTTCTTAAGTTCTGGAGTTAGATCTCGTATGAACCCTCGTACTTGTTGAAAGGTATCCAAGCCTTCCAACTTGAGGATGACATCCCTATAGTGAGAGATATATTCAAGGAGTGACGGATATTGGCGCATGGAACACGTGTCCCAAGCGGTCCAATTCCGATCGGCCTCGTTTGTACGCAAAAATTCCTTGCTAAACATTGATTCAAAGGCTGCTTGACTCTGTGGTATGATGTTCTTATCCTTGAGAGACATCCACCATTTGTAGGCCTTGCCTTCCAGAGTTAAGCTCGTTTACAGAGCTCTTACTGCATCCGGAGTTCTCCGTAAGGCGTGAATTCCATCCCATTTACTGAGAAAGATATTCATTGCGTCCTTATTGCGGTCCCGATCTTCGCCCTTGAAAACTGGTGGTTTAAAATTCTTCAACAAATCATCTACCTCTTTGGCAGTGAGAGTATGCAGTGTTTCATTAATTGGGACTTGCCGTTGTGTTCCAACGTGCTCATGCATGTGGGTGTCAGCCGGACTCTTAGTTTGCTGTTGCATCAATTGAATGACTAATGTGGAAAGTTTAGTAACATTTTCATTTAAAGCCTTAAAATTTTCATCTGTGACTGTCATGCGTGTCTGAAGTGCACGAAATTCTTGAATATCAAGCAATTCATAAGTATCTTCTCCTTCCGTAGCATCATGGGTACTCTCCTTGAGAGGATCCGGCCGCGAGCCGTCATTGGCAGGGTCAGGAGTACTTTGCTCAAAATCAAATGTCATGTTGATATCTGAATCCATGGATACACAGTGCAGTGAAAGAAGTACTCAGAAAAAAATATCTAATTTTGGTAGCACTTGCAGGGTATAGCGAACTCTCCTTTGCGCTTCGTAGCACTTAATCGTCGAATAAACAATAATTTGCACCATCGGCGTACAAATCGAACTCCGCACTATCGTCCGTGGTTCAAAAGATGACCAAATGCGTGCCGTGTAGATGGTTGAAGCTTCTCCTTTGAAAATAAGCTTAATTGTTGGAAGCTTCGGCTATTATGTTGCTTGAACGCCTCTTAAATTCATCGCAATCGAAAAAATTACGCAAGTTCTGGAATTTCGTGCAATTACTGAGCGTGGTCGGACTTCGTGAGATTCGATGGGAAGCCGAGTGTTTGCTTCGCCTTGATTGTGCTGCCGTGAATTTCTTCCTTGTTAAGTATGGAGCCTGATTTACCCTTGTAATTTTCTGTGGTAAAAGCGCACATTTGTAAGGCCCCCATTATGAGGAGAAGCCATCGTGCGTGAAGGAAAATCACTCACCGGAAACCAAAATTTTCACGGACAAGAATCGGGCGCAACTTTAGAGGCCTCGGGGGTGGAGGCCCCCGAGATTTTTATTTTTCGCCGGAATATTATGGCCGGACGGTGGCCGGAAAGTGGTCGGAAAACAACCGATCGGTTGACCGGTGGCCGGTAGTCAATGGCCGATGGCCGGTGGTCTTAAGTCAATGGCCGGTGGCCGGTGGTCGGAAGTCAATGGCCGGTGGCTGAATTCAAAAGCGGACTTGTCTTCTCAAGGGCGGCCACACATGGGCGGATTGGAGGGTCCGATTTGGACTTATTCGCACAAGGGCGGCTACACATGGCTGTCTCTCATAAGAGAGGGCAGCCCTTTTGGCCTATAAAAGGAGGCCATTTCTACACACATTTCATAGTGTGTGAAGTTGATGCAACAAGGTGAGTGTGAGGTGGTGAGAGTGAAGCAAGGCAGGAGCTCCATTAAGGGTATAATCCCTTTGTAAACTACTTCTTGTTTTGAAGTACTAAAGCCATTGAGTGGCTGCTTTCCCGTGGACGTAGCCCACATTGGGTGAACCACGTATATCGTGTGTACTCTCTCTCTCTCTCTCTCTACTCTATAATCGTGTGTATATAAATCTGTCTCTCTCCATTAAGTAATCTACTCAATTATCTATTTAGCTACGTCTTATTTCCTAACAACTAGTATCAGAGCAAGGTTTGCTCGTAGCTAAATTATCTCAAGGAAAGGATTCCTTGAATTGAGTGGGAGTTATGGCGGAGGAAGGGAAGCTCAAGATTGAGAAGTTCAACGGCAAAAACTACCAACATTGGAAGATGCAGATTGAAGCCTATCTCTACCAGAAGGACCTCTATTTGCCACTAGGCGGTCTTGCGAAGAAGCCTGCAACAATGGCAGATGAAGCATGGATTGTCCTTGATCGAAAGGCACTGGGAACAATCCGGTTAAGCTTGGCGTCAACGGTGGCCTTCAATATTTCGGAGATGAAGACCACGGAGGACTTGATGAAGTCACTTGACGACTTCTACGAGAAACCATCGGCATCCAATAAGGTATTGCTTATGGAGCGCTTGTTCAATCTAAAGATGGCAGAGAATGGTTCAGTTGCAGAACACCTAAATGACTTTAACACAAACATAAGTCAACTTCGATCAGTGAAAATCAATTTCGATGATGAAGTGCGAGCTCTCCTTATACTATCATCTCTACCGGATAGTTGGGACAGCCTTGTGATGGCTGTAAGTAATTCTATCTCTGGCACAAATACTCTTAAGTTTGATGATGTTGTGGGTGTTCTCCTAAGCGAGGAAATGCGAAGGAGAAGCACATGAGAATCATCAAGTGCTGCACTATCAGTGGAAACAAGAGGAAGGCTTAAGGAGAGGTTCAAAAACCAAAAGGGTCGTGATCGCTCAAGGCGGAGCAAGTCACGCACAAAGTCAGTTCTTGAATGTTGGAACTGCGGCAAGAAGGGCCACGTCAAGAAGCATTGCTAGTCCAAGAAGAAGAAGGAGACAGAGTCTCAAGACAACAAGCCAACATCGGAGGCCAATGTGGCAGGTAAAGTAGAGCAAGATGCTCTAATTCTCTCATTAGACAATGTGTCTAATTCTTGGATAGTAGATTCCGGGGCTTCATTCCATGCGACACCACACAAGCAACATTTCCAAGACTACACCAAAGGTAATTTTGGGTATGTATACTTGGGAGATGATGAAGCTTGTGAGATTGTCGGCAAAGGTACAATTTCTGTCAAAACTGCTAACGGAAATGAATGGAAGCTTAAAGATGTTAGGCATGTTCCTTCTCTTCGCAAAAATTTGATCTCTACAGGACAATTGGACGATGAAGGTCACAACATTGCATTCGGAAACAAACGGTGGAAGATCTCAAAGGGATCTTTGGTGGTTGCCAAGGGTGAAAAAGTTGGTACACTTTACTTGTGTACTGTTAACACGCAACCTTCAGCTTGTGCAGCAACTACAGAAGTTGACAGTGCGGTGTGGCACTACCGACTTGGGCATATGAGTGCCAAAGGAATGCAAATCCTTCAAACAAAGAAGCTTCTACCAGGTTTGAAAGAAGTGGACTTAGAGTTATGTGAAGATTGTGTTTATGGTAAACAAAAGAGGGTAAAATTTCAAAAATCAAGAAATGAAAGAAAAAATAAAAAACTTGAGTTGGTTCATTCTGATTTTTGGGGTCGTGCAAGTACACCATCACTTGGTGGCTCATTGTACTATGTAACATTCATAGAAGATGCGACTAGAAAAACATGGGTTTATGTCATGAAGAATAAATCCGATGTATTTTCCATATTTCAAAGGTGGAAAGCCTTTGTGGAGAATGAAACAGGTACCAAGGTTAAATGCCTCAGATCCGACAATGGAGGCGAATATTGCAGCCAAGCTTTTGAAAGCTTTTGTGCTAGCAATGGCATTCGGAGGCAAAGGACAACCCCAAGGACACCTCAACAAAATGGGATTTCGGAAAGGATGAACAGGACAATCATGGAACGAGCACGAAGCATGCGGCTACATGTAGGCCTACCGCTTGAGCTTTGGGCGGAAGCTGTAAGTACGTCTGTGTACTTAATCAATCGGTCACCCTCCACGGCATTGGATGGGGGAGTTCCAGAAGAGGCATGGACAGGTAAACCGGTGAATTATGCATTTCTCAAAGTGTTTGGGTGTGAGGCTTTCATGCACATAGATAGAAGCCTAAGATCAAAGTTAGATGCAAAGTCCAAAAAGTGTTTCTTCATTGGCTATGGAGAAGGAGACTTTGGGTATCGCCTATGGAATCTTGAAGATGGTAAAATCTTAAGGAGTAGGGATGTAATTTTTAACGAACAAAATATGTACAAAGATTACTTGGAAAGAAAAAAAACAAAAGAAACAAAAGAAACAGGTGATGAGTACATGGAGCTTGAGGACGGTGAAGACTCAAGGACTGCAAACGGTGACAATGTGCAACAACGTCAACCAAATGAGGAGCCTCAACCTATTCCCCGAAGATCTACAAGAGCAAGTAGACCTCCAGAAAGGTTTGTTCCTTCCTTCAACCATCTCTTGATCTCAGATTCTGGAGAGCCGGAATCATATGAAGAAGCTATGCAACATGAATCCAAAGAAGAATGGACGAAGAGCATGCAAGTGGAGATGGACTCACTACATCGCAACCAAACATGGGAGTTGGTTGAGTTGCCTAAAGGTAAGCGGGCACTTCAAAACAAATGGGTGTACAAGCTAAAGGAAGAAGAAGGTGGGAAGAAAAGGTACAAGTCTAGGCTTGTGGTAAAAGGTTTTTCTCAAAAGAAAGGTATTGACTTCAATGAAATATTTTCTCCTGTTGTAAAAATGAACTCAATTAGGCTTGTCTTAAGCCTTGTGGCTGCTCATGATCTAAATCTCGAGCAAATGGATGTAAATACGGCATTCTCTCACGGTGACTTAGAGGAGGAAATCTACATGCTTCAACCAAAGGGGTATGAAGTAAAAGGTAAGGAGAAAATGGTTTGCAGATTAAAGAAGAGCTTGTATGGTTTAAAGCAAGCATCAAGACAATGGTACTTGAAGTTTGATCGATGGATGTTGGATCATGGATTCACAAGAATGAACTCGGATCACTGCGTCTACACGAAGAATTTGGGAGATGGGAAATTCATCATCCTAATGTTGTATGTTGATGACATGTTGATTGCAAGTGCTAACATGCAGGACATCAAAGACCTAAAAGAGGAGCTGTCCAAATCTTTTTCAATGAAAGATTTAGGTCCTGCAAAGAGGATACTTGGTATGAAAATATCAAGGGACAGGACGAAGAAGACAATAAAGCTATCTCAAGAAGATTACATCAAGAAGGTACTAGAAAGGTTTGAAATGCAAAATGCAAAACCAGTTTCTACACCTTTGGCTGGTCATTTTAAACTAACGAAGGATATGTGTCCAAAGACACAAGAGGAGATAGCCTATATGTCTAAAGTTCCATATGCTGCAGCGGTAGGTTCTCTAATGTATGCTATGGTCTGGACAAGGCCAGACATTGCACATGCAGTGGGAGTTGTGAGTAGGTTCATGGACAACCCAGGTAAAGAGCATTGGCAAGCTGTGAAGTGGATACTTAGGTATCTAAAAGGGACAACAACAAATGCTTTGTATTTTGGAGGAACTGATATTTTTCTAGAAGGGTATGCTGATGCAGATATGGCAGGTGACAAAGATACTCGAAGGAGCACTACTGGCTATGTGTTCATGGTTGGAGGCACAACAGTAAGCTGGGCTTCAAAGCTGCAGAAAGTGGTTTCACTTTCTACCACGGAAGCAGAGTATGTAGCAATGACGGAGGCAAGCAAAGAAATTCTGTGGCTTCACAGATTCTTAGAAGAGCTTGGATTCAAACAAGACAATTGTGTCTTGTACAGTGATAGCCAAAGCGCTATCCATCTTGCGAAGAACTCAGCCTTTCATTCAAGGACAAAGCACATTGAGGTGAGATATCACTTCATACGCACTCTTTTGGAAGAGGGACAGCTAAAGCTAGGAAAGGTGCATACAAGTGAAAATCTTGCAGACATGTTTACAAAGGTGGTCAACAAGGAGAAGTTGAGCTTTTGCTCATCTTCAATCGGCATTCAAGGATAAGAAGCCAGAATGGAAAGCAGTCACAAGTTTGGTTTGGAGATCAGTCTCCAAGTGGGAGATTGTTAAGTATGGAGCCTGATTTACCCTTGTAATTTTCTGTGGTAAAAGCGCACATTTGTAAGGCCCCCATTATGAGGAGAAGCCATCGTGCGTGAAGGAAAATCACTCACCGGAAACCAAAATTTTCATGGACAAGAATCAGGGGTAACTTTAGAGGCCTCGGGGATGGAGGCCCCCAAGACTTTTATTTTTCTCCGAAATATTCTTTTTCGCCGTAATATTATGGCCGGCCGGCGGCTGTAAAGTGGTCGGAAAACAACCGGTCGGTTGGCCGGTGGCCGGTAGTCAATGGCCGATGGCCGGTGGTCGGAAGTCAATGGCCGGTGGCCGGTGGCCGAATTCAAAAGCGGACTTGTCTTCTCAAGGTCGGCCACACATGGGCGGATTGGAGGGTCCGATTTGGACTTATTCGCACAAGGGTGGCTACACATGGCTGTCTCTCATAAGAGAGGGCAACCCCTTTGGCCTATAAAAGGAGTCCATTTCTACACACATTTCATAGTGTGTGAAGTTGATGGAACAAGGTGAGTGTGAGGTGGTGAGAGTGAAGCAAGGCGGGAGCTCCATTAAGGGTATAATCCCTTTGTAAACTACTTCTTGTTTTGAAGTAATAAAGCCATTGAGTGGCTGCTTTCCCGTGGACGTAGCCCACATTGGGTGAACCATGTATATCGTGTGTACTCTCTCTCTCTCTCTCTCTCTCTCTACTCTATAATCTCGTGTATATAAATCTGTCTCTCTCCATTAAGTAATCTACTCAATTATCTATTTAGCTACGTCTTATTTCCTAACACTCCTTGCTTGTGGGAAAATCCACTTCCAGTGGCCAAGGCTTAAGGCTAATGGCCAAAGGGCCTCTCAATGTGAAAATAACGAATTTTTTTGAAGCAAAAGCTCAAAGGCAGCGTGCCTTTTGCTGCGAGGTAGGAGATGGAGATGGTGTGGTTTTCTCAAGCCGGCTACGGCCGCAAGATGGTGGCAAAACCCTCTACCTCCCCATGGCACTGCAGTCAAGCCAATCTCCCTGCGATTCCATGCACCACACACCCCGTTCCAAAACGGGAAAGGCGGCCCGATTTGGCAAAAAAAGGCTATTTTTGGAAAAGCCCCCAAAAAGCCACGGTTCTCACCTAAAGAGCTTGCTTTTAGGGACCTAAAGAGACCACGCCTAGAGAGAGAGAGAGAGAGTGGAAGAGAGACTCCTAAGCTCTGATACTAGTGTAAGAACTAGGGAACTAGACCTTGAGATCCTCCTCCCAACCTCCCTTTATATAGGCGGGCTCCTATCCCCTTGCCCTAGACGGATCCCCTGTCCACATTGCCTAGCCCGACCCTTGGCCGTAGTCCATGACTATCCTAGTTCTTAGGGTACAGGACCCTTGTCCTGACAAACACATACACAATCACTTTCTCTTTTCGATAGAGCAAGTACAAGACCTGCGTTATCGATCTCATGGTCTAGAGATTGAAGGTCAAAGTCCACAAGTAGATATTGCTCCAACTGCATCCCAGAGAAGAAGATTTTGAAATGAGCGGCCATCGGCTGAGTCCTCCCAACTAATACCTGAAGCGGCATTTCAAGAAGTAGAGATGGAGCAGATGGTGAACGTGTTCTTTGACATGGATTCCAACATAGAAGGAGACAACATTGAACGCAGTACTGTGGACCAACCTCAACCATTCCGTTCATATCGACGGCATGATAGCAATGATGAAGAGGGCGAGATGATGGAAAGTATTGCACACATGCCGCTCTACACTGGTGCAAAAATCTTAGTTCTCTGTACCACATTGGAAGTGCTTAATTTGTAGTCTATCTATGGTTGGGTGGTATGACGCCTCAGTCACATAGCTTTTCAGGTAAACATATTTTATCCTAAGCATGGTAAAGTGCAAATTACAGTTCATATAAAGTGAGAAAAGGGAGGATTTGTTCATGTAATGTCAGGTTGCGAAATGAGAAAATCTTGCTAGAAGGGAATCACATGCCCCCTACCCGTCCAGTCGCTAAAAAGCTTCTTACTAATTTGGGCTTGGATTACCAAAAAATACATGCATGTCCTAATGATTGTATACTTTTTCGCAATGAGTATGCAAACCTGGAACAGTGTCCCAATTGTGGATCAAACAGGTACAGGGAGGACACAGAAGGAAAATTTATCCCTTCAAAGGTCCTTCGACACTTTCCTATCATTCCAAGAATAAAGAGCATGTTCAGGTGTAAGTCCATAGCCGCTTTGATGACATGGCACTCAAATACTAGATCGACACATGATGTTATGCGGGTACCTGCTGACTCTCGTGCATGGAAGTACATAGAGGAAAGTTGGCCTACATTTAAGAACGAGCCTTGATGTATCCGCTTTGGTCTGGCAATGGACGGAGTAAACCCATTCGGATTACAAAGTTCGTCATGGAGCACGTGGCCTATTTTTTTGGTTAATTATAATCTTCCACCATGGATCGCTATCAAGAAGGGGCATCTGTTGTTGTCATTGATCGTCCCAGGAAAGTACAAAGCAAAGAACATGGACGTCTGTCTAGCACCACTTATAGAAGAGCTCCAAATCTTGTGGACATGAATCAATGTGGTTGATATGTCCCAACCAATCGGATGACGGAATGTACATGTGCAAGGCATTCTCATGTGGACCATGCACAATTGGCTAGGTTTCGGTGAGTGCTTAGGTAAGTGCCTTTAAAACCCTCACACACATGTGATTCATGGCTATGCCAACGCTTTTATATTTTAATTTTGTGATGTTTCAGTCTTGAGTTACTTGGGAAATCATGCATGTCCGAAATGTGGTCCTCGACTTGGCTTCCGCTTCTCCGAGCATTTGAGCAAGACAGTTTACAAGGAGCATGGTAGATTTTTTCCTGAAGGACATGAGCTACGTGGACCAAACATTTGCAAACATGACATGCATCCACTAAAAGCGAGTGATTGTAAAACATGTGGCTGGAGAGGGGAGATTGGATGCCACCTGGAATGAAAAGACTTTCTATTTTCCATGATCTCTCGTACTGGAGTGACCTGCTGATTAATCATTTGCTCAATCCAATGCACATCTTCAAGAATGTGGGGGAGATCATCTGGAAGACCATCATTGGAAAAAGGGAGAGCAAGGCCCAATGAGGTGACCTGCAGGCTGTGGGTCAAATGCCTGAGATGTGGCCTCGACTTAAACCCAATGGAAAGTGGTCTATACCGAAAGGTCCATGGGTTTTGAGTCACGCAGAAGAGCAACAAGTGAAGAAGACTATATCTTCATTCAAGACTCCCACATGGTGCATGCGATGTTTGAAAATGGATTTTACGAGAGATGACAATCTCAGTGGTCTTAAGTCCCACGATTGTCACAAATTTTTATAGTTCATCTTACCAATTTCCATAAAGGATTGTTTGACAGATGACATTAGAAGAACAATCTACAAAATTAGTGAGTTGCTACACCGGATTAATTCAAAAGAGATAAGACAAGACAGCATCGATGCAACATGCTTAAATGCTATTGAAGCATTGTGCATGGTGGAGAAGTACTTTCCAACAAACATTCTTACCATCCAAATGCATGTACTTGTGCATGTGGTCGATGAAGTTGCAGTTGCTGGGGTGGTCCATAGCAGGTGGATGTTCTTCTTGGAGAGATTTATGAAGACTTTAAAGGGGTTTGTTCGTCAAAGGGCTCACCCCGAGGATAGCATGGCCAAAGGATTGCTTGTACAAGAGTCTCTTGTCCTCATCAGTGAATTTTTGGTCTCAATTGATCCAGAGATGCCCCGAATGTGGAATACTGAGGTCAACATCAAGGTGACAGGGGACAAATGCAGGGACAAGGCATCGTTAGGATGATGGACATCACAATGCGAGAAAAGGTTATGAGATTTTGCCTTCTTAACTCAGCCATCATGCAAAAGTGGCTAGATAGGTATGAAGGGGAAAAGCGACAACGTTTGACAAATGCTTTCAATTCAAGTGCAACCGTGCAACTAGAAACCTTCCTTTTCCATATCATCTTTAAAAATTTCCTGACTTTCCAACTGTAGATGCGACACTCTCAAAGGCAAAGAGGAATGGAGTGTTGATTACTGAAGAGGAAGAAGAGATGTCAAGGGGTTGCAATTGTCATGTATATTTCACAATTTTCTTTTCGAGCTCCACATGAAGATTAGTTTGCTTTGATAACTTTTAGTCTGTTTCAATTTTGTGGCTACAATATCACAAATATGGAGCTTTGTGGTCGCATGGGAAGCACTTCAGAGTGCAACGGATCAACGAACAAAGGGTCACTTTCAATAGCGGTGTTAGGGCAAGCTTCGTCCAAGAAAGTAGGAGTAGTGCTAGGGATGAGAATACAGAGACTAGCCAGCTTGAATACTTTGGCTACATCCAAGACATCTTGAAGATTAGCTTTAGAAAGTTTGATATGTTTATCTTTGATGTCAAGTGGTTCAAAGTTATTACCAATGGCCCTAATGCAGCTGTGCATAAAGACAAGAGTGGCTTGATTCAAGTGAACTCTAGGCAGGTGTGGATAGATGTGCGGGATACATTCGTACTTCGGCAGCATTATGAACAAGTTGTGTTCATACACGATCCACTATGGATAGAAAATGATGAGAATGATCTATCTAAACCCTGCTGGCTCTATGTTGTTCAAGTTGCTCCACGTAGCAAGCAAGTGTATGAAGGATTGGATGTTGAGCTCGAAGAGGTGATTCATGAACAAAGCGCAAGATCAACTCCAACTTTAAGTTTAGATTTTGAGGTGGATGTCAGCATTGAGAAATTGTCTGAACCTAGAGATGAGGTGTCAAATAGTGAAGTTGATGCAGAGAGCGACAAAGAAGTAGAGTTTGATGACGAAGATGCATAAGTACAGATTGAGATAGACATCTTTGGTGCATCAAATCTCATAGAGGATGAGAGATTAACTAATGTCTTTTTCTAGGAAACCTTTTGTAAAGCTATTTTTATTAGTCTACAATATACTTTAGATGTCATTTGTGTAGCAGTTTCGTTGATTTGTTATTTGTATTGATTAAGCATTTCTTATATGAACTAATGTATTTTGTGGGTGTTGTTTGTGTATGATTAGCCATGGCCGATGACGATGAGCCATACTCTCCTAGTTTTAGTTTTCCTGTCTCACAACATGTCACCCGAGCAGATGGGCTCGTTTTGTCTCAGTTCACACCAGAGTAGATTGTGATGGCACACAATCTTTGGGGTGTAGGTCTAGAGGGACTAGTGTGGTCCCCTACACCGAGCAGCCCCACACCTCAGTCTAGTGTGCCCCCTACACCTAGGACTTGTGTGTTCCCTACACCGACGGGTGGTTCATCCTTGAGACGAGATAGGCGTCGTTCTAGAGGCGGTGGTTGCTGTGATAGCGGTTCTATTGATGCGTCCACACCATCAAGAGAGCATACACCACTCTCTTTGGTAGATATTCAGCGATGGGCACACCACGTACAGCTTGGGGATCACACGAGCATAATCCTAGCAAGGTGTACAAGAGCAGGGATGTGGCTGTTGTGGCAGATAGGGTCGGAAAGGCCATGCGAAAGAGGATTTGATAGCTTTGTACGATTTAGTTTGATCACTCTGTGATGGAGATTTGGGATAACCTCGATGTTGAGAGAAAGAATTACATCGTTGATTCCATTCATAGAGAGTACAGGCTAGCAGAGGGGTACGATCAAGTCTCGAACAACTGGATTTTGAGCATGGCGAACTACACAATGCCACACCGTCGGTCAGAGGAGAGAGACAGGTACAATGATGGCAGTCCCAAGCCGGCATGGCTGGAAGCAGAGGAGTGGACGGGGATTGCACGAGAGACACAAGACAATCTTGATAGATTTCAGCAGAGCAGAGAGATGCAGCCAAAGCACGTTTGGAGTTTGCTGGAGCATCACATCTTGGGAGTGGAGGCTACGATACGCTTTGACATGAGTTTATAAGTATTATACGTATGATTTAAATTATTGATAATATATATGCTATTTAAAGATATATTTAATGATTAAACCATAATTTTGCAGGAAGTTGAGGTGAAGCGCCTTCTGACACGACAAGAGGAGAAGTATGGGTACAAGCATGGACTTGTGGCCCTTTTGACCCAGGTACAAGAGAAGGGAGAGGACGTCGATTGGGAGGCATTACCATGAGGATCTTCTCACTCAGTGATTGTTTGCATATGTACAGTTTTGTAGTGCTTATGTTTATGGTTTATGGTTATGTTTATGGTATGGCATATATGTTATGGTTAAGGTTTGACAATCAACTTAAGATTATGGTTTTTCTATGATGGTTAATGAAAATCATCTGATGGTTATGGTTTTGGTTGTGCAATGATGGTATGGCAATCAAGTGATGGTTATGGTTTTGCTATGATGGTATAGCAATCATGTGATGGTTATGGTTATGGTTGTGCAATGATGGTATGGCTGTTATGGTTATGGTATGACAAGCAAGTTATGGTAATGGTTATGGTATGGCAAACAGGTTATGTTTATGGTTTTACAGTTTTTGACTCAAGTTTTAATTATGTTAACATGTTATGTTATTCTTACAATTTTGCTAATTGCCATACACTCGCTCTTTAGCGTCAGCTTGTAGGTGGAGTGCGGTTGCTTGTGCCCTCTTCCTTTGGGCAGAGAGGGCTGTTTTCTTTTGCTGCAGTACATGCAACATAAGTTCCCAACCCTCTCTGCCCAAAAAAAATTTGCACGTTTGGTCGTCGGTACAGGTAATGGTATGAGCGTTGGTAGAAGCAACGATAGAAGCAACGGTATGAGCATCGGAATATATACTATACAAATATCGGTGTTTAAAAACGTTGTTTATTTCGATGCGTATTTGAAGGTTTATTCCGACGTCAGCTATACCGATGGTCATACCAACACTAAAATACTAACGTCTCTTTCGAGGCCTATTTCAATTCTTTTTAGTTTAAAAATTAACTTTATTTCATCAGTACCTACACCGATTTCTGCGCGATGTCTTGTAGTGATCGGCCCACGGTCCAGGCCGAGCGTATTTAGACACTTGAAAGAGACTTTGTGTAGAGCCACTCGCTTCAAACATGGAGCTAACGATGTAAATAAACGGGGTGGGAAAGTAAGTTCACCATTCATGACCAATGTAGACCCCATGCTTCTGGTGGAGAGTGTCCATTTGAATACTCCATTCACTACACTCCTTGACTCTTCAGAGCTATTTTCCTCCGAGGTTATATTACTTGATGGTAGAAGCCTTGCCAAAGTGCAAGAGGTTGAGCGATATATCATTGCAGTTAGGGAAAAGGCAATTGAGAGCTTACGCAAGGCAGAGCAACAGAGAGAGCTAAAGGTGAAGGCACTTATGCCAACATCCATGATACTCGAGTGTTAGTGGCAAGCTAACACGGATATCATTTTTTTGGAGTTCTCTTTGTAAAACACTTATTATTTTGATAAATTGAGAATATTGTAACTCCTATTTTCTCGGATAAACTCTGTAATTAATGAGCCGGGGCTACAAGCTTCCAGATTGTATCAGCCTGTCATTACCCATCTTTGGTAGAACTACAGATTATTAGTTTTGACCATTCAAAAACCTTGGCTAAGGTATAAAAGCCAATTTTTGTAAGTTTTTTTATAAGTTTTGGATAATGAACTACATAGTGCGAGCTAA
Source organism: Adiantum capillus-veneris (assembly GCF_014529385.1). Classification (NCBI taxonomy): domain Eukaryota; kingdom Viridiplantae; phylum Streptophyta; class Polypodiopsida; order Polypodiales; family Pteridaceae; genus Adiantum; species Adiantum capillus-veneris. Next base: position 15,412,785 of record NC_140933.1, read on the forward strand.
TGGCGCTCACTCCTCTCCTTCTCACGCTTCCTACTCCCTCCTCGATTGTCACATTGCAGTCGGGTTTGTTGCACTGCAACTGAGGTAAGAGCTCTACACTTTGATGTAAGTAGTTCACAATAATTCGTAGCTTTTGGGGTCACCGACCCGCAACCTAATTTCATCATAACTAGGAATTTACACTTTCAAATAAAAAACTAAGCATAGGGGTATTGGGGCATGATTGCTAAGCATTTAGATGCATTCTGGGTCCAAAATGACTAGGTTAAAAATCCAATGTGAAACTTGACCTAAAGTGGGGTTTGAGACCATAAGCATGTGTGCTTAGGTCTTATAAACATGTCCTAGAAGTTTTGTTACGTTTGGATTTCATTTGATGTTGTAACGGATGTGATTTGTTTACCGATGAACGATTGGCTTTTGGTGATTTCAGTCACTTGAGTGTAGCTTGAGTTAGATGCGAGTTATCACTTGAGTGTTGAACCAGTTGGTAAGCTCAAAGACGCGTCGAGGTAAAAATTTCAAGAGTTGGCCAAAAATCAAATTATTTACTTTTTCTTGACATTTTAGGCCAAATTAAGTTTTTACTTGATTCATGGGCTTAAAATAGCTCATGTAAAGACTGTCTTTGAAAAAATTGCAAAACAGTGTTCATTTCAAGCCTGAAGTTAATAATTGTGATTATTAACTTTCTACCCTAAATTGACCAAGGTTCATACCATAGACTCATTGCATGTCTACAAACAACTGTTGTAAAGGGCCAAAAGATTTGGATCACCAAATTGGCAAAACCTGTTGAAGATGATGAAATAGGAAACAGAAGGAAGACAACAACTCAGAGTAGGATGAAGATGGAGAAGGAGAAGACACAGAGCTTGTGTACGAGATCTCTGTAGTCTCTCTCTCTGTATTAGAATAATAGAGTATATACAAACTCAGAGCTACAAAGCTTATATGAAACCCTAACAGATAAGGTGTCCTTTCACACCATATGTCCAGGGGGAAAAACCCAGTGGGAGAAAAGTGCCCCTGGTGAAGCGCGTATACACACTAACACTACTACATGTCTACAAATCCCCCCTGTAGTGATAGTGTGAATCCGTACAAGGTAGAAGATCATCATGTGTATGAGAGTAAGCCCAAAGCTTTTCGGAAAGCTTCAAACTTTTCTCGTGATAACGACTTCGTAAATAGATCTGCAATGTTATCCTGTGTAGGAAAATAAGTTAGTGTGATCTCCCCTGCATGTAGCCTTTCCCTGACATAGTGGTAGTGAACCTCTATGTGCTTTGTTCTTGCATGAAATACTGGATTCCTTGCAACTGCCATAGCACTCTGGCTGTCAGTGAAAATGGTAGTGGGTGCCTGTTGACACTCACAAAGATCTGCCAATAACTTGCGTATCCATACACAATCAACTGTTGCCGTGAAAGCTGCCTTGTACTCAGCTTCACAAGTTGATGTAGCCACTGTGGGTTGCTTCTTGCTTAGCCAAGATATACATGCATTTTCCAAGAAAAAACAATTGCCACTTGTGGAATGTCGTGTGTCAAAATCACCAGCCCAATCTGAATCGCTGTAACCAAGAAGCTGCATAGAACTGTGCTTTCCATACATATCCCCCCTTGGAAAGAACATGGCAAGATTAGGGGTACCTGAAAGGTAACGAAGTATGCGCTTCACAGCTTGCCAATGATGCATACTTGGGCTGTGCATAAATCTGCTTGCTTGTGAAACCCCAAATTGAATGTCTGGACGAGTGTTGCCTACCAAATATATCAAGCAACCAACGGCTGCTGCATAAGTATGTACATCAAAAGGTTCTCTAGCATCATGCATGCTCAACTTTGATCCAGTTTCTACGGGTGTAGAGATTGGCTTACAATTTTGCATACCAAACTTGTCCAAAATTTTATGCAAATATTTTGCCTGCAACATGTATATGCCATCCTCTGATTGCACAAACTGAATACCCAAGTAATAATGTAGCAAACCAAGATCAGACATCTCAAAGGTTTTTCTCAAAGCATCTTTAAACGCTTCAATTTCATTTTCATTATTGCCTGTAAGAAGCATATCATCCACATAAAGTATTAGCATAATGAGAACTCCATCTCTCTTTTTGACATACAAAGTACTTTCTGTTGGACTATTCTGAAATCTCTGGCCAATCAAATAAGTATGTATCTTCTCATACCATGCTCTTGGAGCCTGTTTGAGACCATACAAAGCTTTATGAAATCTACATACCTTTTGCTCTTGACCTTTTACAACAAAACCACTTGGTTGAATTACATAAACTTCTTCCTGCAAATCACCATTCAAAAAAGTAGTTTTGATATCCAACTGATGCACTTTCCAACCATGATGAGCAGCAATTGCAACTAGTGATCTAACTGTGGACGCACGAGAAGTAGGAGCAAAGGTTTCATCATAATCTACACCTTTCTGTTGCGCATAGCCTTTTGCCACAAGCCTTGCTTTGTACCTGTCAACAGTACCATCTTGTTTCCTTTTTACCTTAAAAACCCAATTTGTACCAATAGGCTTTTTACCTGTAGGCAAGTCCACTAGATCCCATGTATGATTCTTATGAATAGAATCAATTTCTTGCTGCATAGCATCTTTCCACTGAACACACTCTAAAGCTTGTTCAAATGAATCAGGCTCATTTGCATCACCAAGAGTGCTAAAGCAAGCCAAATCTACTTGCTCTCTGCCAAAAGTAGTACCAGCACGTGTTTTTCGTGGCAACGGTGCATCCAACTTGCTATCCTGCAAAGTTTTCTGAACCCATTTAGGCAAGGTTCTTTCTTCCCTGAGAACTTCTTGCTCTTCACACAAAATTTCCTCTACATCATGAGGTGTCACATGCTGATCAAAAGATTGATCAAGATTATCAACCTGTTGAGATTCTTGATTCTTCACAAAAGAAGGAAGCAAACCTTCAAATACATCATGTGTCTGCATATGAGGTACATCAAAAGCAACCATAGGTTGAGCAGTAGTTTCTGCAAAAATTACATCACGACTTTCAAAAATCTTGTTTGTAGCACGATTGTAAAGTCTATAACCTTTACTTCCACTACTGTACCCCACAAATATACATTTGATTGCCTTATCATCAAGCTTCCCACGTAACTGCTGAGGGATGTGAGCATAAGCAAGACAACCAAAAACACGAAGATAACTGACTAAAGGTTTTCTGTCATACGAAGCTTCATATGGAGTAATGGTTTTCAAGGCACGAGTAGGACACCTGTTCAAAACATGTGCTGCACAAGCAACTGCCTCCATCCATAGCTTATGAGGCAAACTCTTAGCCTTGAGCATACATCTAGCCGTCTCAATTAAAGACCTGTTCTTCCTTTCTGCAACACCATTCTGTTGTGGTGTGTATGGCATAGTGCATTGGTGTTTAATGCCTTTCTTTCCCAAAAATTCCTTAAATGCACCTGACATGTATTCACCTCCTCAATCGGTACGAAGAGTCTGTACTTTGCAACCTGTTTCATTTTCAACCATGGCGACATAATGTTGAAAAACTGCAAACACGTCTGACTTTGCTTTGAGTGGATACACCCAACAAAACCTGGAAAAGTCATCAATGAAGGTCACAAAATAAAGGCTGTTTCCCAAAGATGGTGTCCTCATAGGACCACATACATCACTGTGTACAAGCTGCAACTTTCGTGTCACTCTAACTGAACCATCCTGCGAAAATGCAAATCTGTGCATCTTTCCAAGAACGCAACCTTCACATACATGTCTTGGTGGCATCTCCAATAAAGACAAATCATGCATCATATTATGACGTTGTAAAGTCATCAAACTGCCATAACTAACATGCCCAAATCTAGCATGCCACAACTCACCATCGTGCATTGCCTGCGTCTTTCTTTCTGCAATACATACATGAATCTGCTTTTCATAACGATCTAGCACAAATAGTCCATTTTCCAGCATACCTGTAGTGATAAGAGAATAACCATTCTCTCGATCTCGTACAACACATCTGTCATCCTCAAAAGTGACCCGAAGACCATTTTTTGCAAGAGAGGATACAGACAACAAATTCTTCTTGATCCCTGAAACATATAAGACATCTGACAAGCATAAATCTGAACCATCTGAAATGGTAATCAAAATCTTACCAACGCCTTTGATTGGATAAGAAGCATTATTTGCACATGTCACCTTCTTTCCTGCTGGAGCTGCATCCAATGAACAAAACAAATCCTTCCTTGAAGTAATATGCCTGGATGCACCACTATCAAAGTACCAAATCATTTGTGTCTCGTCAACACTGTAAGCAGAAAAATCTGAACATACTACAAAAGCATAAGAATCCTGCACAAAGTTTGCAGACTCTTCTTTAGCTGTAGAAGAATCACCTGAAGCTGAAACAACCAAACTTGACTCTTTCTTCTTTTCTTTAGCAATTCGCTTTTTACATTCACTAATGTAGTGACCAGGTTTCTTGCAGTAGTGACATTTACCTTTCTTTTTGGACTTGTCGGAATCACCTCTAGACTTCTCTGAAGACTGTCCTGCACCAGACTTGGAGCGATGAGCACTCTCTTTACCCTTGTTTTTGTTATGTACAACAAGAGCATGATCCATACCATCCACCTGTAAAGACTTGTTCTTACGTGATTGATCCTCCTGCAATAGCAAAGCCACTAACTCTTCAAAATGAAGAGGCTCAGGATTAGCTCGCAAAGACAGAGCCAAAGAAGTCTGAAAAGTCAGATAAGATGGTGGTAGTGAATTGAGTGTTTTGGAAACCAAGTCCTTCCCTGGAATCACTTCATCAATGCTAAGCAATTTCTCTTTAAGATCCCTGATTTTTGTAAGATGCTCGACAATATCGTCACCTTAGTCCATCTGTATTTTGTCAAGTTGTTTCTTCGAAAACTCTATTCTGGCAGCGTTTCTTCCTCCAAACATAGCTTGCAGAGTGTTCCAAGCATCCTCAGGAGTTCTGCAAGATCTGATATGTGGTGTGATTGTCCTCTTTATGGTTAAGGCAATCACGGCCATAGCTTGTACATCTTTAGTATCCCATCTCTTTTGCTCTGGAGTGACTTGTGAGGGTCCTGCACCAACAGCTACACCACGACCAGGCGTGGCAGGTGCAATGCTTACTGGACGAACTTCATCTCCAGATACATAATCCCACAATCCTTTACCAACCAAAAATTTTTTGGCCATAAAAGACCAAAGAGAATAGTTGGTACCATCCAATTTGTCTTCGGATGTAAACGCACCAAAAATCTCTTTCTCCGTAGATTGAGCCATACTGTGGATGCACACAAGAGAGCAAAAGAACCTCCAAGAGATTCACAAATCTCCTCTCCAATGCAAGTAAAACTCTACACAAAATCTTAGCACAAAGCTAAGACAAGCTACTTCCCAAAAGAACTGTTTACCTGAAGAAAATCTGTCAAAAAGCACACCCTCTTGATCTAAACACCTCCGAAAAGTAACTTCTCCTACGCTGCTCAGAACAAAATCTTGAGGGCTTGAACGGCTTCGAAAGGGGGGTAAAACTCCAGGTCACCTACTTAGAATATTCCTGGAACATCGAGGATGCTCCCACGAGCAAATTTTCCGAAAACTGCCTGAAAACTGCGATTGTGCGCGCGGACGCGAAAACGCAAGTAGAGGCTCTGGAAATCACCTTGCTCTGATATCAATTATTGAAGATGATGAAACAGGAAACAGAAGAAAGACAACAACTCAGAGTAGGAAGAAGATGGAGAAGGAGAAGACACAGAGCTTGTGTATGAGATCTCTGTAGTCTCTCTCTCTCTCTGTATTAGAATAATAGAGTATATACAAACTCAGAGCTACAAAGCTTATATGAAACCCTAAGAGATAAGGTGTCCTTTCACACCAGATGTCCAGGGGGAAAAACCCAGTGGGAGAAAAGTGCCCCTGGTGAAGCGCGTATACACACTAACACTACTACATGTCTACAAAAACTGGGTAAAAACTAAAGTTTGCACTGACTTTTTAAATCTTGAGTGTAAATTGGAAAAACATTTGTCCAAACTTGTTGAAAATTGATTCATAGGCTTATGTTGATGTAATAAACATGTGTACATGCTCAGTTGACCAAAAAGATGCAAAAAATTATTAGTTGTAAATAATCGCGATTATTTACATCTGTCCCAATTTTCAAAATTTTTGACCAAGTTAGCATACTACTAGTTTAACCATGTTGTAATAAGCCCTCAAACCAAATTTGGTGAAATTTGGATCACTGGATTGAAAATTGTGGCCAAATTTGCAAAGTTAGTCTGCAGACAGAAAATTAATGACCATTTGAACAAAAATTGTCCAAACTTGATGAAACTTGTCTAGTGACCTTAACTTGAGGTGCTTAACAGATCTGTGTCAGAGTTGGGACAAAAGTTGGTAAAAATATAGGTGGAGTAAATAATCACCGTTATTTACCTCTGCTTCAAAACTTGATAATTTTACAAACGTGAGTATGCCACAAGGTCAAGCATATCAAGTAGACCTCACAAATCAATTTTGGTGAAATTTGGATCACAAAAGTGGGACCTAAGCTAGATTCTCAAAATCACAGTCTACGAACACAAAACAGTTGATAAACTTGATCAGATTTTGTCCAAACTTGTTGAAGCTTGTCCAGGGACTTTAACAAGTTGGATACTTGTCAAATCCATCCAAAAAGTATAAAAAATTGACAAAAGTAAATAATCAAGATTACTTACTATTGCTATCCAGAGACATCAATTTTGACTTTTGAACTTATACAGTGTTAGACCAACATAATACAAAGCCACCGGGCAATTTTGGGTTCAATCGGATCAAAACTGGTACATGTTCACTCAGTTTCCAGGCTGCAGATTAAACCTTTGATTTTTGCTAAAGTCGAATCTGAAAGTAAAATTTTGACTCCCATAGATCTATGTGAAGTGATACACATAGACCAATCACGAGAGTTATCAAAAACTCTATTGTCTTTATAGAAGAATAGCTAACTTGATGAAATTTGTACAGGAATCAGGTTGCAGACAAGGAATCAGTGGCTTGACAGAAAGTTGCAATCGAATCAAGTGGAAATTGATGACAAGTGAATCCAAAGGTAAGTACTCTATCTAGGGCTTCATAAGTTTATGAACCTTAGATCTGGTCATGTACTAGGAAATCAGGGCATACTTGGAGAAAATTCCAGTAGAGTATCCACCAAAGAAAGTATGAATCAAGGCAATTCCTTGCACACAATTCTTGAAGAAGTCTCAGACACTTTTTCAGATTCAACATCTGAAATGTCTTCTTACTCGACTCACTCAAAAACCGGAACAATAATGCGCTATAAGCATATACTCTCTTTTTACAAGACTAACCGCCATGGAGCCAGGTTTACTTGGACCCTAATGAGGAGCATGCTATTCGCATTGATGACCATGGTATTGAGTTCGAAGAAGAGATTAGGGCAAATAAACAAGGAAAAATGTACATGGACAGAAACGGAACTCAATATGTACAAGTCAAAAACCTTGATGTGGTAGACAAATGGGGGTTAGAAGTAAACACCATAATCCCACATATGTCAGCAAAAGAAGGACCACCAACTTTAGAATTTGAGGGATACGATCAAGTAGATTTTAAGCCTTTGAAATGGCTTAGTATGAAAACATAAAAGATCTTCTGTGGACTTTGCATGCCAAACCAGGACAACTAACAGTCATGAAGATCATCTATATCTTCAAGATCAAAGATAAGGGATCAACGGACCTACCAACCTACCTATTTAGGGATTGTTATGAAAACAAATTTGTTATGATGACTCCTGAGGAGGTACAACAAACCAAATACCAAGGGTATTCTATATGGGATTGGATATTGGGACAAGGACCAGAAACAATTCCAAGAGATGAACACCGTGAGAGATCATCTGAGAGTAATGTAAAGAAACCAGAAACCACCTCATCACATAGAAATCCGGGTGACACTAAGGCCAGCCCAGGTCTACATGAGTCACTATTTCCAACAGACTGGTTTGAAGGACTCAGAACTGGACCAACTACTAGGAGATCGGGAGTTGAACCAAATAGACGCATCAAACTACTTGATTTTCAGAAATGGGTCAAAAAATATAGTGGATCAGGGGATCCATATGACCACTTGGCAAGCTTTAAGAAAGTGCTCAGAGCAAAATGTATATTCGATTTCCATACTCAATTCGAGGGGTTTTGAATGACATTAGAAGGAAAAGCATTGACATGGTTCCAAAACATTCCACCAAAGTTAATCATGGACTTGAACACATGAGCTCAAGGATTTGTAGCTGCTTGTTCCAAAACAAGGATCTAACATAATACAGTAGCTCAAATTACAGCTTTAAACAAAAACATGGTGAGTCTGTTAGGGATTGTGCAACTCGAATGAAACAATACATTGCCAGATGCCCATGGCTAGAGATACCTACAGAAGAACGACTCGTATCTTTGTTTCTAGAGGGACTGTAAACAAAGAACTTCATGCTATACTCTATAGTAAAAAGCATACAACCCTAGAAGAGTGTGTGGCAGATGCTATTGACTTAGGAGATAGTCGTGATATTATCAATGAAGAAGATGTCCCTAAGGATAACCAAAGTGAGAAAACATCTTCCACTAAACCAGCACAAGTGGGAACGATTGTTGCAGCACCACTCTCAGCCATAGAATATATGCTTAAAAGGATGAATGACATGATGAACAACATGCAAAAAGCACCTATGAGGGGACTAGGACAAGGGATACCTCAATAAGGACAACCAATTAAGCCACAAAAATGGTGTGCAATTGAGGGTAAATGGACCAACCATGAGATCCACGAGTGCTACTTTAGACCAAAGTATGATGGGAATATTCAGTACGTGCCCATGAGGCCACAAGGACAACCCATGTATAGATATTAGCGTAATATGGCCCAAGCTCAAAGACCACCAATGGGTATGGAAAGACCTCAACTTGTGTTAGAACAACAACCTCCGTACCCATGAAATAATACATGCACTCCGAAGGACTCATAGATGAACAAACATTAATGCCGTTACACCCTATGCGGAGCCTAGTCCATCTACAGTATTGGTAGAGGGAGATTGGTATAATTCACATCCACCATCAACGGAGGAACCTATGACTTATACTCCACCAAAGCTCGCATCAATGTATTAAGTAGCTAATTAAGGTGTCAGACCTCCCATGGTAAGACCCATGATTAAGCCAAGAACAGGAAACTGTAATAACTGTGGTACAGATAATCACTAGAAAAATGAATGTCCAGAGCCTGACAAAAACCTCAAACCAATTGAAGCCTATTGCATACAATGTTGCAAAAAGGGATGAAAACTTTCTGGAAGATTATCCTAAAAATCTTTTAAACAAGGGTAAAACGGTGGTAAACGTAGTCCAAGTGATACCTAGTAGCTCATCAGAGAGTGAACCGATTGTTCCAATCAAGGTAATCAGTAGAGGCCAGGCCAAGAAAAAGAAACACAACTCCTCTGATGATTCGAAAAATACAAAATTTTCCTCTCAAAGAATCAAAAGAAGCAGAAGTAAAAGATATGAGATGAGAAAACAAAAACAATGGGTTGTAATCGAGGAGAAAGCAAAAAAGCTATTCCAAGAAAAGTTGAAAGAAACTAGAAGTGAAATCAAGGAAACAACCGTGAAATCTAGAGGATCCATTCTGGTTGATAAAATTTTTGAGCCTATTAACGTCACCTTGGAAGCCTACCAAGCAGGACTTAAAGCAAGCCAAAACATGGAAAACAAATGGAAAAACTATCCTTCTCCAGACATTGAAGCAGCTAAGCTGGAAGCTTATCAAAATTTGGTAAGAATGCTGGAAAAACAAAAACCCAAGCTTGAAAGTATTGCAAAACTTGAGGAGCTTATGGTAAGAGACACTAAAGAAAAGCATGATGTGGTGGCCGAACCCCACCTTGAAACAAAAGAATCAAAGCTTATAGTGCCTGACAGCGAAGATGTCTTAAATGGAATTCCATTCATAGAGGAAGAATGGCCAGGACATTTATGAAAAAAAGTTAGAGAGATCTACGATGGGAGCCTAGCTCTAAAGTCAGCTCCAATAGAGGCAGTTTGATTGGATAACCTACCTTCTGATATGAATGTGGATGTACAATTCTTTTACGGGATTGTGGATTTGAAGCTTCAGGAATGTCAAAACCATAGACCTTTGAAAACATTACCCTCTTACTTGGGAGATAACGAAGATGAATCCATAGTGTGTAAGACCACTCAAGTAAAAAGAGTTGAACAGACCCTAGAAGTAGAAAACATTCATTCAATCATGTCTACATCCATCCAATTCACTCTTACCTTGGGAGAACTATTAAAACTCAGACCATACTTATGGAATGATCTAAAGAAAACCCTAGAGAAGGCGGGGATAACGGGGCTAATCTCGAAAAATTTGGGAAAATTAAAAAATAAAATGGACAACAAAGAGATTCGATCTTTTCCCATGGAAAAGTCGGAGAATATTACGAAGGGGAAGAAAGAAACACCACCCCCCCAGTGAAATATAATGATATTGAAACCATGGCGATACTGGATAGTGGAGCAGGCATAGCCATAGCCACTAAAGGAGTATGGGAATCTTGGGGACAACCATCAGTTGGCTGACAAACACATTGAGAGACCATTAGGGTTGCTTGAAAAGGTGATAGTTAATTCCTGTGGAATTGAATATCAACACACTTTTGCCATAGTAGACTTTGGGAAAAAACTCAACTATGAAATCATATTGGGAAGACCTTTCATGCCATAGGTACAGCTTATCCAAGATTGGGGAAACAATTATCTGTACTTGAAGCAAGTGGGATATATAACAAGAGTAAATCTATAAGATCACACTTATAGAGATGTCTTGAAAACACCCATACAAGAGTTTGATTTAGTATCTTCCGCTAAAACTAAGCTTCCATCGTGGTTAAACAAGGACACTCCTATTTGGATGTGTGGAGCATCAAAAAATGGAAGTTTAAAACGTATCCTAGAAGGGGACTGCACAGACAAAGCCTATGTACCTGAACCCTTTCTAGAGAATTTTTTTGAGCCATTTGAGTGGACTCAAATTTTAGCGACAATGGATGTATGTGTGAATACGTCTATGCCTCTTCAATTTTGCAATGAGTATGGCTACGACATAATTCCCATCCAAATGATTTCAATCCTTAACATTGAAGACAAAAATGAGGAAACCCAAGGACTTAATTAAATCTCAATAAGTCTTTTCAAACCTCTACTACGATGCAACGGATGACTTAGGTGAACACTCAGCTACCTTAGAAGGTCCGGGGTCAAAAAAAGAACATATGAGAGCTAAGCTACTCTTAAAAGGAAGGGACGAAAAGTATTTTGAATTTCCAAACCAGAAATCAAGAAGGAAAAAATGTTATAGACAAAAAAGAGACGCTAGAATTGTGAAAACACAACCTATGCCATCAGTCCCCAGTAGAACACAATTCTTGATGCAGATAGATGCAAATGATTGTGTCAAGGACAAAATCGCTGGTAGATATCCTTCAAACAAAAATTCAGAAATGTCTCAAACATCAAGAAAAACAAGGAAGGGTACTCAAGTAAACCCATAGGATAAGAAACCACTCATGACCTGAGTCGAGCGGAAAAAGAAATACGAAGAGTTGAAAAAAGCTATAAAGGAGATATATACGATCGAAATAGAAACCATGGAAGAGGATGGTAAGGATGTAATGAGCGTTCCATCTCATTACAAAAAATATACTCTCCAAGATCAAAAAATTATAAACAACGTGTTAGGGAACTATGGGAACATGGCGAGTCTTATGAAGGGTCTGAAAACGCTAAAGGGATAGACTTGGCTGAACCAAGAGAAGAGCATAGACCTGCTTACATTGCAAATTAGCTAACAGAAGAAGAAGAAGAGCTCTTGCTGAGCTTGTTAAAGTAATACCAAGATATCTTTGCTTGGTCTTACAAGGATCTCAAGGGTGTTGATCCAGAAATTTGTCAACATACCATACCCATGAGACATGATGCGAAACCAAGTAGACAAATGCCATACACGTATTATGAAACATTTTCCAGGAAGATAAAAGAAGAGATTGAAAAACTAAAGGAAGCCAAATTCATTTATGAAATTGAACACACAAATTGGGTGTCTCCAATTGTGGTAGTACCCAAGAAGAATGGAAAATTACGAGTGTGTGTTAATCTCAAAAAGGTGAATGCAGCTACCATTAGAGATAAATTTCCTCTTCCTATAACTGAGCATGTTTTAGAATCAGTTGCAGGAAAAGAATCTTATAGCTTCTTAGACAACTTTTTGGGATACAATCAACTTTTGGTTGACCTGAAAGATCAACATAAAACTGCTTTTGCAACAGAATGGGGTATATTTTCCTATCGGGTTATGCCGCTTGGGTTAACTAATGCTCCAGCCACATTTCAAAGGTTGATGAGCCATGCTTTCAAAGAATATCTTAGGACATTATTATTAGTATATATGGATGATCTATGCATACATTTATCAATCCAGACTGATCATTTTGAACATCTCAAAAAGGTATTCGAGAAGTGTAGACTTTATAGGATTTGCTTAAATCTTGAAAAGTGCACATTCATAGGTAGACAAGGAAAAATTCTTGGACATATAGTGTCTAAAAATGGCAAAGCTACTGATATTGAGAAGATTCATGTCATTGCTGATTTTCCTAGACCAACAACAGTCAAGGGGGTAGAATCCTTCATGGGGAATTGTGGATATTGTCGACGGTTCATCTACATATACGCTATAATTGAAAAACCCATGTATAGCTTGATCACACACTTTGAGTGGACCGAGGCATATGAATAATCCTTCATGAAGATTAAGCAAGCTCTCACGTCAGCTCCAATATTGAAAGCATTATATTGGAATAAGATATTCCACATACATGTAGATGCTTCCAATTTTGCCTTTGGTTGTATACTAGCTCAACCAGGAGATGAACAAATTGACTTTCCTATTTCTTATGCTAGCTGACAGATGAACATGGCGGAAAAGAATTACACCACCACCAAAAGGGAAGGATCAGGAATGACCTATGCCGTTAAAAGGTATAGACATTACCTATTAGCCAACAAGTTTGTGTTCTCTGTAGACCACCAAGCCTTGTTGTACTTGGTAAACAAGCCATGCAGTATGGGAAGAATAGTCAGATGGTTCATCATTCTTCTAAAATTTGACTTCATTGTGGTTGTAAAAAAGGGCACATATTGTTTAAAGAATTAGTGATATCGTTTAAAGAATACAATTTGCCGATAACTAATGAATTGCTAGAAAGAATGCATGCAGCCAAGCAAAGTAAGATTAAAAGACAGCAGGTTATTGATGAAGCCCAAGAGGAAGCTTGGCTTTGGGTACTCAGAAGGAAAGCTACTCTCAAGAATCAATAGATACTGATTCCCATCAACACTGTGGAAATAGATGACCGACAATGGGAATTACCTAAAGATGCAGTTTCAACAGATGATGACTGGTTAGACAGAATGGACCTACACATCAAAGTACAGCTCAACAATCATAGCACCAATGCTTTGGTTGACACAGAAGCTAGAGTAAATGCAGTCAGTTATTCCACGTACAAGAAGGCAACAAGTCAAGCATTGACAACATGAATAGTGACAATCAAAGGATGTAACAAGAACCCAAACCTCAACATTGGGAGTAGCCAACTTGAACATGATAGTACATGGATGTTCATGTCCTCATTATTTTGTATGCTTACCAGATGAACACATGAATGAGACGATGATTCTTGGAATTCCTTGGATGTGGGCATACAAAGAAGTACTAGATTGGGATACAAATTAGCTAAAGCTATCACCTAAAGGCATGCAACTCATTGTTTCAATTGCAGAAAGCAAAGAGGAATGGAAAGGAAGCAATCAGCAGACCAAACCACGAAGTAGTCAATCTTCTCCATCCCCTCGAAAAGCAAATGCTACAAGTAGCATGCAAGGACTCTGGCAAGTTTGGGTACCAAAATCACAGCTTAAGGATAAGCTGATTCAGATCTGGGTGCCTAAAACTTCACTGCAACAAAACGCAAGAAGGTTCCAAAGATTGAAACACAGAGACGAGCATCTCTGAGCAATGAACCTAACATGAAATTGGTTTGGAAGGAAAAGGATCACTTATCTTCTCCACGAACCGTAAAACCAATCAAGCTATGGTAAGTAAAGTACTCACACGGTTGATGCTCCAAAATGAAAATTTTATTCTTGAAGAAAGAGACACAACATCAATTGCCCAATCTCAGAAGAAGAAGAAAACACAAAGGAAGAGATTGTAAAAAGAAGCAAAGTCAGACCCCAATTTAAAGGCCAACATAGGGACTGATGACGACCCCATATATATGAACGACACTAAAGAGAATTTTGATTTAGGTGAGACCATGGAGACTAAAATGAACATTAGAAAAGAAAAGAACAAGGAAGATCATCATGAGCCACAATGGCCAGGACCCAAGAAGAATATATGAACTTACCCAAAACCTACAAAGGAGATTGAGCAAGTCAGGCAATTAATGAGTTTGGTAGAAGATACCAAAGGGGATCTAGAGCCATCACCTAGGTAAATCCAGATTACTGACACAGTGTTCGACAAGACTCCCACCCATTAGGAACAGAATGGGGTCTAGGAGGGCCTCTTTAGTTGGCAGTTTAAGGAAGTCAAACCTTTTGTATTAAGAAAGTAATCAAAGGACAACTTTTGAATTCAAACAAGCAAAACGGCTAGTTTATTTGAATTCAAAGTTCCCCCCAAAATTGAATTTAAAATCTAGCGGGTAAAACCATATCATATAGCATATCTATGGAAAGAGCTCGACATGTAGATTGTAGATCTATGATCTCCGCTTAAATTGGAGATCATATGTGGGAGTTATGGAATGCCAAAAATCATAAAACTTTCCACCTTCTTTTTTTTTTTTTTTTTGGGGGGGGGGGGGGGGGGGAGTTCATTCTTTGACCACTCTTACCCATCTCTTACACACCCACCATTATTGCACACATGGCATATACCTATTCGTCTAAATGTTAGTCACTTCCATAAGCTCATGGCAAATAAAGAGGCCCTCCTATACCCCATCCTCTTCCTAATGCACAAGCTTGAATCAAGGTCGCATTGTAGATGGTATCATCAAACACTACAAGAGGTTATGTGCACTTGTGACGCTGTTAGCGATGGAAATACATTGAGTTTTTATACTCCCCAAAGTTGCTAAGAGCGTCGATACGGGAACATCGCTATGAGTGTCGCTATAACCGTCGATATATGCGTCGCTATAGGCATCGCTATATAGCGACGATCATAGCGACGTTTACAAGCCACCTATAGCAACGTTTATAGTGACACTGCAGAGCCTTATATAGCGACGGTCATAGCGATGCCCAAGAGAAATTTATTTTGGTGGAAGGGCATTGAATGCCCTGCCACTCATCAACGATATTGAATGTTTCATTAATTGATCCACCTTTGAAAGAAAGTGTAAGCTTAGATATAGACCCAAAGTAGTCACCCACAAGACAATATAACCATTAACTCCATCATCCATAGTATTGTTTGCAGAATAAAGATACAAAACTAACAAAAGTAAATTGATGAAAGTAAATCAATGACAATTGTACACATCATAGGCAAAATCACTTAAGTGTTAGAACTTTACAAATGTAATAGTTACAACACCGTTGTCATTATTGAAAAAATATACATGGTTTTCAAAAAGACGTATAAACGTCATCTCACGATACATATGCTATGACAAAAGGAAACTAATGCTATCACATTCTCTAGTCATGTCCAATCCCCGCACACCTCGGTCTAGAGGTGCACGGAGATCAGAACCACCGGGTTATAATCTCGTCTTTATTGGTCAATGCCTATATTTGTGGGCACAAGAAATCTACACACCCACGTCTACATGAGAGTGCATGTAGTGGACAAAACCCCTTTGCCTCTTCTCTAGCTATAGCATTTCACAACATCTTAACATCTTTTCATAGTAGATCTTTTCACCCTTCGTCTAACTCTAATTTTTTTACCGTAATCTCGAAGGTAGACGCTAATATAAAAACTCAATCAAAATCTAATCTTAAATCTAACCTAATTGAACATGTGGTGATTCGCTCCATTGAAGGGTAAAAGACATACCAATGGGGCTACTAGCTGCGTAGATATGAATGGGCCTCATATATATGTGCATCTGACCTCCGATGCTTCATGTAGTCGCGCATGCATCTCCTCATCCAAGCATCGTCAAATGTATTCTCCAGAGAGGGAACTGGAAACTCCCGATGCAGCGTAGCAATAAGATAATCCTTTGAGGCTTTATCTTGAGCCCTCCAAGAGATTATGACAGACTACAGTGTGTCAAAAAACCTATCTACAGAACTATCGTATGCGGCCCATCACCTCCTTCCCCTTAGGGGTCATAATAATCTCATCGGACATATAATTGATGAGGTAGGTGTATCCCTTTGGCATGTCCCTCCCGTGAACTATAGCAACCTTGTCCTGTGAATGCTCATCGTCCAGGCCTCTAGGCGACCCCGATGCAGTGTTCGGGTCACTCCTCAGCATCTCCGACACAGTGGCCGGGACACACCACTCTCAAATGCGTAGGCAGTATAATCCTTCGGTGTAGTCTGAGCAGTCGCACAAGCAGGGACACTCCTCGGTGTGTCCTAGGGACTCTACAATACATGAGCTCCAGAAATGATGTGCTCCTCGCCACAACAACCACCACCGCTAGATTGTCGTGGAATTGTTGGTCCACATGGTCCATCGAACATAAATGTAGATCTAATTTAATCTTAAACTCAAAATAAACCTAAATTTAATCTAATCTAACATAAATCTAAATCTAACGCGCGTAAATAAGCCTAAACTAATTTAACGTAAATCTAACTCAAAACCTAATCTAATCTAACCTAAATCTAATCTAACGTCAATCTAAATCTAACCTAATCTTAAATGATAAAAAGAGAAAAATGGTATAACCTTTCTATCAACCAAGTGTGGTAGATTGGTTATGCCATTTCCCTCTTGAATAATAGGTCTTGAGTTCAACTCCTCGTTGGCTAGATCTTTAAGTCTCTTGGGATAGTTTCCTACAACGTTAAAACTTTCTTCTTCTCGGGTGTGTGTGTGTGCCAATAAAAAGAGGAAAATGGTATAACCTTTCTATTACCCAAGTGTGGTAGATTGATTATGCCATTTACCTATTGAATAAAAGGTCTTGAGTTCAACTCCTCATCGACTAGATCTTTAAGGTCTCTTGGGATAGTTTCCTACGATGTTAAAACTCTCTTCTTCTTCTTCTTCTTCTTCTTTTCTCTCTCTCTCTCTCTCTCTCTCTCTCTCTCTCTCTCTCTCTCTCAATGTATGTGTGTATGCATTATTTGTTTATGCATGCGTGTGTATATGTTTTTTGTCTATGCATGTGCTCTCTCTCTCTCTCTCTCTCTCTCTCTCTCTCTCTCTCTCAAAAACACAATGTGTGTGTGTGTGTGTATGTGTGTGAGAGAGAGGGAGAAAGAGAGAAAGAGGGGAAGGGAACATGAGAGAGAGGAGAGGGCAGGAGCATACCTGGCTCTCCTTCCTCTCCTCGTGTGTGTGTGTGTGTGTGGGGAGAAGAAAGAGAGAGAGAGAGGGAGAGCGCGGGTTACGTTTGCTTGCTTGAGCATCGAAAACTCGGATCTGAGATCTGAGTTTTTGGATGCTCTCGGTTATTTTTTTACCCCTGTCGGCGTCGCTATGGGTGTTGCTAAGTAACAAGTAAACTAGCGACGCTCATAGCGACGACCATAGCGACGCCGTGGGTTTGCACTTTTGAGCGTCGCATTGCGAGTGTCGCTAATGTGAAGTACCTCTTGTAGTGAAATCTAAGTAAAAATGACAGTACATGGATCGTAATCCATATACCTCCATAGAGTGATAGAAGGAAAAAAGGTCAATGGATACATCAAATGATGTTGTATGCCATGTCATAAGTATTTTGCTATAAATATCTATGGTCAAGGCAAAAGGCCAATGGATAATCAAGTGATGTTGTATGCCATTTCAAGATATACCCAACATGGTTGTGGCAAGAAAACTCTAGGTTGTGATATTTTTAGAGAATGCAAAGTGAGGGACTATTTCTTACTACAAGAACCTTTGCTTGAAGCTTGACACTCGACTATATTATGCTCTAGCAAGGAACCTTTGGGTTATTTTAACTCAATGCAAAGGGAAGGCCTTTTGCCAAAGATAGTCACCAATACTTGCACCTTAAAGGCATGTGGCCTTAGGCATCACCTTCACGATATGCCCAACCTGGTTGTGGCAAGGAAGCTCTTGGATGTCCTAACTAAATGCATGCATCGATTGGAAGATATGACCAACATAACCGTGGGATTTTGTATTTTGATGAAAGAAATATATCAAATTTTTTAACTGAATGCACATGTCATTTGCAGGATATGCTTCACATGGCTATGGCAAGGAAGCTCTATAATTTTTTAAATAAATGTGCATATAAATTATAAGATATGGCTAGCATGGTTATAGCAATGAGGCTTTGGACTGTTGTATTTTTAGCAAATACAAAGTAAGGGATTCTTTCTAGCTACAAACACCTATGCTTGCATTTGAATATATTCCCACCATGGCTATGGAAAGGAGGCCCTTGGCTGTTGTATTTTCAATGAATGCAAAGTTAGGGATTAGTTCTAGTTGCAAACACCCTCACAAACACCTAGCTTTCCTTTCAAGACATGCCCAACATGGATGCACCTTGAAGGGTTGTGGCCTTAGGCAAAACCTTCATGATATGCCCAACATGGCTATGGCAAGGAAGCTTTAGGAAGTTTTAACTACATGTGGACATTGATTGTAGGATATGCCCAACATGGGTGTGTTAAGTAAGCTATGGGTTGTTGTATAATAGTAATATCTTAGTGGTCTTGCGCATTTGATAACGTACATGATATTGCAATGTGGAAATCACTACCACTAAAAAGAAATCCTTCATCTGCACTCATTGAAAACGGCCCACTACTACTATCGTGCTTGTAGAAAATTACTCACTTTGCATTCATAGAAAATAGACCTTTCTCCCTAGACCTAAGGGGGACACTACCAAAAAAAGAAGCCAATCATGTGGGTTTAAAAGTAGGGAATAATATATTCTATATGTTCACATATAGAAGTGTGTTGAAAATTGACCTTGAAAAAAAAGTTACAGATTGAATTGGAAAGAATCCCCTTTATTTGTGATAAATTCACAACAAAGGGATTTTATAAATAGTTGAGTTCACATGATGTATGGGTTTTACAAATAGTGAACCGCCCCCTCCCCCCTTCCTTTGCACCCTAGACTTGCTTCTATTTGGCATATCATTCTCACATACACACCTACTTTCTTGACTACTCAAGGAATTCCCCCTATTTTGGTGGTCCCCATTTATATTTTCTCGCCATTCTACCATGCAATACATAGCTACAAGCATAGGATTTTAACTATTATGACTTGTATGGATTTGTTCCATTCAAAAAACTTCACATTTCCTCTTCTCAATCTAACAATACTAGTCATGTTTTTTACATCATGGAAATTATCTCTTTGAAGAGCCAAAAAGAATGAATAAAATGGAGAAAGGACTCTTTAGCATGTCCCTCATGCTTGTGATAAGAATCACATACAAACTTGGCTCCTTGGCATCAAATGACATTATCGTGACAATGGGAAATGTTTGAGGAGACTGGGCATACCAATAGATTCGGGTGCATTATGATGCTCTCTTTTGTACGTAACAATATGTATAGTGATGTACAAGAGTACACATGACTTTGATGCTTGGATGCATGAATAGTTCTAGCATGCTTCTAAAATCAACTGGCATTAGAATTGCTAGGCAGGAATTTGAAGGACAATGGTTGAATAGGCTAGATGGTGGCAAGCCAGGAGACAAGTATTTCAAAGCATGGTGGTCAAGGAATCTAGGTAACCAACCAAGAGACCATCAACAACATATGATCTTGCTTGGTTCTTATGGACACACACTTTGCACACACATGCAAGCCTACTTTCAAGACTACTTGAGGGATTCCTTCCATTTTGGTGGTTGCCTTTGGGTTGGACATCTTGGGCCAAAATTCTGCTAGTCTAATTTAGCTCGTGAAATCATTCATGCTACGTACCTGTCAAAGTACTTCAAAGCTCGACCAAAGCAGCAATCAGAGCTGCTAATCTTCTTCATTACGAAGTCGGACCTTGATCCAGGTTGAAGACCTCGGAAGTCACACCAAGAATAATTGCATAAGCATATTATATCTACCCACAGCATGTAGATTGAATCTCACACTTTACACATGCATTCCCTTTGTATGACGAAATGTCTTACGGGGGCCTGTTGGAATATTAATCCATGTCATCATCCACATCAGCCACTAACCCATGTCATCGTTCGTGATGCCAAAAGGCACACATCCCTATGAATCATGTGAACCTTGTAACTGCCACTGTAACTGTATATAAATGTACCTCTGGTAATGGAACAACATCGCCTTTGCCACGCTCTGTGTATCTCTCTGTCCCTTTTTTCTCTCTCTCTCTCACCTTCTCAGTAAGCACTACTGAGGGCGGTCCGGGGCGGGCAAGAAGAAGAGCAGCCTCTAAACACCCTTCGAGGCTCCCGTGCTGCTCAAATGGAGCTGGGGCAAGCACAATCAGAGACAACAACAACCCACAGTCAAAAACCAAACAAGAAAAGGGGCACCACCTAGTTGTAGATGCGAACTAGGACGCACGTGATATCTCCTTGTACTCAAACGCACAAAGAGAGGGGAATGCAAGATAGCCACACACACCAAACACAAACATTCACCACGCCAGAGAGAGGTAAAGCGCACAAATCAACTTGAGCAACTCAGTCTTAGTCTTAAAGAGTAGATGCACACAAAGCTTGATGAGAAATAGAGAGACAACAAAACACTTGACCTTGTTGCCAATACACAAATTGTCTTAGGGTCACGGGAGCCCTCTCACCGAGCACCCTCTTACAATTGAAAGTTTTGGCAAACAATTCAACAAGCCCTCAAACCACCAAGCATGAAATGGCACAACAAACTTCAAGGACAACATACCTTCAACCACCTGATGAGCCAACTTATCAAATCAATTTGGAGAGAAGAGTCGTAGTTGCAACATACAATTGCACCCAAAACTATGAATCTTATTTATGGACAAGAGTAGGCTACAAGTGTGATTGCAGAGTATAGTATCACTCCACTCCTCTAGATGGCATAACTAACTTCAAGCTTCTCCATGCACCTATGTGTAGTGATGGAATAGAGCACTCACAATGCACACACTCTACACAACTAAGCTTTAAGAGTGGTGTGTTATGTGTTGAGAATGGTGTGGTGTAGTGTGATCATATGATTTACAAGGGAGAGAAGGGCTCTATTTATAGGTTTTAGAAGCCCCGATTAGGATTAGGCCTAATCAAGTATATTTAAAGGAATAAAAGATTATGCATATTTTTATTTATTTTTAATGAGGATGGGTCTCTCTTGTCCTTTGAATCACATGGATGTGGGCTCAAGGGAAGAGAATTATTGAGGATGAAAGGAGAGAGGATTGAGTGAATAATTTGGGAGTGCCTACTCTAGTAGAGGGTGCATTTTACAATAAGGTTAGTGGTTAGTAGTTAGTAATTATCACTAAAACATATTTACAAAATCATTCACCAAATGGTGAGATATATGATGAGAAAAGTAAGAGAAGGGATAAGCTTGTAAAGTAAGATTGAAGCTTGGAGAAGTTGACATTCACCTCTTTACAGCACCGGTAGAAGAAGCGGTCAGCATGGCGAAGTAATGCGTGTCGATGAAGCTATGTTATCTTCAAACCTTGAAAAAATCATGATAAAAGCCTTCATTTGCAGAGGTTATCCTTGGATTTTTGCTGATTTTTTGAAGTTCTTTACAAAGCTGAAGAGAGTATGGTAATATGGACATATATGTAGAGAGAAAGGGGGACACATAGGGTGTAGAACTGGAGGATGAAGGCTATGGAGGTGTGAGAGATGTGGCAATGGTGAAGAGGGTGAATTAGGACATGGGAGTTGTAGGTTTGGGAGTGGGAAGGAGAGGGAGGAGTGTGTGTGAAAGAGGAAAATGATAAAGTGGAAAAGGGAGTGTGGCTGCATAGCATGGGCAAACTAGGGTCCACCAATAAAATCATAGCTCACAGCTCGTAGCTCAAAAAAATATGAAAAAAGTTGAGGTGAAAGTTCAGCTCACGAGCTACAACTTTTGTTTGTATCACCTTTCCAAATTCGGGGAGCATGTGATCTTTAAAAATTCAGCAAAACCGATTGTTTTTTCCACTGCACAAGGTCCTTGTGAGGTCCTTCTTTGGATGATTCTTTTGAATACCTCCAAGAGTGAGCTCTCCATGGTGCATGCATGCATGCCACATACCCTTGACTTTATTTGGTAGGTCTATAATTGAAGATATTATTGAGATCATGATATAAGTGAATAGTACAACTAAGAAAACCAAATATTGAGGGGTCTAAAAAAATATGTACATGTCAAATATAAATAATATAGGTGGAAAAAATATAAAGGGGTCAAAGTAAATCTCTCTCATTATAAGTCTACCATAAAAAGATGAATATTTTTGGTGGTCTAATTTATGAGAGTAATAGAGAATAGATGTAGGAAGGAAAAAATGACAATAGTGAAAAAATATACACATAAATAAAACTAGTTTTTTTGGAGTTTTATTGGGATGGAGTTACACCAAAAATAAGAGAAGCGTGCATGAAATTATTTTTATATGGAATAAAGAGTATACAAAATGGTAAGAAAAAATATGGTAATGATGAGTCAATGTACATAGCATAAATAACACACACCTAAGTATAAATATTTAAATAAATACCAAAATAGTTATGAAAAATCATTTGATTTAGGCCCTATATACAATAAAATATTTACACACAAATGGGCCATAATATACTTACATTTTATATATATATATATATTTTTTTTTTTGGCTTAGCTAGCCCAGTGACTAGCTAATTGAGGGTTTTGAAGAAGATATGGGAAAAGTCCCCTAACTCACACACGCCTATGTTCAATGAAATGGTAGGCATCGCCACAGTGTTTGAGTGATTTGATAGGGTGAGGTAGCTTACTATGGCAATTATGGAAAGCCGAAAAACGGCTATCATTAGCCCTCCCCCACGATGATGGTATATTCATGTACCATCATACAGCTCTTTTCCAAAGAGAGTGCTTCAGAGTCCTTGACGAGATCTTCATTGTTTGGCCCCTCAGAATTTTGGTTTGAGTTACACTCATGCTTCACGGAACAATACCTACATGAGATAACTGTCTTTTGACAGGTATTTGGTAGATCCTTTGGTAGAAGGCAACTCAAATAAGGCTTCAAGCGATACCCGTTTACCTTCCTGGAGTGCTCTTTCCCATTCAAGTCCATAAGTTGATAGTAACTTGAATTGAAATCCTTCTTAACTATGTATGTCCCTTGCGATCTAGTTTCAAATTTGGAATCAAAACGATTGTCAAGTCGATTGTCATACCTTAGCACAAGATCTCCTTCATTGATGCCTTTGTCCTTTAGTTTCTTGTCAAGCTTCTCTTTCACCTGCGTAGCTTTCCTCTTGTAGCACTCATATGCTGCTTCTCTTTTCCACTCAAGCTCAGCTAAGGTAAGAAGTCAATCCATCCATGCTTCTTGATCATCTTGTGATGCTTTGCCATGAAGTCGTATTGTTGGGATGTTGAGCTCAATTGGTTGTAAAGCCTCTTGACCATAGACCAAGTGAAATGGTGTAAACTCCGTGGCTTCCCTATATGTGGTTCGATACGCCCACAAGGCACCATCCAAGAAGTCATCACACAACTTTGTCTCGTTTCTCACCATCTTTCTAATGATTCCTGCAATGACACCATTAGCTTTTTCTACCAGACCATTGGATTGGGGATAGTAGGGTGTACTATGACGATGTAGAATGTGAAGTTCTTCACAGACCTCTGTGAGCAAGCCCTTTCTAAACCCTGGACCATTATCAGAAACAATCTCCAAAGGTGTGCCAAATCTACAACAAATGTGAGTGTAGACAAATCTTCTCACTGTCCTCTCAGTTACCTTTGCCACACTTTGTGCTTCCACCCACCTAGTCATATAGTCTACCGCCACTAGAACGTAGAGTTTACCATTTTTTGTCCTAGGGAGAGGACCCATAGCATCAATGCCCCACTTTTGAAAGGGTCCATTTGCAAGCACGATTTGCCTTGGACCATACACCAATCTTCTATTCCCATTTACCTGACAATTGTGACAACTTTTACACCAATGTTGGACATCCACATGTAGACTTGGCCAAATATACCTCGCAAGAAAAATCTTCTTCACAGTTAACTCTTGGGCAAAATGACCACCACATGCCTCTTCATGCAAACCTTTTAGAATGGCTGGAATCTCCTTGATAGTTGGTACTCTTTTGCACACTTGATCCTTCCTTCTTTGATAGAGGGATCCTTCTAGGAAGAGATACGTGCTTGCCTTCTTCATGAGTCTCCTCTTCTGAGCCTTCATGAAGTCTTGTGGAAACTCACCCTCCAAAATGTAGCTAATAATGGGAGTCAATGACTCCAATCCCTGGTATCTCGGTTGCTTGACAGTTGCTGCCACCATGATGACCTGCACTTCTTTCTCAACACATGTAACTACTTGCTGTGCAAGTAAATCGCCATCTTCATCCTGTTTCCTAGGAATAAGATATAGTTGCACTTCTTCAAATTGATTAAACAATCTACGAATGGCATGAACTTTTGTCCTTAGGCTTTCATTCTTGCATGCCCAAATGCCTAAAATTTGCTTCACAATGAGAAGTGCATCCCCTTTTACCATGAGAGGTTGTATACCTTGGCCAATGCATATTTTTAAACAATGAAGTAGTGTATCGTATTCTGCAACATTGTTGCTAGTTGAACCTGGTAGATTGACCTTCTCTTTCATGACCACCTCTCCACTTGGGTTGAGCAATACTAGCCCTCCCCCTGCTTTTCTTGTGACTCGTCGAAAAGCTCCATCAAAGAACAAGGTAAAAGCATTAGGAATATTTATAGGAGGTGGCAATGGTAGGGTCTTTACTTCAGGCACCTTAATCTCCTTCTCATGTACCCTATAAGTAAGGATCCCTGCCAATTGTGCACGCACACTATCTTCTACCTTGAAAGAGTATTGGAACTCTTGCAATTCCATAATCCACTTTGAGATCCTAGTGCTAAGATTCATTTGAGATGACACCCAAAAAAACAAATTTTCTGCAATGATAATTACAAAAGGTTTTGGTAGCAAGTAGGATCTAAACTTTCTCACCGCAAACATGAGAGAAAGCATCATGAGTTCTGCCTCTGTGTAGCCTCTCTCTAAAGCATTCATGACCCTACTAGCAAAGTACATGGGTCGCATTCTGGTACTGTGGGGATCTTGTTGTAGCAAAACCACACCAAATGTTTCTTTCCCAACACTAGATCCAACAAAGAATGTGTACTCCCAACAAGGAGGCATGAGTGTAAGTAGCTCTGACAAAATGACTTTAATGTTACAAAAGTATTCTTCAAGCTCATAAGACCATGCAAATTCTACTTGTTGTGTCAACTTTTGCAAAGGATGAAGCAACACTGAAGCTAAGTGAATAAAGCGTGCGGGCACCAATTTGAGGGTGGTCCGGGGCGGGCAAGAAGAAGAGCGGCCTCTAAACACCCTTCGAGGCTTCCATGCTGCTCAAATGGGGCTGGGGCAAGCACAATCAGAGACAACAACAAACCACAATCAGAAACCAAACAAGAAAAGGGGCACCACCTAGTTGTAGATGCGAACTAGGACGCACGTGATATCTCCTTGTACTCAAACGCAAAAAGAGAGGGGAATGCAAGATAGCCACACACACCAAACACAAACATTCACCACGCCAGAGAGAGGTAAAGCGCACAAATCAACTTGAGCAACTCAGTCTTAGTCTTAAAGACTAGATGCACACAAAGCTTGATGAGAAATAGAGAGACAACAAAAAACTTGACCTTGTTGCCAATACACAAATTGTCTTAGGGTCACAGGAGCCCTCTCACCGAGCACCCTCTTACAATTGAAAGTTTTGGCAAACAATTCAACAAGCCCTCAAACCACCAAGCATGAAATGGCACAACAAACTTCAAGGACAATATACCTTCAACCACCTGATGAGCCAACTTATCAAATCAATTTGGAGAGAAGAGTCGTAGTTGCAACATACAATTGCACCCAAAACTATGAATCTTATTTATGGACAAGAGTAGGCTACAAGTGTGATTGCAGAGTATAGTATCACTCCACTCCTCTAGATGGCATAACTAACTTCAAGCTTCTCCATGCACCTATCTGTAGTGATGGAATAGAGCACTCACAATGCACACACTCTACACAACTAGGCTTTAAGAGTGGTGTGTTATGTGTTGAGAATGGTGTGGTGTAGTGTGATCATATGATTTACAAGGGAGAGAAGGGCTCTATTTATAGGTTTTAGAAGCCCTGATTAAGATTAGGCCTAATCAAGTTTATTTGAAGGAATAAAAGATTATGCATATTTTTATTTATTTTTAATGAGGGTGGGTCTCTCTTGTCCTTTGAATCACATGGATGTGGGCTCAAGGGAAGAGAATTATTGAGGATGAAAGGAGAGAGGATTGAGTGAATAATTTGGGAGTGCCTACTCTAGTAGAGGGTGCATTTTACAATAAGGTTAGTGGTTAGTAATTAGTAATTATCACTAAAAAAATATTTACAAAATCATTCACCAAATGGTGAGATATATGATGAGAAAATTTAGAGAAGGGGTAAGCTTGTAAATCAAGGTTGAAGCTTGGAGAAGTTGACATTCACCTCTTTAAAGCACCGGTAGAAGAACCGGTCAGCATGGCGAAGTAACGCGTGTCGATGAAGCTATGTTATCTTCAAATCTTGGAAAATTCATGATAAAAGCCTTCATTTGCAGAGGTTATCCTTGGATTTTTGCTGATTTTTTGAAGTTCTTTACAAAGCTGAAGAGAGTATGGTAATATGGACATATATGTAGAGAGAAAGGGGGACACATAGGGTGTAGAAATGGAGGATGAAGGCTATGGAGGTGTGAGAGATGTGGAAATGGTGAAGAGGGTGAATTAGGACATGGGAGTTTTAGGTTTGGGAGTGGGAAGGAGAGGGAGGAGTGTGTGTGAAAGAGGAAAATGATAAATTGGAAAAGGGAGTGTGGCTGCATAGCATGGGCAAACTAGGTTCCACCAATAAAATCATAGCTCACAGCTCGTAGCTCAAAAAAATATGAAAAAAGTTGAGGTGAAAGTTCAGCTCACGAGCTACAACTTTTGTTTGTATCACCTTTCCAAATTCGGGGAGCATGTGATCTTTAAAAATTCAGCAAAACCGATTGTTTTTTCCACTGTACAAGGTCCTTGTGAGGTCCTTCTTTGGATGATTCTTTTGAATACCTCCAAGAGTGAGCTCTCCATGGTGCATGCATGCATGCCACATACCCTTGACTTTATTTGGTAGGTCTATAATTGAAGATATTATTGAGATCATGATATAAGTGAATAGTACAACTAAGAAAACCAAATATTGAGGGGTCTAAAAAATTATGTACATGTCAAATATAAATAATATAGGTGGAAAAAATATAAAGGGGTCAAAGTAAATCTCTCTCATTATAAGTCTACCATAAAAAGATGAATATTTTTGGTGGTCTAATTTATGAGAGTAATAGAGAATAGATGTAGGAAGGAAAAAATGACAATAGTGAAAAAATATACACATAAATAAAAACTAGTTTTTTTGGAGTTTTATTGGGATGGAGTTACACCAAAAATAAGAGAATCTTGCATGAAATTATTTTTATATGGAATAAAGAGTATGCAAAATGGTAAGAAAAAATATGGTAATGATGAGTTAATGTACATAGCATAAATAACACACACCTAAGTATAAATATTTAAATAAATACGAAAATAATTATGAAAAATCATTTTATTTAGGCCTTATATACAATAAAATATTTACACACAAATGGGCCATAATATACTTACATTTTTTTTTATTTTTTATTTTTTGGCTCAACTAGCCTAGTGATTAGCTAATTGAGGGTTTTTAAGAAGATATAGGAAAATTCCCCTGACTCACACACGCCTATGTACAGTGAAATGGTAGGCATCGCCACAGCGTTTGAGTGATTTGATAGGGTGAGGTAGCTTACTATGGCAATTATGGAAAGCCGAAAAACGGCTATCACTACCTTATCACAATGGGAAGCCAATGGTATTAAGAGTAGGGCCGCCAAGGCCTGCATGAAATGAAGACGGGTTGCCTTGTGTGTTTAAGGGAAAGTGGCCAGAGTGCTAGAAAAGGGGAGGCAACATATGTCGAATGGAGGGGAGCACAAGAGGAGAGTGCTACCTAGATCAAAGAACCACCAAGCTTGAGAAAGGATGGTCAGGGTTTGGCTCCTTTTTCTTGAAAAAGAGCGCTATCTGCAGGGTTGCTAGCGGCATATGAACCGAGAGGGATGCCATTTAAAGGGGCCGGCCTAGCCTGGAAAAGAGATAGACAATTGCAGTGAGGGGAACTTTGCCGTGAGAAAGTCAGAGAAGAGAGAGGACGAAGATGGGCATGCGGGAGCTCAATGGAGAGCAATTCATAGAAGAGAGAAGATTTGAAGGACCGAAAACTGCATGACGGGAGTGCAACCAACAGGGAAGAATGGGTCGCCAAGAGCATGAGGAAGAGCGCTATACATCAGAGGGAATGGTGCTACAGAGAACCTACCTAAAGCACTACATGGAGGGAGGAAAGGGTATCTAAGAGTTGGAGCTACCGTAAGGGAGTGAGAGCTGTCAAATTAGAGGAATGTGGGACAAAGCGGATATAAGTGAGGGGATCATGTCGTAACGGAAAGAAGAAGAAAAAAAAGAACAAGAAGGCTGCTGCAAATATTGATGTGGCCCTTGGAAGGAAGGCAACGTTTCCATGAAGGGGTGAGCACTGCAAGGAGGTGCATAGGCTAGTTGCAAGGACGGTAGAGGCAACATGCTTCGTCGATCAACTATGGTGTCGGCAAAGCTCTCAAGAGAAAGCAACAAAGGACTCCTTCATCACCTATTTTACTAGGTCCCATTGAAGCCAATAAACATCGTCATAATCTCCCTATTGTTGGATTAAATTCTATCATTATCTCTGGTCTCATCTTTGCCAATATCATTAGTTTGATTTTAATCAAGCCATATCTCTCTTGCATTTGTTCAGTCAAGATCATTTGTTTGATTATTATTTGTTAACCACCAGTGTCCACTTCTAGTAGTCATGAACCGGGCTTGTTGGTCCTATTGGAAAAGGGTAAGAGTGATCGTCGATGAAAGGCGTACTCTAACTGAAACATTCAAGGGTTAGTTGGCTAAGCATGGGCGCCCAAGTGTGAATGGACGAACTCTTATAAAAGTTACCTAAACCTAAAAATCACTCATTCTCTCATTTGTGCAATGGAAGAGTGCTCTTGCTCCATGCCCATCTTCTTCTTTATCTCCTTGTGTATGTGTGTATGCGTGTGTGCGTGCGTATGTGTGTGTGTGTGTGTGTGTGTGTGTGTGTGTGTGTGTGTGTGTGTGTGTGTGTGTGTGTGTGTGTGTGTGTGTGTGTGTGAGAGAGAGAGAGAGAGAGAGAGAGAGAGAGAGAGAGAGCATTGTGACGGCATGGCGGCGGCGGCGAGGCAGTTGAGCACGGCACGGCGGTAACTCCCTCTTCTTCGCGGTGAGGAATCCTCCACGAAGGTGAGCATAGGACAGTGAGTGACACATTCTTGATCTCTTGAGCTTGTTAGATGAATCTAGTTGTGTGCTTGTAGCCATTTGTGACTGCACACAGTGTACGGCAAGTCCCTTGCTTTGACACGTGCAACAGATGCGCATATTTTTGGCGCCGCTACCCGGGAGATGGCCTACACTAAGCTTGAATAGCACTCTATGCTGCCTTGTGGTGCAATCTGAGATATAGAAAAGGTGGAGAAAGAAGGTGTGTGGCTGTTGAGAAGGATTTGTGAACTTTTTTTTTGTTGCAGTGTACTATTTTTTGTTAATAAAGTGTTAGATTTTTTTGCTGCAATGTACTGTTTTCTATTAATAAGGTGTTAGATTTAAGGTATTAAATCTACAATGTTAGATCTCTAAGGTGCAGTAAGTAGATTTACTAGTTAATTAGTTGTTGTAGTACTATGTTAAACAGTGTGTAATAGTAGCTCTGTTAGTTGCAAGAAGGTAGGTTAGATGTGTGTGCCCGCACAACTGCGGCGACCTTATCCGCCAAAAAATAAAAAATCAAAAATCAAAAAATTATATATATATACATATTTAACAAAAATTTATTTATTTAAAAAGAAGGACCGGGATCGAAAACATTCCCCAAGCCTTGGCCAACAAGCCTAGGCCCAACCCCAAGCCCAAGCTCATGCCTCAGTTAAGTTGAGTCTTCATGATGCTAGTGATCCTACCGATGTCATTCTTTACCAAATTGATGTTGGATATCTTATTTATGTATGCAATACAAGGCCGGATATTCAATTTGCAGTCTCACATGTCAGTAGATTTATGTATAGCCGAGAGTCTAACCATTGACAGACTGTCAAGAGGATTTTTTGCTTCTTGAGGGGCACTTTGCATCTTGGCTTGTTTTATCCCGTGGGTAATATTTTCAAACTTAGATTGGGTTGGTTGTCTTGACATGCTTGACAATTCATGCATATCATGGTTGAGAAAGAAGAAACCTACCATGGCCACTTTGAGTTGTAAGGCTGAGTATATGGTAGATTTCATGGCTATAGTTGAGTGTGTATGGCTCAAATGCTTTATGAATGATTTGGGTGTTGGACAGGACATTGCTAGCATCATCTATACTAGCAGTTAGAGCGCATTGGAAACTGCAAGGAACCCAATTTTCCATGCATTACAAATATGTTAGGGAGAGACTATCAATAGGAGAGATCGGCTTGGCTTATGTGTCAACACATGACAACCTTGAAATCTGCTCACAAAATTATTTCCTCGTGAAAAGTACGAAGCTTTCCACAAAGCTTTGGGCTTACTCCCCTTTGTGGATTGATCATGCACTCAAGGCATGGCACTTCCCTTTACATTATGTGCTAGCTCTTGTTCACTGCATTACTCCCAGTGTGTGATTTGTTACCATATGCATGTGGTAGTGATGTATGTGAACACACTTAGGACTGTCATGGCATTTTTTCATTCACTAGGATTTTTTTTCCTTGTGCATTGTATAAACTCCCATCACTCTAGGGCTAACTTATCTTCCCATTGCACATTAAGTAATACTACTCTCTGTTGAGCTCCGTTGTCTTCTCCAAGCTGTGTGTGTTTCCTTGCAACCCTATTTCCAAAAATAGCTTATCCCTAAGCTCGGAGGTTTCACCTAATAATTTTGTGACTATCATGTGAGTGCAACAGAAGGGGTTATTAAATTTTATTTTTTATCACATTTTTACATAGAAAAGGGTACCATAAAATGGAACTAGAAAAAACATTACAAATTGAGTAAAAAAGGGTGTATTTTATTTTTAAAAAATTCACAGATAATGAGTTTTGAAAATAGTCCTAGAATGTACATGATATACACAATTTATACATAGTGCCCCCCCCAAGTCCCTAGAAATCTTGAGGTAAATTTTTCATAGATAGCATGGAAGTGACCATTTTCTAAATAGTTCCATTCATTTACTCCACAAATACATTTTGAGAAAGTGTGTATGGCATAGTAAATTGTCTCTTTATGTCTCATTTTCTAGAGAATTCCTTCAACTTAGTGGAGACATACTCTCCCCCATTATCAGTGCACAAAGCCTTCAGCTTCTTCCTGACTAGTTCTTGGCCATAGCTAGCAAAATGTTCATCTTTCCTCTTCAAGAGGTAAACCCACACCTTTTGAGTAAAGTCATCTATAAAAGTCAATAAATATAATGCCCCTCCTAGAGACTTATGTGGCATAGGTCTGCATAGATTGCTATGAACCAAATCTAAAGATTTCCTAACTTTCTATCCAATGGCAAAGTGGTAAGCCCGGTCAGTTTATATGCAACACTTAAACAAATTGAAATCGTAATAGTTTAACACATGGATACAACCAAATGCTATAGCTGCTTCATTCCCTTCTGACTCATATGATTAAGTCAGCTATGCCACAACTCAGTAGAAGGTGGCTTGGCTAAATAGATAGAGTTCTCTTTCAAAGAAAAGACATATAGGGAATATAAGGAGCCAAACATTTTCCCTTTGGGCATGACCAATTTATCATTTTTGGTTATCTAGGAAGCATTTCCAAACACTATAGTGTATCCAAGACCATGAAGCTATCCTACTGAGACCAAGCCCTTAGTCATCTTTGGCACATAGCTAACACCTTATAGCATGAACTTGGTACCATTATGCATACACAATATCACATCTCCAATGTCACATATCTCAAGATGATGAGAGTCACACCCAGATTAATTGAATCATGTGTAGAAGTATAACTGCAAAACCACTCCTTGTGAGGAGTAACATGAAATATGACACCTGAGTCAATGATCCAATTCTGCACATAGCATTCATCAAGAGCTAGCAATTTTCCTCTGAACTCAAATCAAAAGTGAAGACTAGTACATTTGATTTCTACAACATGTGGAGACTCAACAAAATTTTACTTCTCTATCTTGAGACTGCTCTTAGGAGGCGCATAACTTATGACAATGGATTTACCCTTCTCTTTTTGCAACAAACGAAAATCATTTTTCATGTGACCTTTCTTCTAACAATTATCGCATTCAGTGTTCCTGATATCACGTCCATGACTCTTGCTACATGCATTCTTGTGATCCTAAGAAAAACGATGAATGAAACTACGACCTCTTTTCCATTGATGGTTTTTTTGGCTACTTCCACTAGCCATATATGTATCACCATTCCCACTAGTGTCAAGAGATTGACGTTGAATCTCTTATGTGAGCAAAGGACTAGTAACATCACTAAAAACAATCTTGCCTTGAGAGAGGAGTTACTAATGTTAGTGTTAAATTTATTCCATGATGCAAGCAAACAGAATAGCAAGAAACTATATTTCATTTTATCATCAAAATTCAGCTCTTTAGAAGTCAACTATTACAATTGAAATGCAAACTGACACTACTGCTGTCTTTCATATTTGAGCACACAAGCTTCTTCATCAAAAATACTTTGTTCAATGCACTCTTACCATCTCAAGTAGAGTGTGCGCTCCTTGCCGCACTGTCGAAGCAAGGGACTTGCCGTTACACCGTGTGCGAGCCATAGACGGCTCCAAGCACACAACTAGCGTAACTAGTAAGCTCAAAAGAGGGCAATAGTGTGTCACTCACCGCTCTATGCTCCTACCGTGGAGGATTCCTCGCCACGAAGAAGAAGGAGACGCCGCTACGTCGCGCTCAACCGCTTCACCGCCGTCGTGCCGCCGCAATGCTCGATCGCACTCTCTCTCTCACACACACATACACACACACAAGGAGGCATGGCTCCACTTGTATAAGAGCTTGGATAATTCCATTGTGGATTGTAAGCTCTTGGAATAATCGGAGGTGTAGGAGCTACATGAGGCTGAGGTACGACAGGTGCACATGATTGATACATACATGTAGGTATAGTTGGGGGCACTATGCTACTAGGCATCGACGCCGTGTTAACAAATGAACTGCATGGTGTACTTCTTGTCATGCTCACCATTGGGATATGCATGGTAGCCGTAGTGTCATTAAGATAAAGATGAGCTAGATCTGGGAAGGTAAAGCTGCCACTTGTGGGCTCAGATTGTACTGAGGCTCCTGGCGAAACAACATATGGAGGATCAATGGGGCTCACTGAGGGAGTCTCCATTTGTGATAGGGTTGGTTGGTTGGCCTTTCCCGTATCCAAGAATCTCATTAGGCCTGTTGAAGGCATGTTGATCCCTGTGTTCTGTCTTTCTAACTCGACAATCCTATGGACGACATCACAGACTTTCTGTTGTTGCTCATCTATGCTAGTAGCACCCAATGTGGATTGTAGAACATCTAACCAACCCACATGATGTAGGTGTGTCCTGTGTACCGATCAGTTAAAGCTTCTGCTTGTAGGTCATACTCCCAATTTTCGTTTAGGAATATCCCATCTAGGCTTGGCCTGCTGGAGGTTTCCCTTGAAGTGGAAGCATTATTGCTCCCCATAGCTTGCCCCTCCGTGATTGCTACCTTGGGAGCACTCGGTTGCTCGGCTGGCATGATTGTTGTCATAGGAGCCTTTGCTTTCAGGGATCGACTTTGTTCTAGCCTTCGTAGGTTCTCAATTTCCCTCTCCCTTGTTGCTTGCATATAGCGTTCGATCTATTGTACTTCGGCAAGACTCCTACCATCGGGTAGTAAAACCTCAGAGGGAGATAGTCCTAAAGGATCAGGAGGTGCAGTGGATGGAAAATTCACATGCACACTCTCAAGAAGCATAGGGTCCATTTCAGGCAAGAATGACGAATTTACTTCCCCACTCCCTTCATTTATTTCATTAACCGCATGTTCGGAGCGAGTAGCTCTACTAAGGGTCTCTTTTAAGCGGCTAAACATGCTGGACCCGGGCCGTGGGCCCATGGCATGCATGTCTTGACTTGAACTATTAGGGTTTGGTGTAGGATACCCCTCCATGACTTCGTACTCAGAGGAAGAATCACTAGACGCGATATGAGGATCTTGGGTCGCTCTACCTTGAGTCCCGGTCGAAGGTCCAGAACCTACGGTGGAGGAATAATGGGTGCTCGCGTAAATGGAGGCACTACCAATATGCTCGTACTCTAACACTCGTCCAGAGCGTAGGTTCATATGACTTGGATCCCCTAGAAGTGTCAGTGAGGGCCCGTGAAGGCTGCTCACCTAGTAGTTTTGGGTGTTTGCAACCCAAGTCTTTTCTTATTTATTTATTTATTTATTTTTTGATTTTTTGGTCCTTTTTTTCTGACCCAGCTATAAAATAGAACGTATGATAGCTCAAAACGATCGTCTCGGTCAGAGGGACATGCCGTGCTTTACAGCCCTCCGTTTGGTCACTTTATGCCCTCGGAATCCCTAAAACCGTCAATTTCTAGTAGGGAACTAGGCCCAAATTAGAAAGTCTAAGGGTGCAAGTGGGAAGAGAAGGGAGGAGAGTGGAGGACTTGCCCCACATGCTCTCATTCCCTCTTGAGGGGGTAGGGTATATATATAAGAGTGAGTCTAGTATACATCATAAGACTGAGGACTGAGGCCTGGGGCTGGGCTTGGGATCCCGATCCCGATCAAAATTTTAGTGTAGCCCCCAGTCACTCACGCTTAAATATTTTCGGTTTTTTTTTGAATTTTATTTTATTTTATTTTTATTTTTATTATTTTTTTTGGGCGACGACCCCGCGCGGTTTTGCTGACCCTTTCTTGGCCACACACGCTGTCACCTACCTAACCTCCCAGTCAACAGCTCACAGCTCACTACCTTATCTACTTACTAACAGTGCTGCTAACCACTAACTAATCTGTTAACTGCTTACTGACAGTGAGCTAACTGTCCACCTACTACTTCTCTCACTACCTTACTGTGCAAAGACTGTGTGCAGGCAAACCTTGACAGAAAACTGTGTGCAGACTGTGTGCAAGCAGAAATTGCTAACTGTCTTCCTACTTATTCATTCACTGCAAACAAGCTAACGACTACTAATTGTGCAAAGACTGTGTGCAACCAGAAAACACAACATTATGCAGAAATCACAGAACTTGCAGACAATACAAAAATTAACAACTTGCAGAAAAACAACTCATTCCTCTTCCTCTTCCTCTTCTTTCCTACTACAAACAACTCATAGGAGAAGCACAAAGTGCCTCTTGGGCTTAGTGCAGGGCGATTCCCCGACAGCGGTGCCAAAAATGTGCGCTCCTTGCCACACTGTCGAAGCAAGGGACTTGCCGTTACACCGTGTGCGAGCCATAGACGGCTCCAAGCACACAACTAGCTTAACTAGTAAGCTCAAAAGAGGGCAATGGTGTGTCACTCACCGCTCTATGCTCCTGCCGTGGAGGATTCCTCGCCGCGAAGAAGAAGGAGACGCCGCTACGTCACGCTCAACCACTTCACCGCCGTCGTGCCGCCGCAATGCTCGATCGCACTCTCTCTCTCTCTCTCTCACATACACACACACAAGGAGGTGAAGAAGAAGAAGATGGAGATGGAGATGGAGATGGAGCAAGAGCACTCTTCTATTGCACAAATGAGAGAATGAGTGAATTTTAGGTTTAGTCGGCTTTTATATGAGCTCACCCCATTCACACTTGGGCGCCCATGCTTAGCCAACTAATCCCTTGAATGTCCCAGTTAGAGTGCGCCTCTCATCGGTGATCACTCTTACCCTTTTCCTATTGGTCCGACAAGCCCGGTACCTGACTCTACCAAATACATAATACACGTCCGTCGTAGGTGATGGGGTGTCCGTGAGCCGTGAGGGTTAACATAGAGCATAATGACTCCCATAATTCCTTCGCAGTAGTCTTGTACACAATTGTAAACAAATGGACTCACCAAGGTGTAGATGAATGGTTTCCACATCACAAGCATCAAGCTCCTCCCACTCATCATCAATGTAAACACCCTCTTAACATTATTTCAATGGAAGTGAAAGGCCCTTATTGAACAAGACACCAAGCATACATGATACATTGCTTCCATATCGGGAAGTTAGTGCCATCAAAGTTATTGATATAGTACTCTTCATTCTCAGACGTTCTAGCCGTGACTGACAAGGACAAATGCAAGAGAGTGAGTCTCCTTTGCATAGAGACCAAAATCTCAAGCGAAATTGAGCAAAATACTATGCATTAAATATCAAGAGTTCTCTTTAGGCATAAACATTCATATACTGCTCAAAAGAGCTTTACAACAACTACCAACTTGGCGTCAAATCACCTATAGATTTTTATAAATATCCTATGGCAAGGCCATGAATATGGATATTCAACAACCTAATCACCTCACACTGGGTAAACCGGCCCCCTGTGCTCTACTTCAAAAAACCTCATGCAACGATCCTTACAAAAGGCCATGCAAACACGACTAGCCATAGTCTTAGAAAGGGCTCTTTCGGATCATGTCTCAAAACGGTTGGGACTACCAAAACAAGCTAGAATCATCTCCACAATTATGTACATTGGAAATATCCAAAACACAATATACATACAAAATGTGAAACTGTCACCAAAAAAACATAGGATACATGCTTAAAAATGTGCCAATGAGTATGCAAGCAAAAGCACAAAACCAGATCCTTGTAGGGAGTAAAATGCTCTTGATAGAGCACAAGCACTCTCAAGTGCTAGTCACGCGTAAACTATATGTATCCAAACTCCCATTTGAATTGTAATGGCTATCACTACCAAATATTCTCATAGATCTTGATGCAAAGCTTGCTAAGAAGAGGAAAATATGGAGAGAGAAGTAAAATGCCAACCTTCCACTCTGATACCACCTGAAGAGTGCACGGTATGTGCACTGTGCGAGGGAGAAGAAAACCAGACACGATCACGATGCGGAAGGATCTCTCAGTGAGGATTTAAATTCCGCATATGATCAAAAGAATAGATAAGGTTAGTACAATCAGTGTGATGGGTGTCCGGTTAATTGGCCTCCCGGAACCCTAACATGAAGCTTCCTATAGCACCACATGCCGACACATGGTGCTACAGGTAGCTCCACAAAGTGATTAGTTGTTTCTTCTTAGACATTTAACCATTGTGTCTAAGAGAAAAATACGTACAACATGTATTGAAGTGATGTGCTATCGAACAAAAATGGACAAACCATGAAACCCAAGAATGTTTCTACAATAGAAACTATGTTAGGGAAAGAGCATATGGGCCACTTGGAGTGCAAAATTTTTCACCACCTCCAAGATTTCAAGTAGGACAAAATAATGTAGTACAAGGGCATGAAAAACCTCAACGTGTGTTGGGACAATAACCTCCTTTACCCCAAGAAACAGAGCCATGGGGAGAATTTCACAACCCATAGAGGCACCTATGGATCAAAAAATGATGCCAGCAGTTTCATACCTAGAATATTCAAACACCTCTTATGAGAGAGGGTTAGACAGTAGTGCCTATCCTCTTGAAAGAAAAAATCCATGGATAGGTTCTGAGAGGATGACAAAACCATCGTACATAACACAACCAACAAAAAATCATTACCTGGTCGATGAAATTATTCTCATGTTCATGGCAAATCAAAACTACAAACCTAGGGGATACCCTCCTAGAACCGGATAACTAATGAGAGCTCCACAAGCTTCCCCACCACGAGTAGTACCATGGTATGAATGTGTAGGTGATCATTGGGCAGGATGTTGTCCACACAAAGAAGAGCGCATAAAAATCTTTGCGTATTGTGAGGGATGTACAAATGACCACCTAATACCACACCGTCAAAAAAAACCTGATAACAAAGAGAAAGCTACCATAAACAAGATCACAGTTGTATTAAGCTCAAGCGGATCAAAAATGGAATCAATGATTCCAATGAATCTTCTAATGAGAGCACAAGTCCAAGAAGTAGCAAGGAATATACCTATGTGAGACAAAAACATCCCACCCAATCAAATTGAAACAGAGAGTTTGCTTTTAGGAACGCCAAAAATTCTTGGAAAGAAAAAAGGGACAAGATGAAAGCCAAAAGGATAAAAAAAAATTGGCCTTAGAAACCAAATTGCAGAAAACCAAAGAACAATTGAGATTGCAAAGGACCATAAAGAAAAATTTGTTGTAGCAAAACCATCAAAAATACCATCGGGAGGTTTGATCTTGGTGGACAAGTCTTTGAGCCATTAGATGCAATTTCGAAGACTTATGGAGATAGTCTAAAACCCAATCAAACCCAAGAGCTTAGATGGCTAATGTATCGTCATCTTGGATATGAAAAAGAGAGGTTGCAGATGTGCAAGGAGCTCATCCAAGTGGCCCAAGCTCTTTCGGAACCACTTGTCTTGGATGCTCCAAAAATTGAGGTGTTGATCCACAAAAGAATCCAGGAAATAGAGAATCGAGGCTGCAAAAAAAGAGACCTGAAAGGGTCAGTAGTTGAGGCACCATTAGATAGAAAGGAAGTAGCCAATACCACTGACGGGTTGAGACCACAAGCAGTTATGCTAATACCAGAAGTAGAAGAACCATGGCCAGAGGATCTGTGGGAGGATATAAGAAACAAAAAAATGGAGGTATCACTGAGATCCATCTACAC
Organism: Adiantum capillus-veneris; assembly: GCF_014529385.1. Classification (NCBI taxonomy): domain Eukaryota; kingdom Viridiplantae; phylum Streptophyta; class Polypodiopsida; order Polypodiales; family Pteridaceae; genus Adiantum; species Adiantum capillus-veneris. The sequence goes on from NC_140933.1 coordinate 15,452,262, forward strand.
CATGAATTCTACCTTGGAAACATTCGATCACTATATGGTGATGTAGGGACAAAGATGTTGGAAGACAACAAACCTCAGTCTTTAAAAACTTTACCTTCCCTCATGGGAAACCATGAAACAAGATCATAAATAGAAAATTACCATCTTAATGGAAATCTGATCCTAAGATGATGGACACTAAGACTCTTCATGAGTTGATGTCGTCTCCTATCCATTGTAGCTAACTCCATCCAAGTTCTTGCAGATAAGACCTCATCTTTGGGAGAGGTGGTAAATTTTTTGGAGAAAATAGGACTAATGGTTTTGCAACCGATCATTTCTCCAAAAACATCAAACAACCAAATGCCAGAACAAACTAAAGGAGAGCTTGTTCCAGTAAATAAGGTGGGAGACTACTATGAGGGAGAATAAGGGAACACTACCTTACCTGTGGAATACAAAGGAGTAAAAAATATTGCAATATTAGACAGTGGGTCCGGAATTTCAATAGCAACCAAGGCAATTTGGGAAAAATGGGGAAAGAAAGGTACACTATCCAAGACAAAAAATGTAGTTCAAAAGCCAGAACAAGACCCAAAAGAACCTCATATGATGGGCCAAGAAAAGCCAAGTGTATAGACCTAGAAAAACCAGGAGAGGAGCCTAAGCCGACATACATAGCCATTGACCTCATGGGAGAAGAAGAGCAGCTATTGATAACAACATTTCAAGAATATAAAGATTTGTTTTCATGGTTATACAAGGATCTAAAGGGAATAGATCCAAAAATATGTGAACACACGATACCCCTTAAGAGTGATGCCAAACAACACATGCAATGTACTTATATGTACAATGAGACATTTACCAAAAAGATTAAGGAGGAGATAGACAAACTTAAGGATGCTGAGTTTATCTATGAGATTAAGCACACCAATTGGGTGTCCCTGATTGTGGTAGTGCCCAAAAAGAATGAAAAGTTACGGGTCTGTGTGAACCTTAAACAAGTAAATGATGCTACCATCAGAGACAACTATACCCTATTAATAACAGATCATGTGATTGAGAGAGTTGCAGGGAAATAAGCTTATAGTTTCTTAGACGGGTTCTCAGGTCTACAACCAATTGAACATAAAATGAGAAGATCAACACAAGAAGGCTTTTCCAAAATATTTACATATAGGGTGATGCCTTTTGGTTTGACCAATGCACCTCCCACCTTTCATAGACTATTGAGTCATGCATTCAAGGAGTATCTCAGGCAATTTTTGAAAATATACGTGGATGATTTGTGCTTGCATTCTTAGCTGAGGAGTGAACACATAACACACTTGGAGAAAGTCTTTGAGAAGTGTATATCTTATTGTACTTGCTTAAACCTTGAAAAATGTGTCTTCAAGGTAAGGTAAGGTAAAATCTTGGGACACACTTTGTCCAAAAATGGGATTTCCAATGGTAAAGATAAGATAAAAGTGATTTTTGCACTTCCAAGACAAACCAAAGTAGAATAATTACAAACATTGATGGGCCATTGCACGTATTATAGGGGCTTCATATACATGTATGCTGTTATAGCTAAGCCTCTGTATGCTCTTATCACCAAGTTTGAGTGGATGGAAGAATGTGAGAAGGCTATTCAAAAATTCAAGTAAGGATTAATTTTTGCTCCAATTTTGCAAGCCCCTAACTAGAACAATATCTTCCATGTCCATATGGATGCATCAGCCTATGCCATAGGATGCATATTAGCTCAATCTAGAGAGAAAAAAATGGATTTTTCCATTTCTTACTCTAGTATGTAGCTAAAAAATGCAGAGAAGAATTATACCACTACAAAAAGAGAAGGGCTAGGAATGATATATGCCGTCAAAAAGTTTAGACAACACCTTCTCGCAAACAACTTTGTTTTCTTTGTAGACCACCAAGCACTGGTGTACTTGGTAAACAAACCTTGCAATATGGGAAGGATTTTTTGTTGGTTTATAATACTTCTTGAGTTTGATTTCACCGTGGTCATCAAGAAAGATACAACACACAAAAGAGAAGACCATATTTTAAGATTGTTCCATAGAGAAGCACCTGAAGCTATTGGTGATGGCCTTCCAGATTCTTATTTGGTCAACGTTGAAATTCTTCAAAGGTGGAGTGAAGAGGTCATTCCTGTACTCACCATAGGATCATTACATGTAGAAAGACAATAGTCAATCATTAATCAGACCAAGAATCTCTAGCTTTTAGCTAGATGGCTATACAAGAAAGGTAATGACCATATCTTGAGACTATGTGTACAACCAAATGAAAACAAATACTACTTGAGACTTGTTCATATACAACACACGGGGTTTCATAATGGGAAAACACCAAAATTTCAAAGACTGATGAGACTTGGTGTCTACTGGCTAAACATAAAAAAAAGTGTCCATGATTACATAAAATCATGTGAAGCCTCTAAAAGACAACCACCAGTGAAACACACCATGCTCTTTAGAGTAAATGGAGCACCCGAATGGAGTACTTGCATTATTGAGTAACCTTCTGGAAGGGATTGAGTAAGGCACGAATGAGAACTATCAAGGAGGAAGCAAATCACTATGTACTGATCTCAAACCAATTGTACTGGCGGTAGGGGAAAGACAACCAATTGAGATTGTGTGCAAATATTTCTCCATCAAATATTTTTTTACTGACAAAACAACAAAGCCAATACTTCTTGTACGAATATGGTGGCCAACCATGTTCATAGATGCAAAAAAATATGTAGTGCAATGAATGCCAACGCACTAAAGAACCTCTATGGAGAGATGAAATTCCTCTTACGACCAATAATAGGAGTTTGATACTTTGTCAAGTGGGGCTTAGATTTTGTAGGCCTCATCATACCTCCTGCATATCGCACACACGCTCAATATATTATAGTAGCAACATATTATTTGACCAAATGGGTGGAAGCAAAGGCTACACAGAAAAATGATGCACGGACTACGACACAGTTCTTGTTTCATGAATACATTTTTACCAGATATACGGCTCTCATTGAGATTGTGAGTGATCAAGGAACCCACTTTGTGAACACTATCATTGAAAGTTTACTAGATGAATTCATGGTTGTTCATTGTAAATCAGCCCCCTATCATGCACAAGCTAACAGACAAGCAGAGAGTACCAATAAAAACTTATGCACGATGCTAACCAAAATAGTAAGTGACTCAAGAATTGATTGGAACCTAAAGCTACACTCAACATTACGGGCTTATAGGGTAGCATTTAAAACTTCTATTGAAACCTCTCCATTTAGGCTTTATGTTCGGAATAAATGCTATCCTACCCATGGAATTCTTGATTCCCACACTTCGAGTTATAGCACAGCTAGGTAGACGGGGCACGAACTCTCTAAAAGACTAGACACCTTGGAGCAACTAGAAGAAACTAGTCTAAAGGTGGTAGAAGGGATATATGCCCAAAAACGACAAATGAAGGCTTTCCATGACCAACATATAATAAGCAAGGAGTTTCAAAAAGAGGATTACGTATTGGTGTATACCATAAAGAAACACTCCAAAAAACTGAAAAAACAAGGGCTGGGGCCTTTTGTGATCCATGACATATGTTGACAGGTCAACCTCTCAACAAAACTTCCACAAAGATTCCATGAAGATTCCTCAAAGATTCTCTAAAGATTCCATATGAAGATGCTGATGAAGTGATGAAGATGAAGATGGATGTTGTAATGTGAAGATACAAGCTCATGGACATCATCAAATATCATGTTATTATCATTTTGAGCCATTACGGCCACTTTTGTAATGTTTACAGGAACCTCATATTTAAAGTCGGCAATTTTGGCCATAGATGCTTGTTGGATGAGCAAAGCCAGCTCACGGTGTTGTAATTAAGCTCTATAGAAGCCTAGGGACAAATCAAGTCATTTTGGTCGGACATTAGGTTTTCTAAGGTTTAGTATATAAACCAAAACCTAAAGCTTTGTAAGGAGACTTCCAATAATCTTATCTTCTGTGTCGACTCGGAGACTGCGAGAGTGTGAGAGTGTGTGTGTGTGTGCTACAAGAGCTATGGTGGTCGGAATCGCAAACGGAGAGCAACAGCGTGTTGCCCACGAGGAGAGCTATGTGTTGATGCTTACATCACACACGTTCGTCTGTGTTTTGGCAGATTCACCCACGAGCTACTTTTGGAGTTTTGGTGATTAAACATTGTCCTTTTTTGCATTTCAGCATATCCACGCGATCAGAGCGAGTAGAACTACACATTAGGCATGTTAGATTTTAGAAACAGAGACCTGTAAAATCCGACCAGACATCCTACACGTTTTCTGCACGGAGGGTATTGGGTTAGGATTTGTGGTCGGAGACCTTAGGGATAGCGGCCTTCCAGTGTGTGTAGGACTTCCCTTGAGTTTCGTGAAATTTCGAGATTGTTTGATGGGCTTTTGGCTTGCGGTAGCATCATAGGAGACTCTCACATTCACAGAACCAATGGCATGTATATTTGATATCTCTGTAGAAAGTAGTCATTAGTCGGTCGAGTAGAGGTTGACACCCTTTGTTTGCTTCCATGCGCCTGCGGGTCAAGCTTCGTCCTCAGTTGACATTATATGTTAGGTGAGTTCTCGCTATGCTGACGTCCGTCGCGGCGTATCCGCCAACATTGGCGCCGCTACCGGAGACGAGGGCCTTAGGTAGATGACCAAGACTAGTCCTAGAGGATAGAGGTCCCTCTGGCTTGCCAGAGTACTATTTTACATTTAGATAGGATCAGAGGGTTGTGGACTCTCTAGGTCTTAGGAGGAGTCTAGGGAGCGTGTGTCTAGTCTAGATCTTCCGTCTTATGTAGTATTAGGTAGTAGTAGGTTGTGGTGTAGAGAGTAGGAGTTGGAGTGGTAGATGTGGTGGTAGATTGACTTGAGAGTCCGTGTGAGGCCAGGAAGCAACCAAGACATCAAAATCTCCATCTCACATGATGAGTAGAAGTAGAGTAAGTAGGATATCTTGATTGCTGATCTAGAGTACTTTATGCATGTCTTATTTGTTGTTAGGCTCATCAGAGAAGTGGAAAAATCTAAGTAAGAATGACGGTAAATTTTGTTTGGAAGCTGATTGGAAGTCCAAAAGTTTCTGTGATTATTGTTGAGAGATCTACAGAGCATAGGGAGTACTACTGCCATAAAAAAATTTGCATTTTAAGACAGTAGACATCCTACACGTAGGATGTCTCCAGGGCACTTTTGACAGGGAATTTGGGCAAATTGAGGTTACCAGTGGGTTCAGAGGGTAGGTGTTACCCTAGTAGCATACTGACTTGAGTGTTTTTCCCTATTTTTGTTGACCAAAAGCCAAAAGACGGAGTCAGAAAACGTAAAATTTCAGAAAAGGCTTAAATTGAGTGATTTTTGCATGTTTTTGCAATTGTGAAATATACTTGCACTTACTGAGAGCATAAGGAAGCATCAGTGACACTTCACTCTGAAAAAATAAGCAGGAGACATCCTATGCATAGGATGTCTACAGAGTGATCTGGGCACTTTTTTGAAAATCTGAGGTTACCAGTGTGTTTAGAAGGTAGGTTCTACCCTATTTTCACCTAGAAAGTGGAAATTTGACCAAATTTTGACAAATTAAAGCCAAAAGAGAAGAATTGCCAGACATCCTACCCAAATTGTGTCCAAGGCCTAATTTTGAGACCAAACCATAGGATGACCCCATAGGCATGTTCTAAATGTTGTATTGAGTGCATGTGATAAATTTCATCTCATTTGGGTCAGTGAAAGTGAAGATTAAACAGACTTTAGCGTTTTTGGAAGGATAAAAGGCAAGAATAGCTAGTTTTGGGGTCTTTTGACATCCAAACTCAAATCTAAGCATACCATTGGGTTGCTGAAGACTAGGGGAATCTTTGGTCCAAGTTTGTGTTCATTCTGAGAAAAAAGACATCCTACGCGTAGGATGTCTACTGCATGATTCTGAGACCAAAATTCTACTTTGACCATACCATGTTTCATATAGCCTTAGATAAGCCTCCTATGCGAATTTGTTCCAAATTTGGAGCTAATTTGACTTGGGAATTCATCAGAACAGACACCATGCTTCTGGAACAGATTCTTGATCATTTGACTAGCCTACAAGTGTCAGAATCAAAAAATAAAAATAGTTCTGAGTTTAGCACATCAAGGGGAAGCTACAGTGCAAGTTTGAGATGAAATAGAGCAAAAAGACATCCTACGCGTAGGATATCTCCATCTTGATTTAGGACTCCAAACCAACATGTGAGCACCCCATTGTGATCAACACAACAAGGAGAAGTTGGGGTGAAAATTTCAAGTCATTCTGAGCAAAAATACATCCTACCCATAGCATGTCTCAAGGTCATTTTTAGGTCCAATTGAAATTTTGAGCATACAAGTGTGTTGTTAGACTCAAGGGGAACCTTGGATTCAATTTTGGGCTAAATCTGAGCAAAAAGACATCCTACCTGTAGGATGTTTCAAGGTCATTTTTAGGTCCAATTGAAGTTTTGAGCATACTAGTGTGTTGTTAGACTCCAGGGGAACCTGTGGTTCAAATTTTGGCCAAATCTAAGCAAAAAGACATCCTACCCGTAGGATGTCTCCAGGTGCTAACTGAACTTCTGGGGAGATTTTGACCTCATACAATTGTTTATTATGTCCTATTAAGCTTAGCCATCAAGTTTCAAGTCATTTCGACATCATTTGCTCCTGACATCCTTCGCTCTGAGTGCACCAGAAGCTTATGCAGCCCAAATCTCGACCTTTTGGCATCCCGATTCAAATCTGAGCATAGCATTGGGTTGCTTGACTCAAGGGGAATCTAGGGTTCAAATTTTATTCAATTCTGAGCAAAAAGACATCCTACGTATAGGATGTCTCCTGCATGATTTTGGACCCTAGACCAACATTTGAAAATACCAAAGTGTTTCATAGCATCTTATAAGCGTGCCAGTCAATTTTGGTTGAATCTGGAGCTCATTTGACTTGAAAAATCAAATGATAGAGTATCCAACTTCTAAAATAGATTCTTGAGCATTTGACCAGCCTTAAGGTGTCAGAAACAAAAAGTGAGGATACCTAGGGGTTCAACACACCAAGGGGAGTCTTTGGGCCAAATTTTATTCAATTCTGAGCAAAAAGACATCCTACCCGTAGGATGTCTAGGAGCTTATTTTGAAATTTGACCATACCACTGTGTTGCTAGACCCAAGGGGAACCTTTGAACCAAATCTTACTTCATTCTGAGCAGAAAACAATTCTGGGCGTAGGATGTCTCCAAGGGGTTTTTGGGCAGGAATTTGGGAATTCTGACACCACCAGTGCGTTCAGAGGGTAGGTTTTACCCTAGGAATATGTTGACTTGAGTGTTTTTGCATGTTTTTGATGTCCAAAAGCCAAAAGGCGAAGTCAGAAAGCGAAAATTTCATAAATTGCTTGTTTGGAGTGATTTTGACATTCAAATGAAATTTTGAGCATACCAAGGTGTTGCTAGACTCAAGGGGAACCTTTGAACCAAATCTTGCTTCATTCTGAGCAGAAAAAATTTTGGGCGTAGGATATCTTAAGGCCAGTTTTAGGGTCTAACTGTAATTTTGACCATACAGGGGTGTTCACAGTGTCACAGAGATCCCAAATCTTCTTTTAAAATTGAATTTGGACTCATTTTGACCATTCTAAACTACATTTCACTATTTTGGCCATAACTTTCACAAACGGTACTGGATTGGAAAATTTTTTATATCAAAATGTAGCCTGAGAGCGACACTACAGATCTTAGAGAAAAACTTGAACTAAATGTATGACTTTGGCAACCATTTAGTTCAACTTTGAAAAAACAAAACGTCGTTTAAGGCCTCAAAATGCATCCGGAAGTTAGATGTGTCTAAATTCGACGATTCGAAAGAATTGTGAGAAAACGGTCACGATTTTGAACATAGTTTTGACTTTTCCCTAGGAGAGGGGCTAGTGAGCCATAAGCAAGGTCATCGGCTAGAGTCAACCCAGGCTCTGGAACAGACTGCTCAAATCGACCTATAGTGGACACGAGTGCATGTGAGATTTTCATTATCGGGAAGCTGAAATTTGAAACCAGATTTGGTCTCTAGGCCTTCTAATTGACCATTAAAGACTGCTAAGTTAGCATATTGAAATTATCTTTTGGGAAAACCATTGGTCACCCGCGTGAAGGTGTAAAAGTTAACCGCGGCCTAGTGTAAAATTGAGAGTCACCTCCAAGCTCAAGGCACAAGTGTGGCCGTCTAAGGCACATCAATAATTTTTGCATTCATTGTGAAAACATTTGCCAGCTAAATAGAATTTTGCAGATTGTGTGCTAAAGTGAACACAGGTTAGCTCGACTCAAGAATCGCTACGAAGGGAGCAGTCGTTGTAGTATAGTGGTAAGTTGCATAACTTATCATAATGCTTCCAATAGATTGAGGCCTGCTAAAAAGCTCTAGAAGCTTCTCTATGTGTAAAGTCTTCCTAGCTATGGAGGGAGAGAGTGAGGATGGGATTCTTGAATTTCTCTTGTGTGCTCTAGTATGATATAGGCTTTCCTGTGTGTGCATGGCTATGGCCATTAGAGAGAGAGAGAGAGAGAGAGATAGAGAGAGAGAGAGAGCATGGTCTTTGTGTGTGTTTCTTGAGAGCTTTCTTGCAGCCTTCATGTGGCTATGGAGCACTCCAATGTGTATATCTCGCATGCTCAAACCGGTTCGGTGCCTTTTCTTTCGCTTGGAAGGCAATTATCGCTGGGTAATACAAAAACGATAAGTTTCATATCGACTAATTCTTGAAGTGCCACCTCAATTGACACGCAAGCTTCATGTCCTTTGGTTGTACAGTCACTCTCTTTGCATGTATGGAATAGAGGTTGGTAGCCTTTAACTGAGAAATGATATTGGCCTCTACAACTTCTTGAATTGCCTCCAGTCTCATTGCTTGCATTCTATATTAATCTCTATAGCTTTGGAGCACCTCTTCACCAAAGAATCAAAGTTGCAGTTGCTGGTGCCACCTCCTCCTGCTCCTCATCGTCCTCCTCTCTTGTTTCCTCCCAATCTTGTGATATAGGGGGAGCTCCTTGCCCATAGGGTAGTGTGTAACGTTTAATGGTCTAGTAACTTGTGTGTAGTGAAAAATAGCATAAACATAGTGAGCGTTTCATTAAGATTAGATTCCTAATGAGCATAGCAAGAGTGCTTGGATGGAGGGAGCAACAAAATCATAACACCTAGTTAGATAGGCATGAACAATACTTAAAAAGAGAGAGAGAAATTAAGATATTGACAACAGTTGAGGACCGGATTTACATGGAGCCGGTCCCCCCTCCAAAAGGTTTTGTATTATAGGTTTCCCCAATCAAGGAAAACATTTTACAATACAATACTTTGTGTTCCTTCAATAAATTGCTGGTGCAACGAAGATGGAAGATTCAAGCACCAAGCTTACACTTGAAAACACAACATCAATTCCCTGATGGTCTCAGAATCAATACCTCACACACCTTCAAAGATGGTGAGAGCTAGCGGGGTATGAGTGTAGATCGAGATGAAGAAGGAGTACTCTTACGAGAAAGAAGTATGTCTCCTCACATAATCACTCTTAATAGCTTAGGATAGGTTAGTAATTAGCATGGTAGAGGAGATGAGCATGCATTGGAGCTTGGCTCTTGGTTGGATTTTTATCACAAAACCAAGAATTGTTGGTGTAGGCCTCCCTTCTCACAAGCTTGGAGTAGATGATGAGATTTTAATTAAATCTTGAGAAGGAGATAGTCTTATTTACTTCACACATGAGCTTGTGTGAGTGTGTGTGTGATACTACCTTGCAGAAATCAGCCCCCTCTCTCTCTCTTGGTCGACCCCTCTTGCTAGTTCCTGTTGTTGGCCCCACATTAGCTCATGCCAGGCTTAGCCAATAGGAAATTAGAAGCATAATTGCTAGCCTTCTGACATGTGTCCCCCTTTCCCCTTTTGTGAGAGCTTTAGGTATTTAGATAATTCAATTAATCTCTCTTTCGACCTCTTTAAGTTAGTCTTCTGGCCAATAGGAATCAAGGAAGCCATTGGGCTGCTGAATGCTCATTGGACCCCTTGGGAGACTATCCAATAGTCTTCTAGAGAGCTTAATTTCTATTGGTTCTTTTATCAAGTTTTTTTAAATGAATTAAACTAAATGTACTCTAGCCTAATTCTCATTGGTCCACCTATATGGCCATCCAATAGGATTTGAATGCACCTTGGGGGCAACTGGGCTAGGAAGTTGACATGTGTCCACTATGCCCTTTGTGTAAAGGTAGCTTCGAAGAGCGAGTGTGTGTTTCTCTCTCATCCCTTACAAAAATGGCTCGCCTCCTTGGGATGTGGGAAGACTTTGAGTCTTCCCACAAGCATCCAATTTTCCCTAAGGTTTGACCATTGAAGATTTCATTTAATTTTGGAACGTTAGCATTTTGGAAGTCTTAATGGGCTGAACCTTAGGGTCTTTGAAGCCCATTGATGCACATTGCACTTTTGCAGATGGCCCCCCCTTTGGATTTCTATTTTTGCTCCTTTGGATCCCTACTATGACCAGTCTGCCAGCCTAACCAACATTCTAACGTTTTCTCCCTTGGTACTTCCCCATATTAAATCATTAGTTTAACATGAGAAAATCATTTAGGAGAATTAGATATTAGTTATTATGACATTACCTCTGTCTTGAAATCATAGTCATCCTCGACTATGAGGTATAGAAGATAACGCCTAGTCATTAATCCGCTTGCTAGCAGGTAGAGGATTCCTATTTTACCCTACAACATCGTCCCAGAATGGATGACTAGTCCACTTGGTGCTTGACAGTGTTAGCTATCGCAAGCATGTCTGCACATTAGTCCATATCAATCTTCCATAGTCATTAGGAAGAGGATGGGGTGTAGGAGAGCCTCTTTATTTGACATGAGCTTATGGAAGTGATTAACATTTTGACGAATAGGTGTACTCCATGTGTGCAAGAATGGTGGGTGTGTAAGGGAAGTGTAAGAGTGGTCAAAGTATGCACTTCCCCCCGAAAAGGGAGGTAGACAATTTTATGATTTTTGGCCTTCCATAACTCCCACATATGATCTCCAATTTGAGCGGAGATCATAGATCTGCAATTTGAGTGTAGATCATAGATTTGCAATTTATGCACCGAGCTCTTTCCATAGATATTCTACATGATATGGTTTTACCTGCTAGATTTTAAATTCCATTTTGGGGGGAAACTTTGAATTCAAATAAACTAGCCATTATGCCTGCTTGAATTCAAAAGTTGTCCTTTGATTACTTTCTTAATACTAAATATCTGACTTCCTTAAATTGCCAAATAAAGAGGCCCTCCTCGACCCCACTCTCTTCCTAATGGTAGAGTGACAAGATCTACTTGGTGTTCTGGAGACGTCGCCTCCACAAACATGATTCTAAGCATGCATACTCATCAATGTGTTTGTACAATAAAGAAAAAGAGAGACAAAAACTTTGTTCATTTAAACATATATACATTTTCTTACTCTAGGAAAGCATTGTAAGCATTGACAAGATTTTTAGGTTATCCTTTAATTGCATGCCTTGCATCCATCTATCATCTTCAAATGGATAGTTCTTAAACTTAATAAGACATTGTCGGATAAGCCACCTCTCAATACCTTGTCTTCATGTCGGAGAATGGACTCGGGCTGCAACACCTCTTCTTGTTCCTCGACCTCCGGTGGGTCTTTAATAGATGGTTCTTGTGGCAGATCTCCTTAGTAAGGCTTTAGTAGGCTCACATGGAAAGCATTGTGTATGATCCAATGACTGGGCAACTTGAGTTGATAGGCCATTTCATTGATTGGTCTAAGAATGTAGAAGGATACATCGTACCTTTTTGCTAACTTAGCATAGTACTTTTGATGTCGCGTAGGATTCTTGCTCGTCGGGTGCCTTAATCGGCCTTGGGAAATTTAAGCAAGAACCACTCATTTTTTTTGAAAGACTTGAGCTCTTCTGTGCTTATTAGCAGCACCCTTTTGCCTTTGTTGTGAGGTAGAGATAACATCCTTAATCGGCCTTGGGAAATTTAAGCAAGAACCACTCATTTTCTTTAAAGACTTGAGCTCTTCTGTGCTTATTAGCAGCACCCTTTTGCCTTTGTTGTGAGGTAGAGATAACATCCTTAATCTTTTGGAAAGATTCTTGTAAGTCTCGGGCTATATTCATCTGCAGTGAAGATCTTCTCATGTACCTTAAATAGTAGGGGATTTTTGGATCTTCCCTCAATTACCTTGAAAGGTGCTTTTCCGGTGGAAGTATGTACAGTGTTATTGTAAGCATACTCCACTAAGGGTAAGTACTTCTCCCATTGGGACCTTTGATCTACTTCTGCTACATAGGCTTTGAGTAGATCGAGAATTTTTAGGTTAGCTATTTCACTTTGGTCATCCGTTTGCGGGTGATAGGCCGAAGAAAGTTTAGCCTTGTCCCTATATTCTCAAAGAGACCCTTCTAGAAATTACTGGTCATTCTAGGATCTCTATTCGACACTAAGGACATTGGCAAGCCATGGTATTTGAATATTTGTGATATAAAGAGGGTTGCCATTTGATGGGCTTTGATAGTCTTTTTGACAGGTATGAAATGTGCTTGCTTGCTAAACCTATCTACTATCATCCATATTTCTATATTCCCATGGATAGACTTGGGCAATGCAAAGATAAAATTCATGGATATGTTGTCCCACGTTGAATTAGGGATTGACAAAGGTTGAAGCAATCCAGGTTGTTTCCCTCTATCAAACTTCGTCTTTTGGCATACCACACATTTTGAAACATAGTCTTGTATGTTTGCTTTCATGGTAGGCCAATAAAAATATGTCTCTATCCCTTTTAGGGTAGACTGAATCCCTCTATGCCCTGCATAAGGAGGAGCATGAGATTCATACATTACTTGCTCATGTAGTGAGTTAGTAACGCATAGTGTATTGCCATAGAGAAGATAATCTTGTAGGGAAAATGGTTCTTCTTCCTTCCCTAGTGCAAGTTCTGAAATTACATCTCTAAAATTGGGATCAATAGCGTACTCATCTATCAAAGAAGATAGATCATTGTGAGTTTCTATGGAGATCACATTTACTCTCGGTCATCTTGACAGTGGATCGGCTACTTGCTTATGCTTGCTAGCAATGTGAACAATATGAAAATAAAATTGTGAAAGGAAATTTTCCCACCTCATTTGTTTGTCGGAGAGCTTGGTTTGCATCATGAAGTACTTAAGGATTTGGTGATTCGTCCGCAAAATGAAAGGAGTCCCTAATAAATAGTGCTTCCACAAGTCTAAGGCATGTAGAACTGCGAGGAGTTCCTTTTCATGTATGCCTAGAGATTGCTCAACAGGGTGAAGCCTTCAACTTTCATAGGCTATGGCACACACATACGATATGTGTCGTCATTCTTTTGCAGTAATAACACGGGTGAACAAAATGGAGATGAGCTAGGCCTAACCATGCCCTTCTCAACTAACTCATGCACTTGCCGCATAATCTCATCTTGTTGAGCTTGGGAAACTCTATAGTGAGGTTTATTAGGCAGTGAACTTCCTGGAAGAAGTTCAATTTCATGATCATCATTGCCTCGTTTAGGAGGTAGTTCACAAGGGGTGTTGTCAATAAAAACATATTGAAATCCCTTGAGAAAATTGGATAACTCTAATTCGTTGTGATTGTTTATATTTTCCTTTGCTAAAGCATTAGGTTCATTTTGAGAATCTTTAACAAAAATTATGTACATCGAAATAGAGCTCTTTATTGACTTATTGAAAGCTTGCTTATGTACAATGGGTATGGTGTTACCCAACTCCTTAGCATCTATGTACATATCTTTTTCCATGAACCTAAAGTTGATTTGCCTTTCACTGAATTTAACATTGGCAATGTTCTCTTACCTTTCTCCAAGCATGGCATAGAGGATATCCTTTGTGGTGAGCATTCCCTTCTTGGATTTTGACCAAGGTAGCTCTAGGAGGCTCATTTCGTGTATTCTTGTGGGGACAATCACGATAAGCATTCCCTTGCTCCCCGCACTTGAAACATCGGTTATCTTTATGATAACGCTCTTTCTCTTTAGGAGAGAGTTTATTTTTTCCTTTATAAACTCCCTTCTCCTTAGATTGTTGTTATCTTAGAGCGTTATCTTTACCAGGGATTTAATATTTATGTGATCACTAAAAAATTTTACGTGATCACAAAGCGTTAACTAATGTTAACAACCACATAAATTGGAGTTTTTCAAAATTGGTTTCTTCCCCCTTCATCCAATAGTATAAATGCATGACTTTGTCAATGTTAACAAAAGATTCAACTTACCAACTAGATGCTCACTCTAATGTCATTTTGAGTGATTACGTGAATTTTAAATCCCTCAGATTCTTTACGATAATGCTCTAGCTCTTCAGGAGAGAGTTTATTTTTTCCTTTATAAACTCTTCAGGAGAGAGTTTATTTTTTCCTTTATGAACTTCCTTCTCCTTAGATTGTTGTTATCTTAGAGCGTTATCTTTACGATAACGCTCTAGCTCTTCAGGAGAGAGTTTATTTTTTCCTTTATAAACTCCCTTCTCCTTAGATTGTTGTTATCTTAGAGCGTTATCTTTACGATAATGCTCTAGCTCTTCAGGAGAGAGTTTATTTTTTCTCCCTTCTCCTTAGAGCTTTATCTTTACGATAATGCTCTAGCTCTTCAGGAGAGAGTTTATTTTTTCTCCCTTCTCCTTAGAGCTTTATCTTTACGATAATGCTCTAGCTCTTCAGGAGAGAGTTTATTTTTTCTCCCTTCTCCTTAGAGCTTTATCTTTACGATAATGCTCTAGCTCTTCAGGAGAGAGTTTTATTTTTCCTTTATAAACTCCCTTCTCCTTAGATTGTTGTTGTTGGCGTCGACTTTGGGAGACTTTTGGACATGGTCCTTCTCCTTAGGCTCGTTATTACGGTCCTTGTTCTCCGTGGGCTTGAGATTTCTCTTAGCCCCTTGTTGTAAATTGATTCATGAAGCCACCATGGTATGTTATATGACCGTAGATATAGTGCATGGCCTTTGGGAGTTGACATACTCCGCCATATCTTTAGTTAAACCCGCAAAAAATTGTTGTTTTTGCTCTCCAAAATCCATCTTTTTGAAGACAGTGGCTTTGAGATGTAAGTCCCAAAACTTTTCTACATATTTGTGGATAGATTCATAGGGAGAGAGCTTCAAGCTTTGCCACTAGGTGAGTACTTTGTCTTCGGCATCGGTAGCCAAAAACTGCTTCATGATAGAAGCTCTTAAAGCTTTCCACCTTCGTGGAGCTTCATTGTTTGCTCGTAGGCTAGACCACCATTGCCTGGTGGAATTTTAAAAATGCATAGCTACATGGCGTAGCTTAGAGGATTCCATGAATCCCTCATCTCCAAACACCGCATCGAATTGTTGGATAAAGGCCAAGACTTTGTCTGTAGCACCAAAGGTGCCATCGTAGGTAACGAAAGAGATGTTCTTCCTCCCTTTTTGAAATTTTTGAGCTTGAACGACCTCTTCCGCGTGGCATAGGATTTTGTATGGTGTCTTCCTTTAGGTGGTTCAAAAGTTGCACCATTACTTTCTTCATAAGAGGAAGAATTTGAGGAGGATGGAGAAGCGGGTGACCTCTTTGTCGCCTTTTTCTTCCTTTTTTCCTCCTTGTCTGCACCATCACTTTCTTTAGAAGAGGAATATGGAGAAGAGGGTGACCTCTTTCTCTCCCTTTTCTTCTCTTGTCTTCTCTCATCCCTCTTTGAATTACAACGTAGAGAAGTGTGCAATGGTCTTCTCTATTTAGGGGGTGTTGGAGAGCATTTTGCCCGCCGTCTTCATGGAGACATCTCCCCCAAGGTGGCAAGAGACTCACTTGTTTCTCATTCTTTTGATGGGGGCTCTACCATTGAACTTGAGTTCTCCTTTGGAAAGGAGATGTGTCGTCAAGTAGTTGATTTTTGAGCCCTTCATACCGATCCTCTTCTTCTTCCCTTATGGGAGAGAGACCTCTTTTGGAAGTCTCACAAGGAGGCTTCCTAGGTACTCTCCTTCTTGGTGGGGAGTTTGGAGAATCCAATGAGTACGTAGCTGCCATTGCACTTCACCTTGGAGGGATGGATTTCCCATGGCTTGTTGAAGCCTAGTAACAAGGTAATTGACAAGCATAGGGGCATCATTACTAGCCTGTTCATTAGCAAAATCAAAGCTATCAACATTAATTTCACTCTCTTTACTATTGTCAACCATTCTAACAACTTTTAGGTGTAAAATTTTTAAGTGTACTTTGGCACTTCAAGCCCTTCTTGCTACTTCTCTTAACCCCTTTACAGAAGCACTCAAGCTCATGTACCCATGGCTCAAATATCATTAATTTCAAGGAATAGAAGAGAGTTTCTTTCACCACCAGAAGAGAACCGGCTCCTGTCAAGCGTCTAATAGCTCAATAGTGGTTAAAAGACACATAGAACTCCACTATTAAGACCATAGCTCTTGATGATGATGCCCTATTATGTGCACGAAGTAGGCACCCTGCAAGGCTAAAACATCCCTATTCTACTTACTCAATTGGCAATTAATAATACTAACCATTTATAGTTAGCTTGAGGACCTCTGTTCTTGAGCAAGAAAAGAGAAACCTTGTGCTCTGATACCAATGTAACATTTAATGGTCTAGTAACTTGTGTGTAGCATAAAATAACATAGACATAGTGAACATCTCATTGAGAATAGACTAATGAGCATAGCAAGAGTACTTGGATCGAGAGAGCAAAAAATGCATAACACCTAGTTAGATAGGCATGAAAAATACTTCAAAAAGAGAGAGAAATTAAACTATTGACAACAATTGAGACCAGATTTACATGGAGCCGGCGGTCCCTCCTCCAAAAGTCTTTGTATTATAGGTTTCCCCCATCAAGGAAGACATATTTAAATACAATACTTTGTGTTCCTTCAATAACTTTCTGGTGCAATGAAGATGGAAGCTTTAAGTACCAAGCTTACATTTGAAAATACGACATCAATTCCCTCACGGTCTCAGACCCAAGACCTCACACACCTTCAAACATGGTGAGAACTAGCGGGGTATGAGAGCAGATCGAGAGGAAGGAGTATTCTTATGAGAAAAAAGTATGTCTCCTCACATAATCCCTCTTAATATCTTAGCATAGCTTAGTAATTAGCATGGTCGAGGAGATGAGCATGCATTGGAGCTTGGCTCTTGGTTGGATTTGCATCACAAAACCAAGAGTTGTTAGTGTAGTCCTTTGTAATGTACCCAAAATTTATCCATATAAGTCATTTCAGTTATTTTGCAAAGTAATTGAGATTCTCAATTTTGTGAGTCATCGTGAGTTTATCAAAGCAATCAGATTGAAAATCGGGTTCAGAATCTATTTATTTATGATCTTTCTTTATATGGAACAATAGGTTTATGTGGGAACCTAATCTATGTGTGAAGAAAAAGCTTAGAGATAGTATTTTTAGGAAAGAAAGAGAGGTGAGTCAAAATTAGGATACTTCTTTCTTTCTCTCTCTCAACATAGAATGGGAACTTGTAAGTATAGATATTTTTAAAAATCGCGCATAAGATTCGCGAACGTCACCAAAAAAAAAAACTTTGTTTTTTTTTTTGAGCCGCGACGACGCGCGAGATTTTCCTTCTCCTATTCTTGAAACCCTCTCAGTATTCTTAGAACCCCTTGGGGCCTATATAAAGGACCCTTCTCCTCTCACTTTGAACAAACACATCTACAAAAGTGGAAGCTCTCTTGCAACGACGCGCCGAAGGAAGCCTATCACCCTAAACCTCTCACCTTCAAGCCATCTCCATCTCAAAGTCTTTCTCTACCATCGTGTTGTCCTTGGAGCTGTTGAGTTCTCTTCTCTATTTCCCTCTTCTCTACAGCGATATGATGGCCCCGAAGCGAGTTACTTGAATCTCGAAGGACGCTCATGTCGCTCCACCTCCAAGGAAGGCGCAAAAGAAGATATCATCTACTCCAAACGTTGCTGAAGTGGATGTATTTGTCGCGGAGAAGTCAAAACTATCCAACCTCAAACACGGGAGGTAATCGAACATGTCGCTAATGCGATAAGACAAATTTATAATTCTGCATTGCTATTTATGTTTGACCTAGAAAGCTAAGCATAGGGAACCCCTTAAACCGTCCACAGAAACGTGATTCTATCACAAGAAACAAGCATATGTTTTTATAGATTAGTGAAAGAACTGTTTGATAAATTGTCACTGTTTGTTGAATTGTTATTGCTTAACAAATTGTTATTGTTTGATAAGTGGATTCTGATTGATATAAAGAATTGGTTGATCATGTTTGAAGAATCATCTAAAGAAAATAATTGTTGAAAGAATATCTTTTGATGAGTAGCGACATGATTCCGCGGGTAGTGGAGATTAAGCTGAGGTTATCGGCATTCTTTTGTTCCTGGCGGTTAGCGGGATGCCTCGGGGGTAGCGAGATGCCTGGCGGTTAGCAAGATGCCTCGCGGTTAGTGAGATGGGAAGGTTGCAGAATTTGCATTTAGTAAATAAATCCTTTGTAAAGGCTCTGTTGGTTCAACAGAGAAAGTCCGCGGGTAGCGGCGACTCATGAGAAATTGGAAAAGTTATTTTTGTTGAATAATAGGGCTGTCTTCATTAGGCCTTGTTTGAATTGTTTTGGTATTGTTTGAAGGGATGTATAAAAGAACCTATGTTTGAAATTAATTAAGGAACACTGGTTGTATATGTAAAATAGTGTAGTAGTAATTAGAAAACAAGTTAAAATGTGTGAGTGTGGGATGAAAAGTGGGGACTGGCTCAGGTTGCCAAGGATGGGTGGTCTCGATTAGTCAAGAAACTCTCCACTTCCTCTTATTAAGAGAAGTGAAATTAGAGACTCATTGTGCCAAGAGTCAAGATGGCCCAAATCTACATAATACAAGATTACTTTTTAGTTAAGACTAAGTCTCATATCATATTTATGGTTTATGGATGGCATCCGTGCCTCTTAAACGTGGGGAAGAAGGCGTTGTTTATGGATTGGAAACTCATAGAGTTTTCAATGTCTTTGGGGCTTTGTTGTTGCCACGAAGGCTAGCCCACCATTGAAGAGTGATTTTTGGAAGTGTACAGCTACATGGTGTAGCTTGGAGGACTCTGAGAATACCTCATCTCCAAAGGCCACATCAAATTGTTGGATGAAGGCCAACACTTTGTCGATAGCACCAAAGGTGCCATCATAGGTGAGAAAAGAGATACTCTTTCCTCCCTCCTTGAACTTCTTTATCTTTTGTGACCTTCGCCATGCAGGGTATGATTTGTAATGTCCAAGACTCCTGTATTATGTAGGAGAATAGCCATAGCTTTCATTGGAAGAGGAGGAAGGTGAAGAAGAGGGAGAAGAGTGTGACCTCTTTCTTCCCCTTTTCTTCCTTTGTTTCCTCTCCTCCCTTTCGGAGTGGCGGGGAGAAGGATTGTGTGTTGATCTTTTCCTCTTCGAGGAGTGGGCGTTCATCTAGACCGCCATCTTTGTGGAGCCACATATTCATAAGAACTTAAAGTTTCATTGCTTTCTTGATCTTTGGATTACTCCTCTCGTATGGGAGAGAGTCTTCTTTTGGGGGTCTCTCCAAGAGGCCTCCTAAGATCTCTCTCCTCTTGGAGAGGAAGGCAAATCCCATAAGCGCAAAGCTGTTGTGTAACTTTGGCTTGCAAAGCATGGTTTCCCATAGCTTGTTGCAACCTAGTTACGAGATAATTCACAAACATGGGGGCATCATCATTAGCACCTTCATGTGCAAAATCAAAGCTATCTATGTTCTTTTTACTCTCTTGGTTGTTGTCATCCATGTTAACAAATTGTATGTACGTATTTAGTGTATGCTTTGGCAATTCAAACCTTAGTTTCCACTCCTTTTAGCCTTTGAAAATTGGCGCTTAAGTATCAACACCCACGGCTCGAAATGGTTAATTATAGAGAGTAGTGGGGTAGGTTTAACATACCAGAGTTGTGAAGGGCTAGATCCTTTTGGCTCCATAATGGTAAAGCTGTAGGAAAGTCTAAAAAGACTCCATTATTAGGTACAAAGCTCCTAAGGTGTGCACCATATCCCACATAGTGGGCTCAACAAAATTGATAACAGATCCCAGTTCCAATTACCCTAATATATTAAACAAAATCAACCACTTATAGGCTACTTAAGGACCTCTCTACTTAAGCAATAAAAGAGAAACCAAATGCTTTGATACCAATGTAATAGAATTGGCCTATTAACTTCAGACTAGTGAAAATTAGAGAGAGTACTTTTGTGAAATTACTTTGTGAACATAGCGGGTAAACATAATTGATGGTAGCAACATAAATATAGCACTTAGTAAACTTGGCATGAAAAATACTTTTGCAAGAGAGAGAATTTAGAGAACATGACAACAATTGAGGACCGAATTTATGTGGATCCGGTCCCCCCTCCACTAGGAATTTGTATTATGGTTTCTCCCATCAATAGAGACTTGTTAAAATACAATCTTTGTGTTCCTTGTGACCTAGGTGATGCAATGAAGATGGAAGATTCATGCATCACGAGCATAACATAAACTTTGTGGAAAGCTTGAACTATCCCAAGACCTCAAACACCTTCCAAGTCATGCTTGAAGCTCATTGGACCCCTCCAGGCCTAGCCAATCATAAGCAGGAGTCATACCAAGAAATAAGGGTAGCCTGGTACAAGTGTCCCCCTTTCCCCTTTGAGACAGAGGAATTAATAAATGCACAAAAATTAATTAAATCTTTTAATTATCATTCGACCCCTTGGGTGGCCAACCAATAGGCTTCAGGCACACCATGACGGCAAAATGAGGAGGAACTTGACAAGTGTCCCTCTTTCTTTCTTTGTACCAAGCTTGCCTTGAGTGTGTGTGTGTGTGTGTGTGTGTGTGTGTGTGTGTGTGTGTGTGTGTGTGTGTGTGTGTGTGTGTGTGTGTGTGTGTGTGTGTGTGTGTGTGTGTGTGTGTGTGTGTGTTCTCTCGCATCCCCCTTCATTAGGGCTCGCCCCCTCCTTGTAGGGATTGATGATTGACTGTTTGAAACCTCAAGCCCCTCAACCTTGGGCCTGGTTCCCACCACAAGCTTGGCCCTTAAGCCCCTCAAGATTGGGCTAGGTTCCCACCTCAAGTACAGCCCTAGCATGACAAGCACCTTAAGCATCTCAATCACCCGAGCACCTCAAGCACCTCAATCATCAAGCACGACAAGCACCTCAAGCACCTAAGCTTGGGCCGAGTTCCCACCTCAAGCTCAGTCCTAGCTTATTACCTAAGGTCAAAGGAAATGTACACTAACTATTGGAGGTCTTCAATGAAGCTAACCCTAAGGTCTTATGCTCCATTGGTTAGCCCTGCTCTTGGATAGACCATCTCTCATTTGGGCCCCTTTACCATTGGCCCCATGTTGAGATGGATCTATAAGCACATGTCTATATCTTAACCCTTGTTCCCGTTTATTCTCCCACATTAAGTGATCAGTTTAATATGAGAAAATCATTTGGGTTTGTTAGATATTAGATTTTATGACAACTATTATGCAAAGACATGTTTATCTAGCAAGTAAGTCTTTATGTAAAGTCTTAATTTACATGATACATAAAGACTTACTTGCTAAGAAGCAATGCGACGGACCTGCAACGTTGTTAGGGTTTCTCGTAGCCTATGAGGGATGTAGAGTAAAGAGGTTGGAAGGCTTCTTCTATGGAAGGGGTGGGACTCTACATGTTGCAACACTATATGAGACTCGTGCTAACAATAGTGACACAAAAAGAGAGCCACTTTTTGCAAATTGCTCGTACGGTTTGGGTTAACTTACGTATATATCCACACCTAAATTTATGGACATTAAACACTTGAAATCAAATAACCTTGAAAACAAACCATAAAACATATATGAACCACTCATCAAACTTATGACTCCATACAGAGTTAGAGTTTTGTTTTTTTTTAAACAAAAATACATAGTCAAGTTTCTCAAAGCTTTAAATTTTAGTAATAAAGTGTAGCAACATAAGCATGAGTTGGTAAATCCTCAAAATTTTAAGTGACAAATAACTATAACCAAATTTGCATTTTGAGGGTCCTCAACCAAGCCGTGCCACCTTCTAAAAGATACAAAAATGTTTTCATGGGTAAAATAATGCCTCGATAATGCTCTCTGAGAATCTCACATGCAAACAAAGCATGTTTCACTTAGATGAGATGATGTTTTTGTAGATGATGCAGTTTAGGCCTTGTTAGCATGTACCAAGGAGATATATATGAGATCATAACATGTATGTGATATTTTGTTGCCTCTATTTAATAGTGGGAGTACAAATTTATGTCCGAATGAATTATATGTGCAACTTATGCGAGTTTTAAATGATGCTACGGATCACCCATTTTCTTATGCATATTTACACGATGTAAATTGATAAGGATAGATTTGAAAACAAGCAAGCTAGAGGTATATCATCTTGCGGGACAATAAATTAGGTGGACCTTTGTCTACTCATACTCGTTCAGGTTTTCAACATGCCTCTTATGTGTCAGATTATTATTTTTTGGTTGTGTCTAGTATGTATGATGGGGAATCACCTTTGTCATTTGATGAGAGTTCAGAAAAGTGGTTGGGTGCAATGCAATCTAAGTTTGATGCTCTTGTGAAGAATGTCACATGGTCTTTGTGTGACTTTCCTCTTAGCAAAAATGCTAATATTATTAAGTGCATTTTCAGGTTGAGTGTAAGCTTGATGATATTGCTACTCATTATAAGGCTAGGCTTATGGCAAAAGGGTATGGTCAAGAGAAGGGCATTAATTTTGATGAGACTTTTGCTCCCAATTTCCTTATGACTACCATTCATAGCATGCATCTAGTGGCAGATCATAATGGTGGGAATGTATATTGGTGGACATAAAGTGAATGGTGATTTTATGGGGAAGTCTATGTATCACAACCTTGTGGTTTTGTTCAAAAAGAGTAGGACAACGATGTGTGAATGCTTGAGAATGCTTTTTCTGGTTTAAAACAAGCTCCTTATGTTTAGTATGAAAAGCTTCTTGCTTACTTAACTCCACTAAAAGAGTGTGTGTATGATGTGTATGTGAAGAGAGGGAAGGTAGAGAAGATGGAGAGGAGTGTGTGGGTGGAGACAACCTCACAATGGTATGAGAGGAGCCCCTTATTCTTGTACAGACATAAGAATAAGGAAAGTGTAGATGGGCAGCGGGACAGTGTGTCCGACTCAGGGAAAGGCACACTGCCTTTATCCAAACAACCTCCCAAGGCGAGTGTGTCGATAAGTGGATTTACTATAGAACCTAGTAACTATACAATGATAGGTGAGAGACTCTCCCAAGATACACCTACTGGCGCTCTCAAAGTAATGCATGTAGAGTGCGCAAGTGATGGAGAAGGTAGGAAAGAAGACTATACACACACACCAACACACATCAATACACACACACACACAATCGTTACCCTACAGCAGCCATTCAACGTGCTACTCTCACTCTTCTTCTCTTTGAACTATTATCCAAAGTATATTTACAACATAGTATAGTCAGTGTCCGGCCGTCCATAGCACAACGGACATATTCTTCAACTTCATATTCTTTAACACTCCCTCTCAAGCTCAGAATGAGCTTGTATATGATGGATTTCCAATGCTTCACGAAAGTAGCAAAACTTCTCCTTTCTAAGAGCTTTTGTAAATATATCCGCAACTTGATCATTTGTCTTCACATACACCAAATCAATCTCACCTACCAAAACTTTTTCTCTAATGAAGTGATAATGTACTTCAATGTGTTTAGTGCGAGCATGGTAAACTAGATTCTTTTCCAACATGATGCTGCTAATATTGTAACAATATATAATGACACTGTCAAGATACTCAAAACCAAAGTCTACCATAAGTACTCTCAACCATGACTCTTCACATGCTGCCAAAGCTACTCCACGATGTTCAGCTTTTGTACTTGATAATGCTACAGTTAATTGCTTCTTGCTACTCCAACTTATCATACCATTGCCAATGGAAAATGCATAACCACTTGTAGATCTTCTATCCATAAAATCTCCTACCCAATCTACATCTGTGTAACCATATAGACAAAGCTTCCCATTCTTTTCATAAAACGTTCCATAATTGACAGTGGCTTTCACATATCTCGTAATCTATCTCACTACATCAAGATGAATTTTACATGGCTTTTGCATGAATTGACTCACAACACCCACTGCATAACTCAAATCTGGCCTTGTTGTCACAAGTAAATAAGACTTCTAACCATCTTGCAATACATAGTGACATCCTCAATGTAATGTCCATCATCAATCAACTTCACATTTTGATTAAGAGGTGTATCAACCGGTTTGCACGCTGTCATTCCATACTTCTCAAGCATATCCAACGCATATTGTCTTTGTATTATCCAAATTCCTGATAAAGTGTCGACAATTTCAATTCCCAAGAAATATCTCAACTCACCAAGGTCCTTCATGTTGAATTCTCTCAACAAACTCTTCTTGACATGCAAAATTTGCTCATCATGACTTCCAGTGAGAATCAAGTCATCAACATAGATAAAAATAACAACGATCTCTCCATCAACATGCTTCAAAAACAATGATTGATCAACAGTAGACTGTTTAAATCCAATCTTCTTCAAGAATCTGGTCATCTTTTCACACCAAGCTCTAGATGCTTGCTTCAAGCCATACAATGCTTTCTTCAACTTACACACATAATATGGAAACTGTGGATGTTGATAACTCTCTGGCTGTATCATATAACTTCTTCTTACAAGTCACCATTCAAAAATGCATTATAGACATCCATTTGCCGTAACTTCCAACCGAACATACTTGCCATTGCTATCACCAATCTGACTGTTGTCATCTTTGCAACTAGACTAAATGTCTCATCATAATCAATACCTTTTATTTGTGCATAACCTTTAGCAACAAGCGTCGCTTTGTATCTTTCCACACTACCATCTGACTTGCACTTGACTTTGTATACCCATTTTGAACCAATTGCTTTCTTTCCACTTGGCAAGCAAACCAAATCCCAAGTGTCATTCTTCACAAGAGCATCCATCTCATCATCCATATCTGACTCCCATTCTGATTTTCCAATTGCCTCTTGAAAACATGTAGGCTCTTTATGTTGCACATGTGAAACCATGTATGCATAATGTGTACGCATGTAACCGTTGTATGTGAATCTATCAACTTGATAACGCACCCTCTCTGATCTTCTCAACTATGGTGCACTCTTCTCTTCAAATCTTGCATAGGGGGGTACATATTTCTCAGTATGCTTACTGCGAGGTGTCCTCAAATGTGGTAAACCATGCTCTTCATCAAGGCTTTCATCTCCAGAACTCTCCTCAACCACTTTCTTATTGCCTTTCTCGTCTTGCTTCTTATCTCGCAAATGACCGCTCCATGGGTTGACACTTCCTGTACTCTCCTCTGCCATATGTGGTTCTGAAATAGTTCTTGTTGATGGTCATGGCTTATCAACAACATGACGCACATTCTCTGGCTCTCCATACTCATCTTCTATCATCACTGGCTTTGGTTTATACCATGGTTCATGCTCACAAAATCTGACATAAACTTGTCTTATCGTAGGATCATAACACTTGTAACCTTTCTTTTCAACTGGATAGCCCAAGAATATACACTTCATTGCCTTTGGCTCCATCTTATTTCTTGCTTCATTTGGCACATGAACATAGCAAACACATCCAAAAACTTTCATGTAGGAAACTGTTGGTTTGATCCCATAAAGTCTCTCATAAGGTGAAATTTCATGAATGGCAGCTGTTGGTGCTCGATTCATAATGTGTACTGCTATATGAACTGCTTCAGCCCAATATGTTAATGGCATATTCATCTCATTCATCATGGATCTTATAATCTCTGCTATGACTCTATTCTTTCTCTCAGCAACTCCATTTTGTTGTGTGTGTATCTGTAAGTAATCTGTCTTTTTATGCCTTGTTCACGTAAGTAATCATCAAAACTGTGTGATATGTACTCTCCCCCTCCATCTGTACGTAGGCATTTAATTTGACAACCATTCTCTTTCTCAACCATAACTTTGAACTCTAAGAATACCTCAAATGTCTCTAACTTTGCCTTTAGAAAGTAAACCCATGTCATTTTGCTGTAATCATCTGTGAATGTGATAAAATATTGACAACCATTTGGCATAGCATGATCACAAGGTCCCCAAATATCTGAATGAACAATTTCCAAAGGACTTTGGCTAATTCTCCCCCTCTTTGGAAATGGTAAACGAGATTGTTTTCCAAATTGACAAGCTTCACAAACATGATCCAAATTCAATCTGCCAAACTTTGGTAATCCACGTACAATTTGATTTGATTGCATATGCTTTAGTCTTCTAAAATTGACATGACCAATCCTCTTATGCCATAACTCTGCCCAATCATCTTGAGTGGCTAATTTGTTTACATACATACCGCTCTATAAACATGGATCTCCAGCTTCCAATGAGAATAAGCGACCTTTCTTTCTTCCACGTGCCAATATCTTGCCTGGTTTGCCTTTGTGAAACTCCTCTATGAAACAACCATAACGATTAAAACGGACTTGCAACCCTTGATCAGTCATTTGTCCAACTAATACTAGATTCTTATATAGAACATCTCCCAATGTGTTGTATGTCCCGTCTTTTTCTAGCAATGGAACTGAACCAACATGCGTAATCTGATGCATAGTATCATCACCTGTAGTGACAAACTCATCCTCTTCTAACTTCTCTTTTCTATCAAACCATTCACCATGATATGTCATATGATTTGTGGCACCACTATCTAAATACCAATCATCTATATGATGTGGCTCCACCATGCTTCCAACAACATGCTCCATAGGAAATAAATGTCCACTCGATCGATTGTCATATATATTTTGATCATAAGGATTGTATCCAACAAAGTTTCATCCATGTCTGCCATAACCTCGGCCTCTTCCACCACGATCACGATTTTGATTTAGCCTTGTGTAACATTCTCTTTCAAAGTGACCATAAATGCCACATCTGTTACAATATCCATCTCTTTGAGGATGTACAAATTGTCCACCTCCACGTCCACGAGGTCGGGCTCTCCCCCTGCCTCTTTGGCTGTAATCATTGTAACTTTGACTTTGTTGGTTTTTCCATTGACCTCTTCCAGCATTGTTTCCACGACCATAGTTTCCTCTTCCACCTCTATTGTTTCCACGATCTCTAGAGTAAAAAACCTGATCTCTAGAATTGTTATTTGATGTAAAAGGACCTGACTTGCCTAACTTCACCTCTTCTTGCAAACAAAGGTTTACTAACTCTTCACAATTACGCATGTGTCCTCGAACAAATATAGATGTATCCAATGACTTGTATTGCGGTCCCAAACCATTCAGTGTCACTGAAACTAAGTCATCGTCTGGAACCTCAACATTAATGCTCGCAAGATCTTCCTGTATTTGCTTTATCTCTGTCACATAATCTGATATGGATCTATTTCCTCTCGATACACAATGTAATCTTTGCTTCAAGTGAACTTTTCGTGGTTCTGTATTGGAGCTGTTCATTCTTGCTAGTATCTCCTATGCTTCCTTTGGAGATTGATCCTTCTTCACATGTCGTATAAAGAAGTCTCTAATGCATAGTGAAATCCAATGCATCACTTTCCTTGAATTCTTGATCCACTTCTTGTAAGCTTCTACTCTTGCTTGCCATGTTTTATGTGCTTCAACATTCTCTCTGTTTGGCTCCAAACCAACCTCGGGACACTCTTGTTCACCTGTAATGTAGTCCCATAAACCTTTGCCCATGATGAAGTTCTCCATCCTGTAAGACCATATGTTGTAGTTCTCTCTGGTCAGCTTCTCTCCAACACTCTGTGTGACTTGAGTTGAACTTTCTGCCATCTTCACTCTCTCAATTTCTTCCAAAGGATTTTGACAAAATTTTGGCAGAGTTCCGTTTGTATTTGGACAATATCTCAAGTGACAATCTCAACCAAAGTGCTCATAAACACTGACAGAAAATATCTCACTACCAAGGAAAAATCCACTGACTCACTTTGCCATAGACTGACTCAATACTATGCATAAATACTCTAAAACAATGGCCACATGGACATGTATGCAAATGCAATCCATATGTTGTCATGTACCACATATCCATACATCCACCTTCTTCCCATAGTCGTAAACGACATATGAGGTCTTTAGCGGGGCCTACTTAATCCACCTTGCCAAGGTACCAAAGCTCCCAAGGCAAGGCTTCAAAAACCTCACCCAACCCTCACAAAGGCTGTAGTTTTTCAAAATACATTAACCACATTTCCATACATAACCACAAAGTACTCAATCTGACAATATAACCGCCTCAACTTCTTTCCACAACCTTTCTTACATAGGCGACTATCCATAACGGACCCACAACAACCAAACATAATCTTCAATAACACAATATCATGATGCAAAAGCTCTACGTCACTCTCCAAAACCTATGTAAATGCAAAATTCTTCACCTATAACCTGTAAATCTACTGCCGAGCGCAAAACTGGAAATCTCTTATGCCTGTGTGAGCTGGCTGTTTACTGCAGGAAATTTCTGATGCAGATTTTGTTAAATCTGAGTATGCCAATGTGTCCAAAATGCCAAAAAACATAAAGATAGACTCCTCGATCACTGTATTTCGAGTTCGGGTGAGGGAGTTATGACCAAAAAACCTCTCTTTTTGGTTGTTTTCCAGAGCTGCGGAAATCTGTGTATTGACTGTAGCTCCTTAAACTAGGCTCTAATACCAATTTGTAGAGTGCACAGGTGATGGAGAATGTAGGAAAGAAGACTACACACACACATCGAGACACACACACACACACAATCGTTACCGTGCAGCAACAGCCATTCAACGTGCTGCTCTCACTCTTCTTCTCTTTGAACTATTATCGAGAGTATATTTACACATAGTATAGTCAGTGTCCGGCCGCCCATAGCACAATGGACATACTCTTTAACATCATATTCTTTAACAATGCATGTCCTAGTACAAACTCTAGCAATGTACAAAAGCGTATATCTCTAATACATGAGTATCTTGGTAGGTATTATGTAATGGCATAAATAACTCCATGATGCATCATGCCAGTGTCAATCGTCGCTCGACAATAACCCCAATCGAAAACGCTTCCCCTACAACTACTTTTTTGGGTCTTCACACTTAAAGGTCATACATGAGACTCCTGAAGATTGACAAAATATGTGCAACCCTAGATATCCTAGCCACCTCAACACTATTTGCATCAAATGCATCATCAGTATTACAACTAGTCACATATGGATGTGTTGAATCTACCTTGTAGAAGACCACCTTCCCCTTGTCAATAGTGACCAAAGAAACATATCCTGGCATCACCATATCAGCCTCTAGCATGAGCATATAAAAATACGCCACATCACTCATCCCCATAGTAGGAGGCATCTTTGTCCTAAGAGGGTACATCTCTTGTCTCTCGCCAAACCATGGCCGCTCTAACTTTGCAACAATGGACATGTCATGCACAAAAATCATCCACAAAAGAGACCCATCTCATCTCTCATTGACATTTCTATAACCAAATCAAGACCGAATTGTCTTGTACCTAATATATATGCAGTGGGTAGAATAAGCCACTGGAGGCTCCTTTCGCAATCACTAGCAGTCCCCACTGTATCTAGGAAGACTACTCTCTAAGAAGTATATGGAATCCACTATTTCCTAGTTGTCTCATTGGGATCAAACTCTATCTCAGCTGACAAACATAATGCACATGATGAAGTATGTATGATGCACCCCCTGTGCAATGACAAGCAAATATCTCTTGCACCCTCTAGGTCATAGGTAGAACCATAAGTTAGATGCACAAAACCAAGTCTCGCGCTATAAAAACTATTGAATTACTCAACACATAGTGTCATGTTGGAAACTATCTTCATCTAGTAACCAACATGAAGAAAGAGTGCCATCCATAAACTCCGTATATGCAAGAGGAACAACAGAGGCAAATATGACAATACTGTCACTGGCATACGCAGCCATCTAAAAAATGCCTCTATAACCCGTGTCAAATTCAAATCTATAACTTGCATATATCTCCTCTACTACCTCATATGCCTGAAGCAATGTCCTCTAATGTGCCATGTGCTACCACAATTCCAACAACACAAGTATTGACCTGAACAAGATCTTCGTTTGTCACAGAAGTCATCTCTCAAGAAACCCCAATCCACATATACATCCAACTAGAATTTAAACTCAACCATTGCATCACATAGACATAATCACTACATATGCATAAAATAACTCTATGAATGATGTACAATGTAGAATGTGCATAAACGAGCACCAATAAGAGATATGCAGGTTCAAAAGTGTCACTAAACCATGTGACACTTTTGTGAGCTCAAACTAGGGATAAACATCTCAACCAAGCATAAAGTGCAAAACGATATACACAACTAGGGAGCAAACACAATGCTCAAAACACATCCCAAGTGAGCTCAAACCGTGGATAAAAAACTCAATTGAGCACAAAGTGCAACACCATATATGCAAGTAGGAAGGAAACAACATGCTCAAAACACATCCCACAAAATAACTCTATGTATGATGTACAATGTAGAATGTGCATAAACGAGCACCAACAAGAGATATGCAGGTGCAAAATTTTCACTAAACCATGTGACACTTTTGTGAGCTCAAACTAGGATAAACATCTCAACCAAGCATAAAGTGAAAAACCGTATACACAACTAGGGAGCAGACACAATGCTCAAAACACATCCCAAGTGAGCTCAAACCGTGGATAAAAAACTCAATTGAGCACAAAGTGCAAGACCATATATGCAAGTAGGAAGGAAACAACACGCTCAAAACACATTCCACAAAATTTCTTGCAAACTCTTATAGCTTGTACTTGTAACCTAATATAAAGCATGTCAGAGCTCAAAACTGGCTATCTCTAACCTATAGCCAAACTTGCATACAACAAGAACACAAAGTCGTATCCAAACTGAGAAAACCTATCAAAAGTGAGAGTCAGAACTCGATCATTGTACCATTAGAGAGTAAACTGTGGGGATACGCACAAAGCATGGTGAGAATCCAAGGAAAAACGAACAAAATTTCCCTTGTCATTTGAGTAAAATCTCAGCCAAATCAATTAACATGCACAAAATCACATAAAAGCATGAATGAATCCAACTAGGCTATACTCTTTCTTTGCTTTACATCTACCCTGCTTTAAAAAAAGTTACCTAATGAAGCCTGTTTATTGGAAAAAATTGCCCGATTTGAATGAAATTCAAAATCTCAATATTCGTAAAACTGATGTCTAATGAAGCATGTTTATAGGAAAAAAACTGTCTGATTTGCATAAAATTCAAAATCTTAGTGTTGTTTTTGTGAGTTGTTGATTGCTAGAAAAGTTCATGTTTACCTTGCCATGCTTCTCCAAGGCTTTGTAAAAGCTATCAAAGCTTTAAATGCTCACAATTAAAAGAGCTTGTACGTGATGCTTGTGTGCGAAGAGGGGAGAAGGAGAAGATGGAGAGGAGTGTTTGGGTGGAGCCAACCTCATAGTGCTATGAGAGGAGCCCCTTATTCCTGTATGTACATATGAATGAGGTAAGAGTAGGGGGTGGCTAAGCATTGTGTCCGGCCCGGGGTGACACGCACTGCCTTTATCCTAACATCCACATGGTTTTTAGGATAGTTCTATTACAAATTCGGGTATCCTCATATTGTGTGTGGTTAGCATTGCAATTGGGATAGTTGGCATGTAATGCTTAATTACGATGCCATATTTTTAATTCTATTTTCTTGTGTGTGTGTGTGTGTGTGTGTGTGCACGTATAGTTTTTTAATGATTAGGTTTATAGAGATATGATCGGTGTGAAAAATAATAAGTAAATAGATGAGAAATTGATAAAAAATTAAACAAAAAAAGGAAAAAAAGAAGAAAAAAAAGAGAAAAGCATGCCATCATGGCTCACCTTCCACATCCACCCTTTAATATTGAACAACTCACAAATTTGCAACAATCAATTGCATATAAGTGCATATGAAGACATGAATTATAAGATAAGCTATGGCACATTGCCATGCGCTGAAATTGCACCTACTTCAAAGCAAAATAAAATTACCAGAAAGGTTTTCACATTCAAAGATTTGATGGTACTAAAGATGCAAGCATTGTTTTGGCATGGGTTAATCAACTCGATGACTATTTTCATGATGAAGAATTTCCTAAGCGTGACATAGTCAAATGTGCATCAAATCACCCAATAGCACTGCACTATGATGGAATATCACTAAATAGCACATTAGAAGACCTCACATGTGGCATGCATTTAAAAATTTGTTTCTACCCCATTTCTTACCCACACAGTACAAAGCTAAAGCACGTCGCCAATGGGATTTAATTCTCCAAGGTAGAAATAAAGATGTACACGCTTACATTGATCGTTTTTGGAACTATTTCATTCAGCTTCAAGCAATGAGCATTTCAACTGCAACAAATTAGAGCGTAACTATATATCTAGGTTATCATTGAAAATTGGTGCTAAAGTAGACATGTTTGAGCTAGATTCATTGTCAAAAGCTATGAACCTGGTTCTCAATGCAGAGAAAAAGAACGGTGGACATCAACTCTATAGTAATCAGCCAACTAACACTAGTCGTAACAAGAGACATTCTTTCTCTCCTAACTTTGATAGGAACAATAATCAAAGTTGTACCTTGTTCAAGAGATGTAGATTTGATGTTTTTGCTACACCTTCTCAATCCATGGCAACAACAACAACCACATGAAACAAAGGGGAAGCCAAAGTCCTTCCAACAATCAACACCCTAGTCGACCTTCCAACAATAATAAAATGGTGAAATAAATGTTTTCAGTTTGGCCACTATGCACATAAGTGCCCAAACAATGATACTAAGAGAAATGTTCATTCCAATGGCCAACCTAATGGAGCCACAAGACCCATCGCAATCAAAATTTATGTCATGAATTTTATTTTTCTTGCTATGAAAAAGTGATGTTAAACAATATGTTTCATCTTGTTTGATTTGCCAAATGATTAAAGAGAAAATAGGTAAGAAATTAGGCCTTTTACACCCTTTCCCCATTCCTGAAAGACCTTAGAAACACAATTCTATGGATTTTGGTACTAGGTTCCCACTCACTATTAGCAAGCATGATATGATTTTTTGTCGTTTTTCTAAGCAAAAAAAACTTCATTTCATACAAGAAAGCTCTCACAACACGTCAAGTTGCACTTCTCTTTCTTAAAGATTTCTTTACTCATCATGGTTTGCCAAAGATAATCATATCTGGTATAGATTCTCATTTTTGTAGTACTGTTTGGACTATAGTTTTTGAAAATCTTGGTACTATGATTGATTTTACTTTTGCATTCCATTTTGAGTCTAATAGTCAAACAAAAGTCACTTATTTCACTATCATTGGTTTATTAAAATCTTATGTGTCTTCTCAACCAAAGAATGGGATGATTACCTGCATATTTTACATTTTTTTTATAACAATACCACTCACTCTGCTATAGGTAAATATCTATTTGAGATTGTGTACGGTCACTCTCTTCCTACTCCTACTTCATGTATTTCTAACATTGTGCTTGACACATATGCTTTTACTACAAATTTTCATGAAATTTATGAAAGTATTCATTTTGTTATTAAAGCAGTAAAAAAACCAAGTTTAGGTAATTTCTAAAAATCAAATACCAAAAATCCCCCAAATCTTACTGCCCGTAGTGATATAAAAAGAGATCCAGTAAATTGGTAGCTAGTTTGAAAGTATCAGACAAAAGTACCTAAGTCGATGCGTGATATAAAAATTCTAATAAGGAATACTCTCCAACTCTGGATGTTTGCAGATGAAAACATACTTGATATTTCAAGAGAGACCATTTTAGGTAGGATGGCCTAGTTTGATAAGTTTCTAGGAGAAACATAACTTGAAACAAAGAAAAGGTGAGTTAATGTGTTCCACGACCCAATAAGAGTTAATGTGTTCCAGAACCCAATAAGAGTTGGCACAAACAGTTGGTTTTTCGTACGGAAAGTCACAAGGTAGGGGTTGCAATCTGGGTCTATATAAGACAGATGTTTTCTACTTCTTCAAAGAGCATTTTAACATGCTAGAGCAATTTTCAACAGCCAATAGTTAACAAGTTTCTTTACTAACTTGTCTTAAGCAGTGTCTTACACTTCATTAGTTATGGATTATTATCAAGATCAGGTATTTGCAATAACGCTAGCCCATCTGTAGCAGTTAGGTGAGTCCGTTAGGAGAACCATACTATGTGATGAGCATCTTCTATTCCCTCAATTAGGAACATCAGTTGCGTAGACAAAATGGTGGACATATCAAAAACAGATTGACTCGGGTGACCTATGGGCTCGAGAACATTTCAAGAATAATATCTGTCTGGTGATGGTAAAGGAAGCCTTGGGCTTAGGTCCACAATATTATTCTGTGGAACATTTAATGAAGCGTGGATTTTCCGAGCGGTTATATTTGCTAGCATAGTTTCTACCACATGGTAAGATATATTTGTATCACCATTTTGGCCAGCCTCGAAGAGGATATTTTAACTTCTCATTATAGACCAGGGAGTTCATTGTCATTTTAGCCAACCGTACCCTTCCTTTGGCTGAGCGTCTCAACACATGTTTTTATTGTGACAGCTGCTTGTCTGATCATGTAATGAAAGGTTTAATTGAGATGTAAAGGCGAAAAAAAGAAGGGTTATATTGAATCTAAGCCAGGCTACTTTTGTCCAATTTATGTAGTGAAGCATGAGAAACGACTCATGTAATCTTGTGTGTGTGTGTGTGTGTGTGTGTGTGTGTGTGTGTGTGTGCGTGCGTCCACCCATTCCCAAGCACCATATTCTAAGAGGTAGTAGACCCATAGAATATGGGCCTATTATCTCAACAAGAGACAAAATTTCTATTTTTTATTTAGACAAGGGGATTTCCATCCTGAAGTGAGAAATTAATTTCATAAACGTAATTCATCCTGGTTTAATGAGACTAATTAAGTTCTGTAGGTGAAACATCAGGTTGGACCAGATATGCACTTTCAAGGAATTGCAGATACATGCAACTAGGTCTTTTTTAAGAAACCCATAATTGATAAAGTTGGTAATAAGAGTATTAATTTCTTCAAATGCTGAAAAACAGTCTGACGAGGCATACATTATTAGAAAATCGTTCCTAGACAGGTGTGTAAAGATTTTTTAAAGGGTCTATTTCTTTTTAAATTCAGAAGATATGAGGTTGAGAATATCTCCTTTCCAAAAGAAACGAGTATAAAAACTACCCAAGAATGGGGGAATTAGAGTAAACTCGATATTCAAGAAGTGAGTCCTAGAGAAAACCCATTTATCAAGCCTCATTATTCTATCGGAGAAAGTAGGTTCAATATTAAGACATGGAGGATATATATTTCTAAGTGTTTCTTCAAAACTGGGATTGTTAAGGCTACAAATGTCATCCACAAACCTAAACGTATGAACAAAGTGTGTGAGTAACAAAGCCCCAATAGGGTCACTTGGCATTTTCAAAAGCCATTGGTATTCAAAGTGACAAAGATAAAGATTACACATAACAGGAGAGCAAGAAAATCCCATTGGGATCCCTAAAATTTGTTTGTAGCAAGTAATCCCTATTTGGAGACAACAATTCTTAAGGAGCCAAAATTTAAATCTATAAAGATCATCTTCTCTAAAGACGACAAGTGTAGACATTTTAGATTTTTTTACCCAACCTATATTCTTTTTTGTTGAGATACATGTATACCCAAGTGTCACTCTGTGGGAAAAAGCTAACTCTATAAGTTTAGATAAGATAATAAACAGACCAATAGATCTTGTTAGAGGAATATTCTCATAGCATTGTGTTATGTCTGTTGTAAAGATAGAAAAAAAAATTCAGGGAGGTTAATAGAAACATCCGCTGCATTTTTTACAATCCAAAAAGGATAGTAGTCTAAATTCCCGAATCATCTTAGATCTTTACGCTTGATGGTGCAAATAGCTTATATTTCTAGTAGAATACAGTTTAAGCAAAAGGTGATGTCATTAATAATACAAGAAAACAAGCTATTTGATGCATCAGAGATCCATCTAAATTTATGTTTATGATTTTTATAAGTTGGAAAGAGTACAGGTATTTTCAGAGAGTGAACATTAACCTCCAGTTGGAGTTTCAAGGCCAAGCCTACCAGACATTCAAGAAGAGCCACGTAGGCAAGTTGAGGGTTTAGTGGAAAAGGAGGAATATGATTCAGATCTTTACTCAAGAGGCTCCTCACAAGTCTATCAAACATGACTTCTAATAAGTTAGAGGTACAAACATGTAATCCTAAGTTAGTAAAAGACTTACAGAACTTAGGAAACAAGTGACAGTCACACAAACAGGGACTTCTTCATTAAGGAGAAAATAATTCAAATAAATAAGGTTTTTTTATCGACGGCAAGTGCTTCCATCCAAACATCACATCTTTAAGCAACAGATTTGGTACAAAAACATGTCTAAAGCATTCAGTAAAAATAGATTGGGGAGTAACAAATTCCAAAATCTTGCTAGTAAACAAGCAGTCTGATAGGGTAAGATTAACTTCTTCTAGCTTTGGAAAAATCTTCTCACAATCTTCGATATGGTCTGCAACAAACTTACGGCACCCCCTTGAATCCATAGCTTCATCTTTATCTTTTTCGTCACATCCTTTGATGGGCACATCATCAAGAAATGGCATTGTGATTTGAGGTATGAAGTCACGTAGAACCTTGTTCATCCCATTCATCATATGTGCAACTAAATTTGTTGCTCCTTGAGGTAAGGTACACATCCTTACCAGTCCCAAAGGTGTTTTCATAGTTGTCAGATCTCTACTCTCAATATCTAGCTGAAATTGATCGTACCCTGAATACAGATCTCCCATTGAGTAAATTGACCTTCCTGCAAACGCCTCTGTAAATTCATCCACTATAGGTCTTGTACCCACATTCCTGATGGTAACCTTGTTTACAAGCTGCATATCTTGTATGAACCGCAAAGCTCCATTCTTCTTAGGCACAGTGAACCACCTGTTTGAATATGGCGCACAAGAAGGCTCCAAGATACCCATGCTAATCTTTTCATTGAGTAGTTCTGTTAACTTTGGCAAATGTGCTTTTGGAAACGGAATTGGGCGTAGATTCCAAGGTACGTGAGGGATAATGAAGATCACCATAGGTGCAACAACATTAGGATCAACACACCCTATCTCATGTGGCTGCAAAGAAAAAGCCTTACCATGTCTTGAAAGCATTTCTTTAAAACTCTTCTTCTCGTCTTCTGTTAAAAACTCTTCACAACCAACTTTTATCTCTTTTAGGGATTCCATTGTGAACTTATGTCCAATTCTTTTTGGATCCCTGAGACTCGGCTGCAAAGAAGCTCGCTCGAGCTTTTTCCTGCAATCTGATGGTAAAGGTAAGGCCACTGGTATCACTTTCTTTGCCACCGTTTTGTACTTGGTCTCCACACGCACTTCCAGTCCTTCATTAGCATTGAAATCTTTCTGATCTTCAAAAGCCTCAATCACATCATACGTTTCCGTAGAGCATACTTCCACAATGTGGGTTCCATCTTGCATGCTAGAATCCATTATAGCTTCAAGCTCAAGCATAGTATCTACATGAGAAACCTGTTCAAAGAAACCTGAAATGTATTCACTATCCTCTATGAAACCATTTTCTTTCATGTATTTCTGTATACTATATACATATTATCGTGCACTCCTTTTCATATCCTCAAGCTTCATAAAGCATACTGACCCATGCTCTGTTAATCCCTGGAAACCTGTAGAAAAAGCTTCTTCTCACTTTGAGTCAGGCGAGAATCTTTTTCTTCCTGTACCATTGCAATCCCACTTCACAATGGTACATGGCCAAAACCCCTTGTCTCCCTGTACTCTTTGAACTCTTTGTGAGAGTTTGCCTCTTTCTTTTTATAATATCTATAATTTCTTCATGAAACTCGCATTTAGCAATGCCAAGAACCTCACCCAAGGTAAACTCAACTTTGTTATTCAAAATCCTTTCCTTCAATACCTGCTTTAAGTTTGTGGCAGCTTCAATGTCAGATTGTAGTTTGTACGCAGGGCCTTTGCTTTAGCTCTTCCTTGCTCTTTCTTCTTTCCTGTAGATGCCTCCTCCATAGGAATCTCAAGAGGAGGAGGCACATGTGGTGGAGCCTCATAAGAAGGTCTTGGATCCTTTCTTCCACCAGCTCTTGTTGCCCTCTTTGAAGTAGAAGGACCTGCATCTCCATTCTCACGTCTGCGCTTCTCTTCCACAATTGCCTCATTGTCATAGCATTTTGCAAGATAGGCATGCACTGATAAAGAGTCCACAGGGTCATCCCAACCTGTTGTATGGAATATGCAATCACCGGCTTCATGTAATACCTGTTTAGTTACCTTCCCTTTTTTGGTTGAGGCTACTGCATATGGCCACAAGCTATCAGCCTCTCAAACTCATCTGGAGTATACTTTAACACTTTCTTTGGAATTAGCTCTATCTTTGCCCCATAGGTAGCAGCCTCCAGTGCAGAAATAGCATGACTAGTTGCCATATCCTCCACTAACTTCCGCATACCTCCTTTTCCAAAGTCAGTTCCTAATGGCATACCTGTCTCCCGCAGAAGGATCTTGCCATCCTTAAAAAATACAAGATCTCTTTTTAAGGCATCACTAAAGCTATCACAATCCCTTCTGCCATGGTCTGTGCCATCACACCATATTCATCTGTGCACAAATCCTTCTTTGCTTTGGGATTTTTGTCCTGCAGCAGTAGGTTGTCCTTTCTCTTCAAGCCTTGTTAGCTTTAACTTCATTTCTCGCATGCCCTTAACAAGCTCATCAAGCATTGAATTATCACCTTTTGGACTCACAAGATTAGGCTTTGGTGGCATCTCTGACGTGCTAGGAGGAGAGGTAGTACCATTCACCACCATCTTGTCCCTACGACATTGCCTCTTAGCAAGCAATGAGACTGCGTCTTCAACCTCTTTCCACTCATCCTTTAGACCCTGTTCTGTATTCTTGTCTTCAAGGAGTAGCTCTAGATTTTCTTGGAGCTCATGACCTGCAGCTTGAAGGAAAAATTCAGCCTTTTCACTATCCAAAGTAGCCCGCTCTGAACTGACAGTTGAGCATAGCGTCGCTCAAACTCTCTCAACAGTTCGGTGATGGAAAGTCCTTCTTTTGGCTACCCATTCCAAGAAGGTCCTTTTTGTAACCCTTTCATAGTCCTCCATGAAGTATTCCTCCTTCAGGGATAATTTGAATTGCTCCCAACCTTCTCCATGCTCCTCCCTGATTCCCCTTACATGGTCTCTAATCTTAGGGACCACAACAAGCTCAAAACTACGAATCATGTCCACCTCTGGAACCCGTTGTAGCTCCATCTCCTTTACATAACCACGAAGAAAATTTGTGGCATCTTTCCCTTCAAATTGGTACATATTGTTCACAATAGCTTGAAGGGCTTTGGTTGCAGACACCTCCCTTCTTTCTGCAGCCTGTTGTTGCTGCATAAACATGGAGAATGCTTGAAACATTTGCATTGTGCCTTGATCAAAACGCATGCCTTGTTGCTCTTGGTAATCCATAGCTTTAAATCTTTGTAATTAAAACTTTTAAAACAAGTTTTTGAACCCCCACCCCAGCTGCTTCGCGTCGGGTTCACCAGAAATGTCGGAAAGTGTGCGGTCTAGCTGGGAAGGTGTAGAACCTCTAGCTGTGAGAGTTCGTGATGAGAGTCACAAACCCTTTGAGAGAAAGCGTTTGTGGAGAATCACCAACCCTCTTTCTAAGGGTGACAGAGAATCTAAGAGAGTTCGTGACAGCAAAGTCACAAACCCTCTTTCCTATCTTCCCCATGGCATTTTCAGCTGATGTGTCAATTTTTGGGCCATTTTGCCACTTTCGACCAAAACTAGGTCATTTTCAGCTCATTTTTGACCCAAAAAATGCCAAACGAAGTTAGAAAAAATCCCTAAATTTGTGGGAGCACGCGCATAAGCATAAAAATCATAGATGAGTATCATTTTCCATCAATATACCATTTTGGGTCACTTTCCATGCAATTCTGCAACGACGCCTGTTAGCTGCTATTTTTGGCAATTTTTGCCCGCATCAATCTCTATAGGCGAGATGAGTGTGCCACCATGAAACACTTGGAATATATACATTGTAAAACCAAATTAAGCATCTTATTAAGTGGAAAAGCATGCAAATGCGCCACATCCAGGGCCACGACTCCCCGGATAAGTATGTACATGATAATGACTACAGTAGACGCTTCAACATATATCACAATATGTACATGGTTGCTTTTATCTGCGTACATCGAGAAGTGTCAAGAGTGAGGTAAATTTTTTTATTTCACGCTATGTACATGCCACGGCACAACACCGGAGTACAAAATACACAGAATATTCAAAAACTAGTTTAAAATTATATCTCGACCAAACAACCCAGCCCAATCTAAAGTGCTAAATAGGAGAAGAACACCACAAGATCATACATAAAGATTTTTTTTAATAAAAAAACCTGTAAACTCGGAGTAGTGATGATTCCTCCATAGATTTCTACTTCCCTTTAGGCATGATATAGCCCTAATTGTTTAGATGTTATGCACGCAAAGGTTGAAAAATAGAACACGTTGATGCTAAGTGAGTATAGAACTCACCTATTACAAAGCAGTGAGGGTTTAATAGAGGTCCAAGCACAGTCGCATTGGATGGGAGCCGACCTATGCCAGCAAAACCCGCCATCGAGGTCGCTTCACACAACCCCTGTCTCAGCGATTGCATTTGCACAAGATCCGATAGCACGTAGAGTTAGATGATGCGTGAGCTTAGAAGCCTCAGATCTGAGCACACTCCTTTCTCTTGCAAAAGGTAGCATGAAGCAGAACGGTAGTACAAGAAAAATTGCAGAAGGTTAAGAGTAAAAAAAATGCTGACCATGTGTCATAAGGTAAGGTCATCATTTTTTTAGGGTTTTTTAAAGCAGCAAAAAAACCAAGTTTAAGTAATTTCTAAAAAGCAACTACCAAAAATCCCCAAAATCTTACTGCCTATAGTGATATAAAAAGAGATCCAGTAAATAGGTAGCAATTGCTATTTTAAAAATATCAGACAAAATTAGCTAAGACGATGCGTGATATAAGAATTCTGATAAGGAATACTCTCCAACTCTGGATGATTGCAGACAAAAATATATTCGATATTTGAAGAGAGACCATTTTAGGTAGGATGGCCTAGATTGGTAGGTTTCTAGGAGAAACATAAGTCAAAACAAAGCAAAGGTGAGTTAATGTGTTTCGGGACCCAATAAGAGTTGGCACGAAGAGTTGGTTTTTTGTACGAAAAGTCACAGGGTAGGGGTTGCAATCTGGGTCTATATAAGACCGGTGTTTTCTACTTCAGAGAGCATTGTAATAGGCTATAGCAATTTTCAACAACCGATAGTTAACAAGTCTCTTTACTAACTTGTCTTAAGCAGTGTCTTACACTTCATTAGGTATGGCTTATAATCAAGATTAGGTATTAGCAATAACGCTAGCCCATTTGCAGCAGTCAGGTGAGTCCATTAGGAGAAATACCATACTACATTATGAGCGTCTTCTATTCCCTCAATTAGGAACATCACTTGCATAGACAAAATTGTGAACATATCAAAATAGATTGATACGGGCAACCCTATGGGATCGAGGACACTTCAGGAATAATATCCGTATGCCATGGGCTTAGGTACATAGTATTATTATGTGAAACATTTAATGAAGCGTGGATTTTCCGAGCGGTTATATTTGCTAGCGCAGTTTCTACCATATCGTAAGATATGTTTGTATCTCCATTTTGGCCAACCCCTAAGAGGATATTTTGACTTCTCACCACAGACCAGAGAGTTTAGTGTCATTTTAGCCAACCGTACCCTTCCTTTGGCTGAGCATCCCAACACATGTTTTTATTGTGACAACTACTTGTGTGATCATGTAATGGAAGGTTTAATTGAGATGTAAAGGTGAAAAAAAGAAGGGTTATATTGAATCTAAGCCAGGCTATTTTTGTCCAATTTATCCCATTTATGTAGTGAAGCATGAGAAAGGACTCATATAATCTTTTGTGTGTGTGTGTAGGGGATTGTTTTTTTATGAGCATTTTTTAGCGAGTGCTTTTTGACTTGAGGTGAACTTGTTTTTCTAAATTTTTTTTAGCAAAAACTTAACATTTCTAAAAATCCCTTGATTAATTAAATGTAAGATTAAACTCAGCTAGACTCCATAAAATCAAATAACCATCTTTGTAGATTTAATTTCCCAAAAGGGTACAAAACATGGTTATAGTCGGTTACATAATCATGGGCAATATGTACTCTACTACTCCATACAAGAATAGCTTTGATATCGCCATCGTAAACCTCCTCAACTTGGAGAACATGTTCACGAATGAACATATACTCATTTTGAATCAAGCTTAGTACATGAAGAAACACAAAGTACAAGTGCTCACAAGCAAAATAAAGCTTTCCTTGCTCTTCACGCTCTATAAAGTTAAGGCAACTGCAAGATATAATCTCCACAATGTAGATATGACCCTCTGTGGTATCATTGTTGAACTAAGTTGCATTGTACGTTATACGGTGTACGTATAATATGCCTTAAATAGACATATTATACGACACCCATTTTTATTCGGTCGTATTATACGGTGCCACACCAGCGAAAACACCGTATCATATAATTTCTCACCAATTCCATCGAAATATTATTTCGATCGAAATCATACTTCGATCGAAGTATTAATAAGATCAAAATAAATTTGTTTATATACGTTGAAACGGCCTGTTTTGCTCATTCCATTGATCTCTCTTCCCTCATCTCACCTATAGGTGAGCCTTACAACACGAAGAAAAATATAAAAATGCTAGTTTAAATATGCATATTTTTTCTAGTGAAAATTTAAAGCTTGTATATATTTATTTTTATAGGCTTTGGAGTTTTGAGTTACCTGCTCTATGTGAAGTATATCTTACACTGAGAGGTAAGTTAAGTAAGATAGTTAATGATTACTTGCCTTGTGTAGAGGAAACTCACACTTGGAGGTGATTCAAGGTAGTTAAATTTAGCAGTTATTTGCTTTGTGTTGAACTATGTTCACACTTAGAATTAACTTTAGTTAAATAGTCAAAATTAAGAGTTACTTGTTGTGTGTTGAACTATGTTCACACCTGGAAGTAACTTACGTTAGATTTATCTAATCATTGATTGTCATGTGTAAAGTAATACTCACACTACAGACAATTTAGGTAAATTAAATAATAATCTCTCTCTTTGTGTAGAGGTATTTTCACACCTAGAAGAGATTTACAGAGTAGTGAATTTTGATTGCTTGCCACGTGTAGAGTTACACTCACACTTGGAGGCAATTTAGATAGGTTTTTTTAAAGATATCTTGCTTTGTGTAGAGTTTACTCACACTTGGAAGTTATTGAGATAGATTAAGCGATTTATTTATCATGATTCATGTGTAAAGTGAAAGCTCACACTTAAAAATTTATTTTTGATATTTATAATTTAAAGAAGTTGAAAACATTGATGAATAGAGTAATGTAAATGGTATTAGAGTTTGATTTTAGATGTGCATTTAGTAGCTAGTTCTGTTTGAGTTTGCAGGTCTGAAGAAGATGGTGAAAGGATACGAGTGGAACTACGTAGATGAATTGGTCAGTGGGAAGAATACATCAAAGCTGAGGTGTAAGACCTGTGGCCATAATTTTAGTGGAAATGCTCACAGGATAAAAGAACATGTTTTCAAAATCCCTAGAAACGTGTTAGCTTGCAAATACCCCCCAAGAGGTATTGCTAAAAAATTTCCCGAGTGGGCGCTCAAGGCAAAGAGAATTCTTGAGAGAAAAAAAAAGGGAGGTCCCAAAATGATGGCTCCATCTATGGCTAGGGACATCGAGATGACGCTCGAGAATGATCAAAACCCTCACTCGACCCCTACTACAGGTCAAGGAACAGGTCAAGGAGGGTGCCATTCATTCTTTGCTGGGAATTGTAGCTCTAATCCTACCGGAAGCTCTATTGCTAACATAAGCCGAAGTGAAGCATGGACTGGAGGACAATTTGCACCAAGTGATCCTACTTTGCAACAGGCATTTGGGAAACAATGGTTGCTTGAGCTCCATCTTAAGTGGAATCAAGCATTTGTTGCATGTGGAATTCCTTTTAATGTCATTCAAAATCCTATCTTCAAAGATGCTTTAACACTAGGTTGGTAACCTAACAGGACATAAAAGTGTCCTTTCAGGGTTTTGAAAAAAACCTCCAAAACCATAGTAGATCCACTCCTTTTGTAAAATCCTTTCATGAGGTTATAGTTCAAGCCCTACTACACATGGAAAAAATAAGAAACTTGTAAAATTTCTCATCTTTTGGTCACACCAAGCCTTGAAAGTTGATGGACCAGTACATTTTCATCAAAACAGTCATTTCTTACGTTTTGTTGCATAAAAATAAGATTAGGGATTTTTGTAGGACTTGAGATAAATTCCCTAGCTAACTTCAATGGGTTGGTGATCAGAACATCTGATTGCTTCTCACTCACTATTTTTTGTTTTGCCAAAAGAAATAGGTACAAAAAAGTTGAATTTTTACCATTCTGCAAACCTATCATCAAAGTTTCTATAGCCACGC
This sequence comes from Adiantum capillus-veneris, assembly GCF_014529385.1. Lineage (NCBI taxonomy): Eukaryota > Viridiplantae > Streptophyta > Polypodiopsida > Polypodiales > Pteridaceae > Adiantum > Adiantum capillus-veneris. Next base: position 15,497,194 of record NC_140933.1, read on the forward strand.
TCAATACAAAAAATATATTCATGTTTTCTTAGTTCCCTATTGTCCTTTAGGTTCATAAGGAGCCATGGAGCATGTCAAAAGAATAATACATCTCTTACCAAGGAGATTCTTGGGGACAAAGATGAAGTGCTAAATACAGCAAACATGAAAAAACTGGGTTCAACATTATGAGTTGTAGAATCCCATAGAGACTATTCAATATCTAGCCAAATTTGATCCTTATGACTAGATATGGTTACTACCTACAAAATGCATGTAGTTGTCACAAGAAACTAACAATATTGAAAAAGCTATACTTGATATACTAGAATGTTTTGTTTTCTTCTATAATTGAAAAAATCAACCATGGTTGTCTACTATGAAAAATAGGGTATTAGGTGCCCCAAAACTCAAGGAATATTAGCTTTATGTTACAATATGCGACATAGAAAATCAAAACTGCATTTGGATATCATGAAAGCCACCAAAAAAATCATAGAAGAGCTAAAATTGGCTAAAAAACAGGATTTGACAATTTTTGTAATTTGGTCATAACTTACAACTTTAACATTTATTCCTCCCTAGAAGCATCACGACATGTTGAGGACTACTAAAGATAGTTCTCTAGCATTATAGACCTCACAAACATGAATTCTAGAGTGGTATAGTTGCAAAAAGCTAAAAAAAGACAAAAACAGGACCCGTTTTTTCACACAGTTTAGGTTGTGAAATGTTGTGCAAGGACAATGTTAAAGATGGAATTGATATTCCAAAAAAATGTCAAGTTTTTTTCAGCTCATGAGACAACTTTCTAGACAGATAGCACCTCAAAATCCATTTTGAAACTCTTGACATAATTCAAGGAAAATGGTCACTTAACAGGACATAAAAATGTCCCAGGACATAAAAGTGTCCCATTACCAACCTAGTGTTAATGAGCACGGCGAAGAAGGGTTTTGTGGTTTCTGATTATAATAAGATGAGTACAGAATATTTAGATAAAGTAAAAACAACATCAGAGAATATTTTACAGCACAAAACTCTTGATTTTGTGCCGGCGTATGGATGCACAATTTCTCTAGATGGTTGGACAAATTGCCAAAAGAAACCATTGATTAATGTGATGTTGATTTGTCCAAGAGGTGCCATCTTTCTTGAAGCGATCGATGCATCCCTGAAAGAAAAAACTAGTGGATATCTTGCTGGTGTTTATGAGCATTCGATTAGAAGAGCAGGGGGACCTAAATATGTGACATCCATTGTCACAGATAATGCATCTAACTACAGAGCAACTGGAAAAGAAATTGAAGCAAAGTATCCAAAGAGGGTTCCATGCTGCTCACACTTTGAATTTGCTCTTAAAGGACTTTGGAAAAGTTCCTTCTATTAAGCAAACTCTTCTAGATGCAAACCACTTGGTGAAGTCCCAAGTATGAACCTGCTGCTTCCAAATGCTATCAGCTTGTAAACTCTCCAGTTTTTTGGAGAAATGTAGACAAAATAGTTACTGTCACATAACCTTTCACTCATCTGATACGGTTAGTGGACAAAGAAGCCTCTATCTTTGGACGGGTTTACTGGTACATGCATGAAGCCACTCGCAAGTTAAAAGATAGTACATCTTATGCAGGAAAAGAGAAAGCCATGATGATGACATTTGTCAAAAGACGATGGGAGCAGTTGCATACTCCTTTACATGGAGCAGGTTTTGACTTGGATCCCAAGTTCCAAATGCATGAGCAATCTTCAAACAATGAAGTGATCAGTGATTTCAAGAAAGTGTGTGTTCAACTATTAGGCATTGTGGATGGGCAGGTGGGATACACACAGAAGACGGCATACACTAGTAGAGAGGGAACGTTTGGGAATCCTTGGCATATAGATGCTATCAAGACGATGAGCGCACCAGTTTGGCAGAAAGAGTACGGTGGAGAAAAAGTGGAACTTCAACATGTGGCTGTGAGAGTATTGTATGTTGCTGCCTCAAGTGGTAGCTGTGAGAGAAACTAGTCTTCATTTGCTTTTGTGCATACTAAAAAACAAAATCGATTAAGTCCTAAACGAGCTGCGGACTTTGTGTATGTCTTTTGTAACATGCGACTTATGCATAAGCCTGCGAAGTTAGCCACACGTGCCACAGAAGAAAGCTGTGGGCGCTTCCAAACACATGAAGCAGTTGCAAATGAGCTCTCTGATTATGAAATGGAATGGAATCCGGAAGATATTGATCCGGAATGTTCAGATGTCGAAGAAATTGATGACATGGTGCCTGTGATTGAGGGGATGGATGAGCTGTAAAGTTTTTACTATATTCTCAATTAGTTTTGCAATGCAAAAATTATGTGGAGTTTAGCTTTACAATCCATACCTTCTCTCTCTCTCTCTCTCTCTCTCTCTCTCTCTCTCTCTCTCTCTCTCTCTCTCTCTCTCTCTCATTGTTAAAAAGAGGGTAGTAGAGAGAACATAACTTACACAATTGCAACAACATCTATCACGTCTATTTGTTCCAACAAACAGAGATTTACATATCAAAAAGAGGTTTTAATTACTAATCGTATGATTTAAGTTACAAAAAGAGCTATGTATTGTTTGGGAGATTTAATTTAAATCATGGGCTTGTTCTCCAAAGAGATTAGATACACGAAATTTTGAAGTGCCAACTGAATCACTTGGGCCGGCATTGCTTATCTCTTCTTCGTTAACATGCCCATACCTTGCCTCGTACCATGCCAACTTTCTTTCTAGCTCAGCTATACGAGCACACAATATGGCTGGGGTCTCTCCTTGACTTGACCAATTCCACGCCTTCGGTTGCAAGTTTCTCAATAACTGCAGTTTCTTCGGGAAAATATGTGTAACCTCTCTTAAGAGGAGGGTCTTCTTGATTAGCTTCCCGTGCATGAATCTTCTCGGTTGGGCGTCCTTTCCCAACACCTCCTGTAGTGGGATGATTGTTCCAATCAACTTTGAGCCGCAATACATAGTAGCAATAACATTGTTGCACAAAGTAAATTGCCACTTGATTATTATTTGGTGGCGATCTATACACTTGGATAAATCTTGCAAGGATATTTCGTGCGAGGACAGTGTGTTGCAGATTTGAAACCTTCAAGGAAGCAGAATCCTTAGAATTTCCACTGACTCGAAATAATGTGTTGCGTACGAAGTGATTCGGGCATAGCTGTCTGCATTGCCTGTAATTCAGTGGCTCCCCTTGAAGTTCTGATTCCTCTTGTTGGGTTGCAGCTAAAGCACTAAGATCTCCTTAAGCCACCCGAATTTCTTCCTCTTTGTAAATTTGTTGAGCCAATGCATGATTAAGTAAAGGATCATTAGGATGTTGTGCGTTCTAGTCGGAAGCAATATCTTCCATAACTGAAATGCAAAATAACAAACTTTAGTGAGACAAATTTTAGCACTTGAGAAAGAGAGATGGTTTAAAGAATTAAGCGATCTAACTTAAAATACTTTAAAACTTCAACTTGAAGAACTTTAAAAACATTGTGCACGTGACACCACACATTGTACACGTGACACCATTAATGCAAAAAAAGTTGATTACTGGTTTAATCATCAATAGGTCTCAAGCCAGATTCGGTTACAATATGATAGCCAACATTATGGCTTCCATTCAAACAAAGGCTTAAATCCCATATCTTAGGTCTAGCTAATGGTTTGGGAGATTTTCCACTAGCAAGATGTTTGTTTACATTGCGCAAAATTCACGCTTGAGAACTTCGGCGGGATCTGGAATACATGCAAGCAAGCGCCTAAGAATATAGGACAGACTATATATATCAGATGCCTTGGTGAATGGAGGAGGATTGGTGCTGATATTTTCAGGGGCATTCCATGGATAATCTAACTCAAATTGAGCTCTACGTTGAGGGGTGAGATTTGGCAGCTTGGGAAATGTTGCCAAAGTGTTTGATGGTGTACTTCATCCCCAGTCCACAATGCCAGCATACACTCCTCACTCGCCAAAATGGAGTAGAATATTTCTAGTGTGTAGATCATTGTGAATAAATTCGTGACTATGCACGAATTTAATCGTCTGTAGAAGAGCATTGCATATTGGCAAAATGTTGTCTGTGAACTACTGTACAGTTCCAGATGAGTGTTGGAATTCTCTGATTGCAGGCTTGCTTCCATCATGATGACATGCATGAATCCACTGCTCAAGATGACCTCCATTCCAAAGCTTGAAGATCAACATAGGTCTTTTGCTATACCGAACAAGAGCACGGGGCAATATCATGCCACAATGTTGAATAGTTGTAGCAGTTGCCTCCTCTAGCACGATCTGTAGTGTCGGCTTGCTTCCTATTTGGTCTTTGTATATCTTTGCCGCATAGACGGGATCTTTGAAGAGAGGATGAGCCACTGATACTTGTTTCACATTTGCAAAACGTCCTTCACCTAATTGGGGTGCTTGCAAGTGAAAGATGGAATGCTCCCCAAGTAAGTGTAGGATAGGAGGACACATCGTATCATCTAGGTTTACAGCGGATGACTGAGCACCTGATGAAGGAGGTACATCCTCTTCTGTCCTAGGACGTTTTCAAGAGTCTTCGACCTTATCTTTGCTCTTCAATTCTGAATGTAGCTGTGCTACAAGCTGCATTCGCTCATTGATTCCGGTTTGGTTTTGATTTCTGGATGAACCATACTTTCAAAACTTCTAGTGATATGGCCTAATAATTGCTTTATTGTGTTATGCATCACTCCATTAGTGCGCAGAGCTGGGTCAAACGAAAATGGGAATGCACTGCACAGCTTTAGCCAACAATGCTCCACAAGTTCAATCACAAAATCATCGAACTTTGCCTACAATGGATCAAATGCTCGCCGCAAATGATCGTCTGAAGCCCCATAGAGAGACAAAATAAGAGCATCACTAATAATTTTGCGATGCTGACGCGTTAACTTTGTCTCTACCATGACTGAAGCCTGAAAATACATGAAGGAAATATAAGTAAGGTAAATCCACAATAGATAAAAATTTGACATATATGATTCTTAATAAATCTAAACAAAAACATTTCATGGCTAATAATAACATCCAGTAATGAAAGATCTAAACATTTCATGCATCATAATAACAACAGTATTGAAAGATGCGATGGTTAAAGCATTCAGGATTGAAGAATGTATAATATATACCTTCTCCTTGCAGTGTGACACATGGTCAGCAGCAACCAAAGATGAAGAATTCATTGAATCCAATCTCCTTGCAGTGCGACACGATGGTCAGCAACAACCAAGAACGATGGATTTAAAAACTCGAAACCTCTCCTTGCAGTGCGACACGGTGGTCAGCAGCAACCAGAGACGAGTAAGTTATTGAATCAAATCTCCTTGTAGTGTGACGCGATGGTCAGCAACAACCAAGAATGATGGATTTAAAAATCCTAAACCTCTCCCTATAGTGCGACACGATGGTCAACAACAACCAAGGACGATGGATTTAAAAACTCGAAACCTCTCCCTGCAGTGCGACACGATGGTCAGCAACAACCAGAGACGAGGAAGTTATTGAATCCAATCTCCTTGTAGTGTGACGCGATGGTCAGCAACAACCAAGAACGATGGATATAAAAATCCTAAACCTCTCTCTGCAGTGTGACACAATGGTCAACAGCAACCAGAGACGAGGAATCTATTGAATCCAATTTCCTTGGAGTGCGACACGATGGTCAGAAGCAACCAAGGACGATGGATTTGGCAACCCTAAACCTCTCCCTGCAGTGCGACACGGTGGTCAGCAATAACCAAAGACGAGGAATCTATTTTTTTTAAATCCAATCTTCCAATAGGGCAACACAATGGTCAAGAATAACTAGGAAGAAAAGATGCATGATAGCTAACTCCTCCTTGTAGTGCGACTCGGTGGTCAGCAACAACCAGGGATGGAAAGTCTAATTGTACAACCTAATCTACTTCTTGAAGTGCGACACAGAGGTCAGCACAGTCAAGGACAAAGCGTCTAAAGTCTAACCCCCCTTGCAGTGTGTCACGAAGATCAACACAGCCAAGGACGGGTGTCTAAACCTGCAAACTAACACTAAGGTGTGAGCAAAGCTCCACAGCAACAGCGCTAGCAAAAAACAAAATACAAACTAACACTGAGGTGCGAGCAAAGCTCCACAACAACAGTATCAACAAATTAACTGCAAAAAAAAACAGAAAAAATACTAAAAGAAAATTTACCTGCTCTGTGGCTTGTCGATGTGTTGTGCTCGCTATCTATTAAAGCTCTAGCAACTATGTCTCTATCTCTCTAGCAATCACAATCACAGCAATTCGTTCGAACTGCCGCGGCGCCTCTTTGTTTATAAGTATAAATATATTTCGATCGAAATATAGTTCGATCGAACTCCTTTTTATTCGAATATGCGCGTATAATACGGATATACAATGTACATCTCCGTAATATCCGTACAATTTATAATATACGGGCGTATAAATGAAACTTCGTTGTTGAAAAAAATTGAAAAAATATCGTGAAATTTTTACACTTGCACCATCTCCTTCATGATTCTTGCTTTCATCGCAAGCGCTTTTCTTACTCTCTTGGATGACTTACTCTCTTGGATGACTTCTCTAAGATTGATGATCAATATCTCACTTGGATCCCATTGTGAAAAAGCATGTTACTTTTTGATCGCTCAGTGAAAGAATCCTCTATCTTTTACTTTCGATCATGACCTATACACCATACTTCAATACGTGTTGAAGGAGTAAGCAAGGTGGCTTGTAATCATTATTTTTAAACTTTGCCTAAGTAATTACTGATCATTATGTATTCAATCAATTAGAAACTTTGCAACTCAAAATGATAGACAAAAACCATTTAAGCCATCCTAAAAAGAGGATTTTCATTTCAAAAAAAAGAGAGATTGAACTCTATACCCTTTGCCCTTTGGGTAGCCTATAGAAGATATAAGAATTTTATGATTTTTTTGGTAAAACAATTTGAAATTTCACTAAAATTTATGATTTAGAACTTACCATAATTTTGTCTCATAGAGATTGTATTTTGACAGAGAGAAAAATCGAATGTTTTCTTTCCCTCATAAGCAACCTATGGTAGAAGCAAGGTGTAAAAAACTTCTTTCTACCTTGTTGCCAAAACTTGGAAATAAAATAGGACACTTTAGTGTCTCAAGACCGTTAAGTGTCCAATTATAGAACTAGTGTTAACCCCGAGAGGAATGTACAAATATCCTCAAGCATGTCAAGTGCTCTGAGGGATCATAGTACACAATTCGCGCCTACACATTCCCTAAAAGATGAGAACTACTTAGATAGTTACATTTTGATGACTAGAAGATACCAAACCCGTTAGGGTTTTGATTGCTTGATTCCAATCTTCAGAGTTCTTGTGTTTTCCGATAGAGATGATCACTTCTCTACTTTCTTGAAAAATCTCTTTGAAGTTGGCAATCGAGTGATCTTTTTGAAAGATATGATTCCAAGCTAGCCTAAAGTAGCATAAGTGAACAATTTGTGTGCAAACTAGGATGGCTTGGTTCTTCCAAATCTTACCTCCCAAGAATAGATTTTGAAGTGTTACAAAACAATAGAATGCCCTTCAAAGACTAGTTTCCAAGTCACACACAAGTTATAGACATAATTTCAAACTTGAGCATGTGTTGAATAAGAGCATAATTTTGGTTTTCCAAAGGTTAGGGCTATTCTAGTGCAGTTTGACAACCACAAATGACTTTATATGTTGAAACCAAGAAAGCACGTATTTTTCCGGCTCCCTAACCCAATTAAATATCGTTGCTTGAACTCTATTTTGAATTTTTCATTGTGCAAAAACTCTTGAAAATATTGAGTTCTCCATAATAACATTGAAACCAAGGTTTTAGGCACCCCAATTGTGTATGCATCACGTACTTTGATACATTTAATTGATCCACGCGAAAAGTTTGATATAATTTGGGGTTTTGCATGCTTATGTCTCAAGAATGAAAATATCAAAGTTTTCTCTTATGTAGTTTTGAATATTTAAAATGATACAATAATTGTTGCATACCAAAGCCCTTTTACTTGCCACCTTGAGTCCTCAACGGAGAGGGTATGCAATTTATCACTTTCTAAAACTCACAAATACATCAAAAACATATTTTTCTTTGTATAGAACGATATGCTTGAAATGGCAATATCGAACACGTAGAACTTTCTACTATTTTATATACTCTAAAGGGATTTTTTTTGCACATGAAACTTTCAATTATCTATAGCACAATTATTGAAAAGTCACGTTAAAATTTCTACAACGTCGCTTCATTTTTCTTGAGCTTATAAAGTCAATTTCTTCAAAGCGTCAATTGCAATTTTACGAGGGTCAGCGTGAAGAGTATAGTTCTTGATCATGGTAGATTCTAAAATGCAAGGTTATATTTTTAAAAGACCCTCTAGCTAACATATTTAAGCATATCAAGAGGGTTTTCTTAAATACACTGTCTAATGCAAGTAGAATTGTGAGTATGAGAAAAAAAGAGCATTTCAAAATTCATAGTACTAACTTTAAGAAACTTTCTTTTTGGGGTTTCTCAAATCAACAAAGCTTTGTCAATGAAGGTGTTATGGGGGGCGTTGCCAATAGGTGACAAGATGTTGGCTCGAGGTATCGGCTTCAATAGGTGTCCGGACTGCAGAACTACTAGGGAGGATGTGCCCCACTTATTCTTAGAGTGCCCGAGGGCTAGATGCTTGAAAGGATCCAATATTGGGTTTTCCAAGAATGATTTTCTCTTTGGAGGGAAAGTGATGTAAAGCCAACCAATTTTGCTACTTACTTAAGTCGTTAGATTCTGCTTCTTCCACCATATTTGGAAGGCCAGGAATGACCGAGTGTTCGTCTAGGATCTCTCCGTAGCTAGCTACACAGAGAGTATCCAAGATAATAGGGAAACTATTATTGGGATTGAAAAAAACAACACCTCTGACGAGTGGGATTAGGCAACTCTTACCATCATGTCTATGTTAACATGACGTTTGCAAGGTTGGGGCTCCATTTGATGACCTGTCTCCTTTGGAATGTATGTGGCCATGGCTCAAATTGAGCATAGTAGTGATGTAATGGTTTTCTCTTGTTAATATAACCTCTCACATATTGTGAGATTAGCAAATAAATAAATAAATAATTTCTACGTGGGATTACTAGTACACTACACCTAAGTAGTTTTTGTTTTCTAAAAGAAACCTTAGTGTTGTGTTGGGTTAGGAAGATTTTCATTGGTTTTCAGTCCCTGATGGAGACTTACCTTAAATGTTTATTTCACTTTCATTTAGTATCCTGACATGTCTTGGTTTTTCTTGCATTCTATTGTTTTAGAATGTTAAAGTGAAACTTCACTTGTATAATTCTAGTAAATTCTATGCACACATCTATATGAATGAGTTTTTTTAATTTCACATTTCATTTCACAGTCTCACATGGCTTAACTTTTCTTACATTCTATAACTTAATTCTAGTCAATATTCAGGAAAGTCTCTTTTATTAAACGGCCGTCGATTGAGCTTCCTTTCCACAAAAAAGCGAGCCGGAAATACTAGCATAAATTTAAAATTTATAGATTTTTAAAACTATATTCTCACCTATTTCACCAGTTTTTCTTTCCTTTACCATGATTTGCAACCAGGTAGTGTCCATTTTCAACCGGCTCAAGGCTAAGCTAAGGCAATCCTTTCTTGAACACTAATTCTACTTAAACTCAACCTAATGATTTTATCACGTTCTAATTTTTTTAAAAAGCCATCGTGATTCTTTCACTTGTTTAATAGCAGGATTTTGTCTTTGAGTGAGACTAGCTCTCATATTTATAAATGTTTACTTGCTACGCATATAAATAAGGATGTAAAAATGCACATGGGCGATAGCCTATAACTGAATGTCAAAAGTCAAATGGCCATTGGCTATGTATGCAATGACGTGTGCATTGAGATTTCAGCATTTTGAGGGCGTTCCGTGTATAAAAACATGTGATGTTTGAAGCTTGAAACTTTACTTCCAAGGTTCAAAGTACAAAGGATTTTGCTGCTTGATCAGAGTCGATCTTCCAAAACTATCACAAAAGAGACACATGTAAGTATACTCCCTCCACACGAGGGGCTTATTTAGGTCAAAGGTGACATTTTCTCACCTTTAGGGGACTCAAAAAAGGAAAGAAAAGAAAGGGGGGGGGGGGGGGTGGGGGTGTTTTTAAAAACTCTTTTGGCTTCCAGGCCAAAATTTAAATCATTTGTCGGTATTTACACTAAAACTTGTTAGATTTTGCCGGTTTCTTCAAGGCAAGCTCAAAATCTAGCCGGTACATTGCAATTTTAGCCGATTAAAAATGCAATGAACCTTGGTTTTTGGTGAACACTTGTTTTTTTTTACATAAATAAATTGCAAGCCTATCCCTTATTTGCTATGGAAACTCTATTGCGATCTACGATCTAGCGGGAAAGATTTGCCAATGGGTTCAAAAGACTTGGAAGTAGGGTTCTTTAAGAATGATCTCTTCTTGGGAGGGAAGGTTTTCAAGTTGCTTATTGCAACTCAAATTGTTAGATTCTGTTACTTCAAATTGGTTTGGAAGGCTAGGAATTGTCCTGTATTCAAAAACACCATGGAAACAGCCAAGTTCACAGAGATAATACAAGAAAGCAAGGGGGTGATTATCGCCATTGGGAAACGCAACAACTCTGATGAGTGAAACAGGACCATTGGCACCGCATTGACCAACTTACATGGATAAGGGTGTTGGTCCTTCCATTGTCACAGGGTGGCTCCCTTGTCAGTCGATGTATCTATGGTCCCTTAGAGTTGTCATGGCTTGACACAAGCATGGCAAGAATTTATAATTTTTTTGTATTGTTAATATAGTCTACTCACCATTGTGAATTTTGAAAAAAAAAAACACTCTTTCCTTTTCTTGAAACAAAGCTTTATTCTGCTTATCCTACTCACAAACTAAGTATACATTTATGTCCGTTTTGCAAACAAAAATCTCTAACTACTTGCGTCTACAATTTTGGCCTTACACATTTAAGCAGTAAGAGTTAACAAAGGAAAATCAACGAGAAATAAAATCTAACAAAGAAATCCAATATTGAATACAAACCACAAAAGTGTAAATTGCAATGGCCAACCCTCTAGCTCTATGAAGTTCTCTTTAAAAATCATCACTATACTATAGTAGTAAAGTATAGTAGTATTATATCAAACTCATCATTAGAGTAGTATTATACATATACTATATACCCATTGATTAGTTTTGAAAAAAATTCTGAATTTTTTTTCACTCTTTTGTTTTGTTTTTTTTTTAAAATTAGAAAAGAAACCGTTCGAAGCTTCACCACGACTAGTTGTACGGGATTGCCTCCACTCACTCACATCGAGTAAAATGACCCTTCATATAGAGCTTTTGTAAATTTTGCCATTTCTCATGAAGGTCAAAAGTGGCCTTGAAGGTCTCTCCAACCTTCAAAAGTGAATTTGGGGGGAGGAGGGGGGGGGAGGGGGGCTCAACACTAAAGGGCACGGAGCCAAGCGGTGTGATCAACGGTTGTTGATCTCGACGTGGATGTGTGGTTCACAAAAAAAGCACGACCCCCCATGCACTCTCGCGATTCCATCCCGTTGAACCACGGGATTTTTGTCCAAGTTTACTTTTTCGAAATCTAACGGTCCGCGATCTCTTGATGTCCGTGTTTCCACTTGCATGCCGTCAATCCTAGGACCGGATCTTCATTTAATATGTTGTACCCTTTAGGGAGGGGAGGGGAGGGGAGGGGAGGGGGGGGGGGTGGTTGATCCCCTTGTAATGCAGGGAGGTAGAAACTCATAATTGTTATCTCCCTTGGGGCTCTGGTAAAGGTAATACATAGCTATTGCCCTTGCGCATGTCATTTCAAACGTAACATATTCTAAAATGTTCTAATCTGTTGTGCCAATGATGCTAATAAGGTAGTTGAACCTTAACTTGCCAGGTTTTTTAATGAAATAATTAGGAAGTGTTGTTGTATGGTACTCAACTTCGCTAAGATTCAGATGGTTGAGGCCACATGGGATGGCCCAAGATCATGTGCCAAATGCTCTTTGTTTATTCTATCTTAAGCCCTTGTCACACTGGGGCACCCAAAACATGGCCAAGTGGAGGTGGCGCCCTCCTATTCGTCCGCCAAAAAGTGATGTCGGGACTAGAAGCCTTGTCAGATGGCCGGCCTCACCAGCCCGGGCCAACTTTCCAAAGTGGTGGCCATCTCTCAAAAAGTAACCCGCGAGCGCACGACACAGGCTTTAAGCTCTGATCATCAGCAAGAGATGCGGAGAGTCTACCACCTTGCCTACGTACATTAGTTGAAATGGGAGCCTACCTGCAGATTAATATCCCAGTGTGACACGAAATGGGTGCCCACCCAAGAAAATTTCGCTGGGCAGGCGGCCCAGTGTGATAGGGGCCTTATCTCATGCACAAAGAGAACAATTTTCCAAATAGGGAAATCAAGAGGCTATCGATGCAATTTATCTATAGAGAAAAAAACCTAACTACATCCGTGGTTGATATCATCTCATCAAAGACGAGTGAAAATGGGAATCGTAACTTATTTTCCCCGGATGATTTGAATTCACCAAAAAGAATTTACAGAGCAACCTCAAGCTCGTGACCAACCTTGAGGGATACCAGATTACAACAAAGCACTACCTCACATAGAGGTAACCGCACAAATCAAGAAAAGTTGAAATCGTAACTTAAACTGAATGCTAAAATTTATTGACAAAAAATTGCGTCACATAATCATCCCAGAATACAAGTTCCAGAAAAGTTAAGGGATCCATGAATTCCCAATCATTAACTACTAGATTACTATTAATTGGCTTGCTTTGGGCTGGGTCTGTGTGTTCTCTTTTTGGGGAAAAGAATCTGTAGATTAAACCTTTTCTAAGCAGGATTTGCACCACCTTCCCAACTCAAGTCTCCTCAGGAAAGTTTTGATGCTTGACAGAGTATTTTTTGAATAAACTCACACAATGGCCCATATGAGATGTGTATAGGCTTTGTAATGGAAACTTGTAGAAGCTCTTCAAATCAAGGTGATGCTGCAAAACAATTCTCTTAAATGTCTTGAAATATGCTCCTTACTTTCCTCCATTATCATACCTTTATTCTCTTCCAGAATTTGTGATTTTTTGTGGTTGTCAATATAATCTACTCACTATTTGGAGTTTTGCCAAAAAAAAAAAAAAAAAGGTGGCTTTGAAGTAGAAAACCTTGTGGAATGTCATCCCATCCTTAAACCAAAAAAATTACAGTTGTTTCTATGTGTATTCGAAAGTTTTTCCATTGTTAGAAGAAGCCCTCCATAGTTTCCATTTTTCAAGCAAGCTTTCTAGGCTATAAATGCATGTCATTGATTCACAAGAAAAATAAGTGTGTGTGTGTGTGTGTGTGTGTGTGTGTGTGTGTGTGTGAGAGAGAGAGAGAGAGAGAGAGAGAGAGAGAGAGAGGACAACATGCTTAGATTGATGGGAGTGAGCTCAACTTGGGGCATATAAATTGTGTCTAACTACAAGGTTTGCATACATTGGCTAGATCTAGGTCCTAACACCTTTAGGTTTTAGGATCCGGATGGCTAAACTAATTTGGGAAACCTTAGAGTTAAGAGCGTATGTACAAGAATAGTACGAGGATGATTGACCCTCTAGGAAGGTGCACATCTGTGGCATATCAACTAGTATCCAACCCAAGCTCACAGTCGAAGTTTTGTTTTACTAAGAAGAAGTAAGTCGAAGCTAAGCCAAGAGAAAGGTGGACAAATTTATCCTCTAATAAGGAGAAGTGCCAAAATGAATGCCTAACCAGATAAACAAATTCAACCTCTGAGCTAAAAGAGAGTGTCATGTTGAACCTTGATCTCGTTGACAGCTTCAAAGTGCCAAGATGAACGTAGAAGCCCACAAACATGTTCAATCTTTGAGTGCAAAATTGAGCCCAATCGAGCGAACCAAGTTCGTAGCAAGGGGATCCCAAGTTTGCTTTAAGGGGGCAGTTGTTGGGGCAAGCTCAACTTGTGACATGTAAGTAACTATAAGGCTTGCATAAATTGGCTAAACAAGAGGTGCCTAAGACCTTAAAGTGTTGGGTTCTAGATGACTAGACCACTTAAGTGTGCATGTACATGAATAATACTGGGATGGTTGATCACCACGACCTCGTGGCATAGCACAAAGAGAGTGATGAGACTTCAATACATAGCTTTTGTACTACCTAGCACTTGCATGGTTGCTAGCAAAATTGCATTTAGAGCTAAGAATGGACGAAAGGAGTAAAAGTCCCTTGAAACATCATATTGCTTTGAAATATGGTAAAGGAGCCAATTTATACACTATCCTCCCCTAAGGAAACATACACGCCCCAATATACTTGGAATCTTGCTTACGTGTCACTTTGTGATTTGCTAAAAAGTGTATCATTATTGAAACTTGGCTGAAACATACACGCCCCAATATACTTGGAATCTTGCTTACGTGTCACTTTGTGATTTGCTAAAAAGTGTATCATTATTGAAACTTGGCTGCCCCTTATGCCTCAAGAGGCCTCAAAATTGAAATTTTCAACACCAAGATAGATATTTTTTTCTATTTTATTTTCATGCTCTATGTATCTCCCCAAAAATCCACAATAATAAACCTTACTTACTCAAAACTACTTGAATTGTCAGCCGCTCCTTGTCATCTTTCTTCAACATCTTCCTTACAAGATCCTTAGTGCCAGAAGAGATAGATGGCCAGGGGTCACTTGAAAGATCTACATTGCCCTCCAAGATTTCTTTGAAGATATCCTGCTCTGACTCTGCAAGAAACTCATGTTGAATATACATTTCCTTACATAAGAGAGATTGCTAAAATCAGTAACATTGTTGGGCTTACCTGCCCAGAATGGGAGAACACCACTGAGAAGAATGTATAGTAAGACACCAGCACTCCATAAGTCTTAACTCTGGATCATAATTTCTACGAAGAACCTCTGGAGCAACATAATATGCGCTACCTACAATGTCTCTGAATGTCTCGCCTGAGAACATGAAACCAATTTAGAAAACCCAACTTAGCTTCTCTACCCTAGCTACTTTTGGAGAGACTCCTTGACTTGAGAAAGACTTCAAAACCCAGTGATATAAGGGGTGCATTCACAGAGACTAGGGTTATATTAACCCCTGCCAAGCATCAACAAAGCACTTGCTTATGTCAGAAGGCGGGGGGTCAAACTATACCCGTGCAAATGTGCTCTGAAGGTTGAATAATTTGAGCTCCATCCATAGTCCCAACCACTCTCTCTCTCTTTCTCTCTCTCATGGATCTAGCTTCACTTTGTGAGTAGTATACCTTGTCGTGGATAAAGACGACATGGCACGATGATTGTGTAGAAGCATTTGCTATGCGACGATGACGATGCAAATTTGACGTGGTAGTGAGAGAAAGGCATGAAGGCACGGTGGATTTTGTAGCGAGAGACGTGGGGAGAACTCAATGGCACAAGGATACAAGTGACACGAGGGCAGTGCTGTTTGAACCTTGGACGAGTCGCCTCCGCCTCAAAAAACCACTTTAACTGTATTTGCTTGCCTTGCTTTGCGATTTCTTCACCTTCGCTTCGCGCGCGCTTTCTTCCTTTCTTCCTGCCGCTTCTTTTCTTCACTCGCTTTTGACTCTCTCTCTCTCTCTCTCTCTCTCACACACACACACTCTCTCTCTCTCTCTCTACGCAATGACACGCAGGCACACGACACAAATTGCTTCGTCTAAGTCATCACTAGCTCGCCACTTCCGCTCAACTGCCTTATTTGTAGCTTGCACTCTCTCTTTCTGCTGCTTTGAGCGCCAGCTCTCTCTCTCTCTCTCCCCCCACCCCCGCGAGCTGCAGTACCTATTCCACCTTTCCAATTCAGCTCTCCACCATCTACTTAACTCCCACTCCCCTGCTCTCCTACTCCCACTCCCCCTGCTCCTCCATCTTTGACCTTAGACAACGTCTTCTTCCCCTTGTTTCTGTTTGCGAGGGCGATCACCCATCCCCTTTCTTGTCCCCTGCTTCCTCCCCTTCATTCAATCATGAGCGATCCTCATTTTGGCTCGGACCACGAGCAAGACAGCGTCGTTCATGAATCGCCATATCCTCAAGAACTCAAACTTCTCTCCTCAGATCTTTCGAGTCAGTACCGCGAAGCAAGCTCAGCTCACAGCCTGTGGAGGAAAGCCCAATTCTCCACGAATCTTGATGCCGCGGCGCCCTTTGACGGCTCGGCCAAGAAGAGGCCCTCCGGCGAGGTCTCTTGTGAACTGGGTCTTGGAGTGTGGGACAATCCGCGGAGGGTGTGCCGAATTTGCCATCGCCACTTCTCATCTGGGAGGGCCCTTGGCGGCCACATGCGGGTGCATGGTCCTCTGTTTCAGCCTGCCGGGACCAAGAGGAAGCTCAATTCTCAAGGTGTTAGCAAACTGGGAGATGGGCTTTGCACCGAGGTCTCTGGCTCTAAGAACAGCGACCTGTCTTTGCTGTCCAAGAACTTATCAAACAAGGAAGTGCTCAAATTCTACGACGCTGATGAACCCACCATTGCCTCAGATTCTGAAGGGGAAGCAGTGGATGATGTACCTACAAGCGAAACTTATCTGCATCACTTTGAGAATGTCAAGGATTATGATGATGGCGAATTAGATGATGGCTACGAAGACCGGCATCATGGGAACATGCATATGGGCCTCGATTCATTGGATGATGCGAATCTCACCACCATGACTTCCAATAAGAGAAATCCTCTGTACAAGCTCCGGCACAACCCCAAGAAGAGCCGCCGCTTTGTACAGGATCATTTTGCCATGGAGATGTTTCTCTCAGGGCAAGATGCAAATGTCCATCCTTTTTCAAAAGGATCTGCTTTTTCTTCTGATCTAGAGAGGCCTAGAGTCTGCTCAGAGTGTGGCAAATCATTCATGTCCTGGAAAGCTCTTTTCGGACATATGCGGTGCCACCCTGAACGAGACTGGCGAGGAATTTTGCGTCCAGAAGACGGCTTTATGCCAGAGGTGAGAATTCGATTGGCCAAGAAGAAGCTCTTTGCAGAGAGCAGGTTAATGGAGAGCTCCGACTGTGAGCTAGACTCTGACGTCGAAAACAAAGAGTTTGGCACAGAAGTAGGATCATATGAGAGCAAGAAATTGGTAAAAGCAGAGCGAGCAACGGAGCAACATGTCAATGGGGAGGGCAGTTATGAGATTCCGAAGGAAGATGGCTATGGCAATGTGTCGAGGGAGGACGATGGGCACCGTCGCTGGCCGACAGGCAAGCGATCTCGACGCAAGGTTATGGAAGGGAAAGCTGAAAGTGTGCAACACTTGAATTTTTCCCCAGATAGAGAGGAGCCTGCTTTAACGTCAGAGAGTGGCTCTCTAGAGGAGCCTCAAGAGGAGCAACATGGAGAGACTCCAAATTTCCTTCTCATGCTTGCGGAGGCCGCCAGGAAAATTGAGAAAGAGACTCAGGGTGAGGCTGTCCTTGCCATTGGTGCAAAACCGTCTCAAGCCGCTGCAAGCAGTACTAATGGCATTGTGAAGTATGAATGCTCTACCTGTAAGAAGTCCTTCAATTCCCACCAAGCTTTGGGGGGGCATAGAGCCAGCCACAGGAAGATGAAGGGCTGTTTTGCGCGAACCAGCATCATAGGAGATGACATAGGCTTTGGTGAGTATAACCTTATCAGAGAGGAGCTCTGGCAAGGTCATGCACATGATAGAGACTCTTCTCTACATGTGGATGAGAAACCACAGCAAATCAAAGGTCACGAGTGCTCGATTTGCCATCGGATGTTTGCCACGGGTCAGGCTCTTGGCGGTCACAAGAGATGTCATTACATTGGTGAGAAAGTTGCAGAGGCAGCCAGTTTCACATCAAGCAACAAGCAGATTTTATGTGAAGAAGGTCATTCTAGCAGGCTTGATATTACCGAAGGGGGCAGCGCCACCCTAGATTTAAACATGCCAGCGCCAGGGGATGAGGACGGCGAGGTCACAGGCGTGTCTGCGCGGTTGCAATTGTTTAGTGGCAAGCTCGACGAGAAAGAGACGAAGCAAAGGAGCGCACAAGAGCTATCTTTAACTCATTGGGCCAGGAAGGATGTGGCGGGAGAAGAAAGGCAGAGCTCTCCATGGGAGGTTGACAGCAGGTGGGCGATGGGCCCAGCAGTGGCATACTAAGAGAGAGGCATTCTATAGCATGTGTCAAAAGATCATTATTTCATTGCAAATAGTGCCAGGACCTCTTTGTATTCTCTTCAACATGTCAGATTGATCCATTGTTTTGTGGCAGGACATTCCTAACCAGAAGGTGGCCATTCTATTCATTTGCTGTACATACATAATGCTCTCATTTGTATTCTTTCATTCATAGAACAAACACACACACAGAGTGCTCTTTGTTTCATTATGTCTCAATTTGTCTCCTCAGAGAGCTTTGTAATCTCTTATACGTTTATTGGTTGGCAACCTTTGAAAACTTTCTGCTGTTTTGGATTGCCCACGACTTGTCCACTTTTGACAAAGCGGTTTGCAGGCCTATCTGTAGGTACATCATTCTTGCTTCTCATCAGTCCACTTGGAGACTTTTCTACGCCTTTCTCTCCTACAATGGAACAAAAGAATTTTTTGATTTTTCAGAAAACAGCAAACCTAATCTTGAAGCTTGACTAGATTCTTTTGGAAAAGAGTTGCAATATCTTCATCCTCCTAGCACTGCTCTATACACTACTAATGGCTCCAAAAAAATAAATTCACTACATGCTCAAGGAAAGGTGAAGATAAAGAAGAATACAAATGTAACTTGGCACACATTGCATGCTCTCAAACACCACTTTATATACACACCACTTTACTTGAGACTCACTCTTGGCTTATACGTTTGAGACGTTTAGAATGAAGTACTATTTTTATGAAAAATGGAGACCCAATAAGTATTAGCAGCGCTACCTAGCACCACATCCCTAAGTCAACCTGAAGTAGAACCTTGTTAAATTTACTAGTATCCAACCTATACTATCAAATTTTCATCTCAGAACTCTCTTCAAACGCCTTCTTCTTTCTTTGTCATCGTGCTTTATATCGTACGAGAAGCCAATCCATGGACACATTGTATTCGTTTCTAACATTTGTAGTCTTAAAATATTTCTTGTTGACGATCCGGGTTTATCAATGAAACGATTAAAAAAACAATTCTCTTCATAAACATTTTTTTCTATGAATGGTGTTTGTGGATCACCGCGACGGCCGTCTGTAACATAGCTAGTTATTAGCACTAACATAATGTCAATACTCAAGGAAGTGACTCGGATGGGACACGAACACTCATTGAAGTTGTCAATCTCAAAAAGTGAACATAACAAGCAATCATACCAACTCAACAACCAAACCACCACTCAATGATCAAAGAAATCTGTTTATGTCATTTCCCACCGCTTTAGGTCATCACGCCATTTGGACACTCGAACGGACTCAAAATGCAACGGAACTTTATGAGGAAGTTTAAGACACTTAAGAACATTATCCTACCAAATCTGATCGCAATCCGACAAGGTACCATAATCACGATCCATTATGAAAAAGGTCCTGAAAATTGCAACAGAATTTTTCAGAAAGGTCGCCCTATGATTTAGGAACACTTTCCCATGATCAAAACGTCAAAAACGGTGATTTAAGCACTCAAATATCAAGATTAGATTCACTAACGCGTAATCGCGAACCTCAACAAAACTGACAATGCTTATACTTGAATGAAAGAGCAAAAAAAGAGGAACACAATGCAAGTTTAGAAACTGAAAACGGATTATCTAATCATTAGAAAAGTTGATTACAAGTTGGAGCTTTGTAGGCGCCTGAGCGTACATCAGAGCTCTTTCTTCTTCAAAAGATAGGCTTCCTTTTCATATTAAGGTTATTGACATTTATATCTAGAGCTTTCTAAATGACCAATGGTCGACTCACACATACCTTTACAATCATCATAAAAGAATTACATCTCAGAAAATTGACATGCTACTCTGGAATCAAGATTTACACAGAGTATTACTACATTAGCTCGAAAATATAATAGAGTACAAATGTGGTGTTCGGCTACGTGTCTAATCAGGTGGACGTCCATTCGGTTAGTTCGCTAACATTCCCCCCTTCCTAACCATTAGGAAGTGAATGGGATATAGAAGGGCCTCTTTATTTGACAATTTATGGAAATGCTTAAAGCTTAAACCAAGTTTGACGAAGCTTAAAAGAGAGGGAAAAAAGACATATGCTGGGATTTAAAAAAATGTCATTTTCATAATTTGTATTTGAAAATAATCTATTCAATAACCCAAAATAGAGGTGAGTAAATGAATTTTAAAATGTCTTTTTTTCACCTCTCTCCTCTCCCTCTAACATATAAAACACTTTCTCTCACTTAGATCTCATTAAAAGAGACACTTTTCAATACCCCTATCAAAAAAGCAGATTTTCACATCCTTTTATTGCGTTCTTTTTAACCGTGTGCCAACTCTCTCTCTCTCTCTCTCTCTCTCTCTCTCTCTCTCTCTCTCTCTCTCTCTTTTCTCTCTTCTCACTTCCTCCTCCGAATCATCGAGGGGACATTCTTTGCTGCCTACTTCTAATAGAAAGTACAAATCCTCCAAGGTTGCATATCTGCTCTCTCTCTCTCTCTCTCTCTCTCTCTCTCTCTCTCTCTCTCTCTCTCTCTTACCTCTGCACTCATGATCAACAATTTGAATTCAAAGGAGACTAACCTGCACTCCCTCTCTTTCTTCCCTCCACAACATAATCCTTTTTTCCTATCTTTGAGTACTATCCACTTCTTCTCTCCATAGCTAGCTTCACCTGCTTGTAGCAATCACCATTACACTTTCTCTTTCTAATTTGCTTGATTAGCTAACACAAATGTTATTCAATACTCTATCTCTGCAAGACATTACTAATAAGACAAAATGATATTGATTAAAAGTTGATTTGGAGCAGCAGTACGCTACTGTGTGAATTGACACATATAATCCTAGTGCTGCAGATAAGCTACAGAACATTGGGTGCAAGGCAATCAACTTATGGATTGATGGCTATATTTATCCTAGTGATCCAATGACCAATGCATCATCGCCCTTTCATAACGTCATTGAGCTATTGCGTTTTATTGGAGATGAGAGAGACGGATTATTTTGGAGATTGTATTCAGCTTTCGTCAATGAAAGGGAAGCAAGAAAACATATCTTTGCTGTCTATTCGTCATTGCAAGAGAAGTATGTGAAAGACATTTAGCAAGTGAGAGAGGAAACCAACGAGAAGATGAAGCAGCTGAACGATGAGATGGCGAAGCTTAATAGAAAAATAGAGCATCAAAAAATGGAGCAAGAGCGCCGGCTAGACAATAACGTTTAGCTACAAAACACTGCACATAATATGCGGTGGCGAATCGATTACCCTACACACATTCTATTGGGCTATCACATTCGTAAGCGCAAGAGACATGCAATGTCTATGCTATCTTCAAGTAGTGGAGCTTGAAAGAAACGTATCCGTCAAACTCGGTAAGGATACAAATGCAAGCTTCTAATTTTATACATTTTTTGCAGGTTTCTGTATTATTATTTCAATATGCAAAAACTTGGTTCAGATGATAATGGGAATTGATTATGATGCTCAAATGATTGGACGTACAGCATATCATCAAGCCAAGGGAGTTGGTGGAGCTATTGGATGATCCATCCAATGCTGACATTACTAATGTTTTGCGCCATAAGTATTTCAATGAGCTAAAGAGAACCGTGTTGTCTTAGGAGATGATGGAGGTGTGTGACAACATAGGAATAAGTTTCAAGGCCTATAAATCTTTGTACAGAATTGTCACACTAAGTCATAGGGCAAAAGGTTTGTTTAGGTTGTTGCAAATACCTTACAGTGTTAGCGTTGCAAAAAGGTGCACCAATAATGATGTTGCAAGCTTGCTGGGAGAATTTCAATATGTGGAGGATGCCATGCCATTAGAAGGCGCAAATCCTTCCGTTACAACGAGCTCAACAGTATGTATGTTGACTTTTTGAGCTCTAGGAGATGAATATCAGATTGTCAACGATCAACGGCTCAAAAGGATAAGCATTACGCTTATGAACAGGGCCTTGGTGGGCGTCGATGCTGAGCTAAATGCGAACGAGAAGGGAAACACATGTTTAGGTGTTCAGGGTTGACAGCTTTTCATCTCCCGCACAAGATATATGAGTCCCTAAAATAGTATTTCAATCACACCTCAATTGTTGATGTCATTCGACAACAACAAGAATGACAACGATTGCAGGTTTCAGGTCTGGGTACTTTCCAAGTTGAGTGGCATTTGGTAGGAGACTTGAAAACTCTCAAGTGTATGTTAGGGTGCAAGAAAGGTGCAATGAGCCTCTTCCCATGCATGTATTACTGCCACAGTAAAGTCTCATTCGGAACTGAGGGCAAGGGTGCAAAGGCCAGCAAGTCAAATGGCAGTAAGGGTAAGGGTGGCAAGCTGCAGTCACCTTTGCAAAAGGTGTGCTCACTACAAAAATAGTGGGTAAAGCACTACAACAATGGTTTCAAGGTATCCTCAGTTATAACCAGAGTGTACCCCCTACTCGAGACATGGACGATCCAAATCAGGATCCTATTATACTGATTTCACTGATAAATGTGCATGTGTGCACCCTTCATGCCCGTGTAGGAATTCTTGACAAGTTGCTTATGATCCATATTAATTATGCCTAGAATATGGAGCCTATAGAAAGAAAGAAAGTGTGTATAAGAGAACTTGAATCTATTCTATCAAGTTTTGGTCTACATGGGGGTGTAATTGAGTTACCAAAGGAAAAGAAGGCATCTGGAAGTACACATGATCCTCCTAATAAAATATGTATGCCCTGCACGAGACGTTCAAATTGTTCTATAGAGTTTTAGCGAGGAGAGAGAGGAAGAAGACTAGAGTGCAAAGAAGTTTGAAACGCAGAATAGAGAAAGTAGTTAGTGTAAGGCAATCACAATCGTATCATGCTTTGAGTGCAAAAGATCGATTCTAATGATGGTTGGAGACAAGGTGACGAAATGGTAGGTGTTGGTGGATGAAAAACTAATAAATTTGTGACACTAACCACTTCTATTATAAACATGCATTGAAATACCAAGTGATTTGTTGACACCCAAATCAGTGGTCCGGTGGGTCAAGTTTCGTCTATTTTTGGAGTTTTTAAAAAATTTTATTAGTATTATTGAGTTCTTAAATATTTTTATTAAAAATAAGTACTTTACAAGTCAAAAATCACAACTTAAAGTTCATTTCTTGTTTGCACATTCTAAAAGATCTTCTCGAGCATAAACGAGCACGCACTCATATCTTGCACCACATGGACGATTCACACGAACATACCACAACGCACATCGACGCCACCACAACCACTCACATCACTGAACATACACAGTGAGCACCCCATGCAAAATCTATGGCTTAAAATCCATATCCTCAGCCACATACGGATAACCCAACACCACAATCCTCTCCAGCTGTGAAACAACCTCCCCAACCATCGAATCATCCAGATGATCAAACCACCATGTGACAGACTTTTGGTGATCTTGCACCATTAAATCATGCCAACCACACACCTCTGTGAGATTCCCATGGATTTCATCTCTATACAGACCCACACAAGAAACAAGAGCAACCGAAGAGGAATACCGGGGTCTGCTACAAAATTTGGAGTCCTCGCCTGCTATCACAACACCTAGCACTCAGGCAAATGCGAAAACCACACCGCAAAAATTTGGACCGCCATACAAACAAAGCGTAATCAAAGTAGTACCATTCAATCCAGTTTCTGAAGCACGAGGGGCCAAGAGAAGTAAGAAAGTGAAAGAGATGGAAAAGAAATAGGTAGCTAAGAAGAAATTGCAAAGAATGCAAGAAGAACATAGAAGAAAAAGGGAGCAAGAGGAGTGGGAGAGAGCTGAGGTCGAGAGAGCTCACTTGGAAAATTCACAAGCACAAGCAGAGACGGAGTGGAAGGTGACAGAGGATAGAGCTCAGGCTGTCCAACAAGCAAAGGCTGGGAGCTCAAGGCGTTCTAAAACTCCTCAAAGAGCCAAGCAATGTGCAAAGAGGAAGAAGGACAAGGTGACGTCTGAAGAACAACGGGCTTAGGAGGAGAGGAGGAAAAAGTACAAAATGATCCTCCTCAATGGGCCAGGAAGGCAGCACCTCCAGCATTGCCAACAACACAGAAGAAATGGACATGGAAACCACACAAAGTTATTTTGAGGGAGATCCGAAAGTATCAGAAGAGCACTTATCCAATCATACCCAAAGCGGTCTCTCGGGTGGTGAGAGAGATAATGGATGAATACAGTGATTCAGTTACACGCATACAATGCGCACCTTACTGGACCTACAGGATGCCACCAATGACATTTTGGTGTAGCTATTTCAGGATGGCATTTCCTGTATGGTGCATGCTAAGCACGTAATCCTAAAAAGTACATATTTATCTCTAGCAATCAATTTGCAAAATGAAGGGTGACTTCATAAGAATTAGTTTATCCCATGGTCAAAACTGGCCCATGCGCATCGTGGCGCACATGAGCTTTTTTTGCGTTGTCTAACCTTGTTGGGCGCTGTTGTGCATCGTGGTCGTCTCGCCGCCTCCGTATTCCCCCCTCATTGCCCTCTTTCATAAAAAATCACCGAGTGATGCCTCTCAGCAGATGGGTGCTTGCATGGTTGAGGTTTTTTGCACGCATAGCAGAAATGAAATTTATTGGACAATATGAACAGAAAAAAAACAAGTAGAGAAATTGATTAAAAAAACAACTATTATGTATTGCTTCGGATATGACATCATGGTCGATTAGTATTTCTACAAGTTACATCTATGGGTATGCGGAGAATGGCTAACTTGACGCCAAGGGATTTTAGAATTTTCTCTAGGTTTGTCACTCCTTGATCTAGGACTAAGGTGAAGTGGGAGAGGACTAACCCAGGGTGCTTGCTTGTAAAGGCATACAATGCCACCTCTCGGTCCACCAATATACATTTGTAAGCATTTAGGGTGAGGGAATATTCAATGAGTATGACACTTAATGATTTGCACTTGAGCCCACAGAACCATTCTTAGAGGACTCTGTGTGAGCAACTCAAAGAATCGATGGCCCTAGGTGGCTCAAGTAGTGCCAAAGCGCTATCCCTACCCATGGGCACGTTGCGTGAACCTCCAGTACACATTGCAAACTTATCAACATGGTATGCCGTCTGCAAAGCATTTTAAATGACTTTTAACACTTGTTGTAAGGAACAATAGACAACCTACCACGTTAAGAAATATTTACCTCAGTTTCTTCATCCATCTCTTCAAGATTTTTCCCTGTAAGATCGATGCTAGAATGATCACCTCCACTCATAGTGATCAACAGTTTGTATAGATGAAAAGTGCTTTTCGGCACGCTTTTGTAAAATGAGGCACATGATTTGATTTCCACTAGTGTACTTGCCACCATTTGCACCACTTCTGTTTGTTTTTCTTCAAAGTCAATTTGAAATTTGACTTTCTCTTCCTTTTTACTAGGATCCTTCATGCTGCATAGATAGAAAGCACTAAGAGCAATTTCTTTGAGTCCTAGTGTTTTGGCAATGTTTTCAAGGACCAAAAATGACGATCATCCACCATAACTGCATGCAAAGTGAGAATTTGGAGGTATGGGACTTCCTCCAATACCTCATCTCCCTCTATCATCCGGTCTTCCTCCTCAGTGGAGCTGGGCTCTTGCAAGAGGGCAAGTGCCATAGATGCTTTAGTCTTCTCATCAACCTCTTTAATAATTTCATTTGATTCCTCCATGATGGTCACAAGCGGTCTTTGACTGGCCTTTTCCTTTGATTTTCCCTTATCCATGCCCTCAAGCACAAGTAAGGCCATAACCATGTCCCAAGAAACAAAAATTTGGTGCTTATGCACCCTATGTCCAAGTCTATGAGATCACATCATCCTCTGTCCTATAGTCCCGTTCCGTGAACCCTTTAATAAACGTCAACAAGTGAAAGAGAAAGTTTTTGTTGGCTGCATAGAGATGTTTGAGGAAATCCATTGGCAGCCACGTTGTGTTGGATCCCTCAAAGACTATCACATATTCTTCCATGTAGTCAAGAAAGATTTCGAATGCCTCTGCATAAACTTTAGCACTGGCATGCATGTCAATTGTCCCCTCGAACACACTGACTAGTTCATGTGCTCGATCCGCAAGTCTTACCTTTTCTAGTTTTGTGAGAGGTGCATCAGAAGACGTTGCTATGGGCTCGTTCATGAAGAAAATGCGAAGAGAGCTTAGAGCTAGAGTTTTGTGAATGTGAGAATGAAGTTTAGAACCTAAAAATCAAAAGCACTTAAAATTAACGTAAAAATAACTTAAAACTATAAATTTTAAATAAAATCATCCAACAAACCATTGAAAGACACCAACATTGAACACATTTGTGCTCCAATTCAAAGAAATTTCACATTTCGATCGAAAACTTAAACAAGTTGAGAATGAACAAGTATGCGTAGAGATAAACACCGTATATACTAATGGGAGCAAAATCCGTGTCAGTTACAAGCTTTTACAAAAATACATCGCTGAAACAGAATGTTCACACATAGAAAGCTCTTCTCTTTTTTGGAGCAAACAACATTTTCATTGTTTACAAAGAGATATTTCTTGGGAAAGGTATATTTGAGATTAAGATACTCACGAAGGTGACTGAGGTGCCAGTCATTATTCACTGCAATGTCGTGTACTGCATTGTTGGGGCAGCATATTTGTAGGTCAACTGATTCTCTAGCAACAACATTAAAGTCTAGTGTCTCCCATTCTACCATCATCAACTTCTGTGCGCATCTGTTGCACGTGTTAAAGCAAGGAACTTGTCGTATACTGTGTATGAGCCACAAATGGCTACAAACACACAACCAGATTAATCTAGCAAGCTCAAGAGAGCAAGGGTGTGTCACTCACCGCCCTTCGCTAGCCTTCATGGAGGATTCCTTGTTGCGAAGAAGAGGGAGCTACCGCCATGCCATGCTTAACTACCTCGCGGCCGCCGTTGCGTCGCAATGCTTGATCACACACACACACTCTCTCTCTCTCTCACGCATACACACACACACACACACACACACAAGGAGATGAAGAAGAAGATGGAGATGGAGCAAGAGCACTCTTGAATTGCACAAATGAGAGAATGAGTGATTTTTAGGTTTAGGTGACTTTTATATGAGTTCGTCCATTCACACTTGGGCGCCCATGCTTAGACAACTTACCCTTGAATGTTCCAGTTAGAGTGCGCCTCTTATCGACAATCACTCTTACCCTTTTCCTATTGGATCGACAAGCCCGGCCCATGACTACTAGAAGTGGACGCCGGTGGTTAACATGACCCCCTTCTTGATGTAGATTCCGCCCTCGGAATATAACAGTGCAACATCGAGATCCACGATAGGAGTACCTATAGCAATAGAAAAACAACATTGTGAAAGCTCAAAGGCAGCATGTTCAGGCGTGCAATAAGTGAGATGCATACATGATTTTCTAGGAAATGCAACAAAATTCATGAATTATAACATTGCCAACTAGAACAAGCGTAGTACCTAAATGAAATGCAATTGAGTTAAGGTCTATTAGGTTGACTCTAAGAGAAGTACACAAGAGCTAGGGCTAAAGTAAGTACTAGATTGACCAACGTTAATTAAAAAATGTCAATAAAAAAGTAGATAACCCTATGAATGCTCGTCAGGGTCTAAAGACTAGTGATCTTGTCACTTATACCACTTAAGTGTGATCATCATAAAATACAAGGAAGTTTGTGCTATTGGCTTTTTCTTTCTCTTTTTTTTTTTGTTGTTGTTGTCATAGTTGCTACAAGTAGCTGGGGGACTTGAGGTCTCAAATGCCAGCAGCTGGGAGACTTGAGGTCTCAAATACCTGCTTAACACATGGACTTCCACAACACAAGTCACACTTAGGTGGAATAAGCTAGAGAGAACTATATCCTCATAGCCTAAAACATTACTAAAGTTACTACAATTAATAAACTATTTGTGAATTAAAGTCAGCAATTAAGTGGCTTAGTTTAGCTTAGGTCTTGATACCTACTTAAAGACAACTAATAGACCAAACTCAAAGAGAAGAACAAGATACTAGAAGTTTGAAAAAATTATAGCATCTAAATTGGCAATGTTAAACTTCATAAATTTTATGCATTGTTAGAAACTCAAATGACAAGATGCAAACATGTAACTGTGGAAAGCATAGATAAAAGGAAGTAGTACACCTGATATAATGGAGAACATCTGTTGTAACATGTAAACATCCATTGTCGTTGTCCTTTGAAGGCATCCTTATGTAGTCACAAACTGCACAATAGTCACCACCAAACATCCACCTTCTAGAGGCACATTAGTGGAAAAAAAGAACTTTGCTAATCACTAAAATCTAAAGCAGAAACACTCCTATCATACTAATCCTACCTACCCTCCATCACTCAAGTGATGAGGATCAAAGTAAGTGGAGGTTGGAGAGCTTGGTCGGTAGCTTTAAGGCTAAACCACTATCCTCATCATCAAGATAGGTGTAATACTCTTTGGTAAGGCCGTGTGTCTCGTCTGTCCAATCACCATTATTGTCCTTGTCCTCTTCCGTACAGAATAGTATTAGGAATGTCACGAGGCGTACATACTCAGCTTGGGAAAAAGGGTAAACTTGGGCTATTGGGCGAACTTCCTCGATAGAATAGGGATCCGCCGTAGTCAAGAGGCGGATCAGCCACTATAACTCCTCAACATTTCTCTCACAAGCGATTGTTTCAACCGAATCCCATTCAGAGGAACTATGAGGATAACACAAATGCATTATTTGGGACAGGTAAAAAGAATATTCGTAAGAATCAACCATACATGTGAACACAAATAGAGGATGGTTAGTTGTCTGATGACATAGGTTTTTGTTTCAGTGTACCTGATGTGACATGTGTAGGTCTGGGTCAATGATTTTGACTAGTATTCTGTACACTCGTTTTCCAATTTCTCTTACTCTTTACTTTTAAAAATATGGTTAGTTACTATATATCTATATATATACAATCCCTAAAATCGGAAAGCTCAAGGATCAAGGAAAGAAGGGTAAGAGGGAAATAATTCAATAGGCTGACGTGAATAAAGACTCCCCCCTTTCTTGGGTAGATCATACATTTTGGAACGATCTCATCATCCTTTGAAACAAATTGTTCCAAGTTATTATGGGTGAAGGCTTTAACCGATAGTTTTCGACCGCCCTATGCGTTTCGTCCATTTGCAAGGGTGGGATGGTACTCTCCCATGATTTTATTTGCAACGTTGTTGTAGGTGGTGAACTGATTATACTTAGCACCCGTGTCCAATAAGGCGTTATATAGAACTTTTCCATAGGTGCTACTTAGCTCAATAGGGTATCATAGAGGTGTGTCAGAGTCCAACCAATCATCATGTGTTTCAACATGGAATACATGTGTAACTCCCAGGTTTGCCTCTCGTTGGCATCTTATGCGTTGTTGTCGCTATTAGCCTCAACTTGAGCTTAAGGATCATAGTATCTTTTAAATTTTCTCCCATTGAGGAATCCAATGGTTTTAACTACATCAAGAGTCTCCACACGAATTGTACCTTGTGGGATGTTTTCACATACCCTATATGGTCCTTTACCCGCATATTTTAACTTTTTCTTCTCATTTTGCACTCCATACATAAGGACTTTATCACCAACATTGATGTCTTTGTTTCTCAGATGACGGTCAAACCATTTTTTCCTTCTATCTTTCTCCACAAGTGCATTTTTCACATCCAATTGTCTTTCTTCATCTAACCTCTTAAGGATGTATAAGCGCTCAACTAAAGGGTTATTGTCCCAAACTTCTTGTGAAGTTACACGTAGACTAGGAATTCAAACTCCCATGGCATAACTGTTTCTTGGCCATATACCATTTTACAATTAATAGCCACTTTGTAAGAAGTACGATAAGCCCATAAAGCTAATGTCAGCTTCAAATCCCAATCTGTGCAATGAGCTTCCACTGTTTTGGTCAAGATAGAAATTAAGGTCTCCTTAGCGCTCTCAGTTTGGCCATTTGCTTGTGGGTAATACGGTGTAGACTTATGGTGAGCTATCATGAAGTTTGTTCGTGAATTCCTTTATCACTCCATTTATAAAATGAGTTCCACTGTCACTCACAATCTCAAAGGGACAACCAAATCTTGTAATAATGTTCTCAAAGAGAAACTTGGAAATTGATCTTGCATCAACCTTACGTGTTGCCCTACCTTCCGTCCACTTTGTCACATAGTCAGTGGTGGCAACGATAATATATCGAGATTGAGTACTACAAGCTACCGGACTAATTGGGCCTACAAAGTCTAAGCCCCACTTTTCAAATGGTTGGGCTACCTTGATGGGATGTAGAGGCATCTTATCCTTCCTTTATGTGATCTTGTAACGTTACAAGGCTTGATGATCCACATAGAAAAAAAACTTGTTGGCGAGAAGGTAGTAGCAAAATTTCTTCACTGCGTAAATCATACCTAAACCTTTTTTCTTTGTAGTGGTGTAGTTTCTCTTGGCATCATTCAATTGACGACTTGCAAAGCTAATGGGATAGTCCAATTTATGTTCTCCTGGTTGAGCTAGAACACACCCAATAGCAAAGTTCGATGCATCAATATGCACATGGAAAATTACATTCAATCGGACACTCATAGAATAGGAGCACTTGTCAAGATCTTTTTCAATGACTCATAAGCATGGTCACACTCTGCGGTCCAATGGAACTCAATAAGAAGCTTGTACAAAGGACGAGCTCTCTCGACAAAGTTTAAAATAAACCATCGGTAATAACCAACATGACCCCATAAACCTTTGAACTCCTTCATAGTTTTTAGGTGGTGGAAATTTAGCAATGGATTTAATTTTGCTCTCATCTATGAAAATCCCATTTTTGGACACTATATGCCCTAAAAGGACTTCATGTTTAACCTAAAATTGGCATTTGAAAGGGTTTCAGGAGATGTGATACAATCTTCACTCCTCAAACACTTTTTGTAAACATGATAGATGTTCTTTCCAAGAGGAATAAACACAAAGGTCATCTAAGAAAGCTTTGCAAACTCCCTCAAATATTCTCTAAAAGCAGTGTTTATTAATCTTTGAAAGATAGCAGGGGCATTGGTTAAGCCAAAAGCCATAACACGAAATGCGAACACTCCAAATTCGGTTATAAAATCCATTTTAGCTTGGTCCTCTAGTGCAATGTGATTTGATTGTATCCAGAGTACCCATGTAAAAAGTTATAAGATTCCTTTCCTGCAACTCTTTCAAGCACATGTTCTGAATATGGCAAAGGGTAATGGTCCCTTCTAGTGGCGACATTGACCTTCTTGAGATCCACGCACACTGTGAGTTTCCCATTCTTTTTTGGAACAATCACTATTGGAGACACCCATTCTGAGTCCTCAATAGGGTATATGAATCTGCATTTCACAAGCTTTTCAATCTCTTCTTAAACAATCTTTGCATATTTAGGATTCATTGGGTAGGATCGTTGCTGAACTGGTTTAGCCATGCTATTCATGGGGATCGTGTGTTGCACCATGGAAGGTGGATGTTTGGCAGCGCAAACACAAAGTAGCAGATGACCTTCAGCTATGCTATTTTTAGCATATGCTTATGATGTATTAGCATACGTTGCTTCATTTTTTGACAGACACATCATTTTGTATATGTACTTTTGACATATATACGGGCTCTACATGAGTTCCATCTTGTATATTTGATGTTACCATGATGCCTAGGAGCTACAGAGATGCACACAATTCTATGCATCTCATGGGCGGCCGGACATATTTTTTATGCCCTAGGTATAAAAGTGAAAGTTAGGTCATTTTTTAGGGATCTCAGGTGAGTTAAGCTTTCATGGAAAGCTTGTAGAGAAGATAGAGGTGAAGATGTTTGGAGTTGGAGCTTCCTCTTGTGCTCACGGACTTTCTATGGCATGCAATGGAAAGCTAAGTGCTCTTGTTCTTCTTTCTCTTTGTCAATTGTGTTTATGGTGTGTAGTTAAGCATTGATTAGTCTCTAATTAGTGTTTCCCTCTCTCCTTTATCTTCACTTTTACATTATTTGTGAGCTCATTGAGCTTTTGATTGATGTGTGTGTGTGTGTGTGATTGATGAGAGTGTTCACCCATTGTCCTCTTGATTGTTGAGATTAAAGAAGATTAGAGTAGGAATTGAGTGATTAGCCTTCTCCATAGCTTTCTCTTCTTCTTAACTCTCTTGATTAGGATCCTCTTCTTGCATTTCTAGTGATTCCATGCCTCCATGCACTAGCCGGGTTATCGATCCATTGGTTTGACATTATGTCGGTGGATTGAGCTATGCGACAATCCCCCAACATTGGCGCCACTGCCGGGGATGAGATCCCTAAGTAGGTGACCTTAGACTAATCCTACGAGGTGATTTGTTTTGTTCCTTTGTATATTTTAGTTAGAAAGGTCTAGGAGTGGTGGACTCCGAGGATCTTTGAGAGGTACTAGGAAACTTGTGGTATTCCTGGGTCTTTCGTGTTTGATAGTTTTTTAGTTTAGATAAGATTGATTTTTGTTGGTGTTGAGTGGTTGTTGAGATTGAGGTATTTACTAATCCGTGTGTGGCAGTGAATCTCCTTATACTCACAATTGCAAAACCCATTTTATGATTAGAAGTAGCTTAGGTAGGACTTGATTTGATCCTGATCTAGAGCTATTAATCAGTGATTTATTTGCTTGATGTGTTTGTTTGCATGTTAGATCACTAAACCATTGATTTGGTAGTGAAACTTGCATAAACAAAGTTCAGAGAAATTTTCTGTGAGACTGAGTGTTGATGAGCACTTAGGAGAGCTCTTGGAAGAGTTCTGTGTTGAAAAACTAGAATTCTGCAACTTTAGACATCATACGCGTATGATGTCTTAGGGGCTAAACAGAGACCAAAACAGAAAATTTAACATTACCAGAGTGTTCAGAAGGGGGGTTTTACCCTAAGATCAACATAAAACAAGGGCTTTAACACTAGGTTGGTAACCTAACAGGACATAAAAGTGTCCTTTCAGGGTTTTGAAAAAAACCTCCAAAAGCATAGTAGATCCACTCATTTTGTAAAATCCTTTCATGAGGTTATAGTTCAAGGCCTCCTACACATGGAAAAAATAAGAAACTTGTAAAATTTCTCATCTTTTGGTCACACCAAGCCTCCAAAGTTGATGGACCAGTACATTTTCAACAAAACAGTCATTTCTTACATTTTGCTGCATAAAAATAAGATTAGGGATTTTTGTAGGACTTGAGATAAATTCCCTAGTTAACTTCAATGGGTTGGTGATCAGAACATATGATTGCTTCTCACTCACTATTTTTTGTATTGCCAAAAAAAATAGGTACAAAAAAGTTGAATTTTTACCATTCTACAAACCTATCATCAAAGTTTCTATAGCCACGCTCAATACAAATAATATATGCATGTTTTCTTAGTTCCCTATTGTCCTTTAGGTTCATAAGGAGCCATGGAGCATGTCAAAAGAATAATACATCTCTTACCAAGGGGAATATTGGGGAAAAAGATGAAGTGCTAAATACAGCAAACATGAAAAAACTGGGTTCAACATTATGAGTTGTAGAATCCCATAGAAACTATTCAATATCTAGCCAAATTTGATCATCAAAGTTTCTATAGCCACGCTCAATACAAATAATATATGCATGTTTTCTTAGTTCCCTATTGTCCTTTAGGTTCATAAGAAGCCATGGAGCATGTCAAAAGAATAATACATCTCTTACCAAGGGGAATCTTGGGGAAAAAGATGAAGTGCTAAATACAGCAAACATGAAAAAACTGGGTTCAACATTATGAGTTGTAGAATCCCATAGAAACTATTCAATATCTAGCCAAATTTGATCCTTATGACTAGATATGGTTACTATCTACAAAATGCATGTAGTTGTCACAAGAAACTAACAATATTGAAAAAGCTATACTTGATATACTAGAATGTTTCGTTTTCTTCTATAATTGAAAAAATCAACCATCGTTGTCTACTATGCAAAATAGGGTATTAGGTGCCCCAAAACTCAAGGAATATTAGCTTTATGTTACAATATGTGACATAGAAAATCACAACTACATTTGGATATCATGAAAGCCACCAAAAAAATCATAGAAGAGCTAAAATTGGCTAAAAAACAGGATTTGACAATTTTTGTAATTTGGTCATAACTTACAACTTTACCATTTATTTCTCCCTAGAAGCATCAAGACATGTTGAGGACTACTAAAGATAGTTCTCTAGCATTATAGACCTCACAAACATGAATTCTAGAGTGGTATAGTTGCAAAAAGTTGAAAAAAGCCAAAAACAGGACCCGTTTTTTCACACTGTTTAGGTTGTGAAATGTTGTGCAAGGACAAGGTTAAAGATGGAATTGATATTTCAAAAAAATGTCGAGTTTTTTTCAGCTCATGAGACAACTTTCTAGACAGATAGCACCTCAAAATCCATTTTGAAACTCTTGACAAATTCAAGGAAAATGGTCACTTAACAGGACATAAAAGTGTCCCATTACCAACCTAGTGTTAGCACTTCTAGAAACTCAAAATACCAAGTCAAGAGTGTAAAAAACGCAAAGAATAGGAAAATTTGATTCAGAGCTTATTTTTGCATTCAAACTTGACAAAACACTTGAAACTGAAAGATAAACACTTGAGAAGGCTTAAAATTGAAAACTGGCAAAATTTGGTACAAAAGACATCATACGCGTATAATGTCTTTTGGCAATTGCTGAAGTGATTTTTCAAATTTGACTTGACAAGGTTGTTACAAATACTGTGCAAAGCTCAAATATCAATTTTGGACTGAAATTGGGCAGAAAGACATCATACGCATATAATGTCTTTTGGCACTTGCTGAAGTGATTTTTCAAATTTGACTTGACAAGGTTGTTACAAATACTGTGCAAAGCTCAAATATCAATTTTGGACTGAAATTGGGCAAAAAGACATCATACGTGTATAATGTTTTTTTCCTTATTCTGAGCATATTTTGATATTTTGCTATCATAGATCCTTTGTACTAGTTTTCTAGAGCTTGTATTTCAAGTTTCATGTCATTTGGATCACATTTGACCCCAAAGTAAGTCAAAAATCGAGAAATTGCCAAGAAAAGCCTAATTTAGCCATAACTTGCACAAATAGAGTTCAAATTGAATTTTGTGAGTGGACAGAGTATAAGGGTGCTACTGGGAGTGAGCAAAGCAAAAATATCCAAAATCTATGAAAAAAGACATCATACGCGTATAATGTCTTTTTGAGCAAATCTGATACAAAATTTTCACTTGAGGTAACAGAAGTCTTACTACTGACAAAACAAGCCATTTGACCAAGTATCATTCAGTTTGGATCACTTTTGATCACAGAGAATTGGGATAAACAAACTGCCGAGACTGAAAAGTTAGATTCTTCTAGGGGGATTGATGAATTTGAGATCCGGTAGATATCTCCAGAATAACCAACCGAGACAAAGAGAACAAGAGAGTGTTATATCAACCAAGGAGAGTGTAAACCAAAGTGTAGTGCGACCGTTAGAGCCAATCCTTGAAGGAAGTATTTCCGATACTTCTTCAGAGAGATCTTACGAGATTTTCACTGAACACTTAGGATACTTGAACTTAAACGAAAGAGAAAACATGGCAGCAAGACCATCAAACCCTTCAGCCACAATGAAGCTATTGTTCATAAAGTATCAATACGACAATGAGCAAGGTGCCAAGATCTACAGAGATGGTATGGACCACTATTGTGTAAAGATTGAAGATAGAACGAGTGAGTTCAAGGACTTAGTGCCTGTGAGCTATAGTGGAGATAGGTACCTAGATGATGAAGGTATCATGTACTTGGTAGTCCTGAATCCTAACATTGTGGAAAAGTGGGGATTGATGGGCACAAAAGCCAAAGTAGATGAAGAACCCGAAGAGAAAGCACCAACAATGAGCTTCCCTGATGCGAGGTTCAGGCGAGAGAGCAAAACTTCGAGATTCAACACTGATAACATCTATGTGGGGCTATACAAATATAATAATGGAGAGCAAGATCTCTATTATAGATGCTAGGAACCCTATGTCGGAGAGTTCACAGAGCAGAAAAGACTTTATGTCTTTACCTACACAGAGGGATCAGAAACGAAAATTATCGCATACGACAAATATGGGAGGCAATACTCGACAATGGATAAAAAGGAGTTGGAAGGATATACATACTTTGGGGGAACACTCCATCAATATTATGTCACTCCTAGCTCACAAAGACCAACACCTACAAATGTAGTGCCAGACCCTATAGCAACAAGTGGAATAGGAAGAACTCATGTGGCTAATTCTTTCAGTCAAATTCAATATTCTATGCCAAACCCAATGGGAACATTACATTCTAGAGAGTCAATGGCTACGAATCGAGGTAGTGCAGTTCCATTCCCTACACATACTACGGTAGGTCCAATGTTTGCAGCAGCACCATCACATTTGCCTCCTAGTAGTAGATTCGTGGCAAGGGAGCCAACTGGAGCAGCCCATGAAGTCCATGACACAAGAGAAAGTTTTTGTGGGGATACAGGAGCAATGAGATTGGTGGCAGACAATAGACGCATGAGAACATCTCAAGTGTCCAAGTGTATGCCAAAGAAGTATAGTGGCTCAGGAGATCCGTATGCACATGTCTCACTCTTTAAGCAAGTCTTAAGAGCTGAGCAGATAACAGATTTCCACACACAATACTAAGGATTTGGTCTTACTTTAGAAGGGATGGCATTGACATGGTTTCAACCACTGAATGGCGGAGGTTTCCATGACATTGACCATTTTCTACGAGAGTTTGCTGAGGAATTTTCGAAAAGAGAGATCAAACACAACATGGTATCCCAAATATATGCTTTCAAACAGAAGGAGTAAGAAAAGGTGAAGGAAGCTTCGCTTCGCTTCACACAATACATAGAGAGATTTCCAATATGGGAACGACCACAAGATGATAGACTATCTGTCCTCTTTATAGAAGGGCTGAGAAATGACACTCTCAAGAAAGACTTGCACCTGAAAGCTTGTACAAGTTTGAGCAAGTGACCAGAGAAGCATTGTACTTAGTGGATAATTGTGCGGTTTATGGAGAGGTGACAACGGATACGGATGTCGCATCCAGTAGCTCATCATCCATAGCTAGCGATACCACCACTAAGAAGAATGTCCAAACAACAACAATGCCGAACATGGAACAAATGACAGAGGATGCTATAAGGAGATTAGCACCATACCCTAAACCAATGCCAAAACTAACGAAATGGTGTGCGATTGAACAAAAATGGACAAATCACTCAATAGAGGAGTGCCATTACAACAAGGGTTATGTGAAGGAGTGTCAGTATGCGCCTCCAGCTCAAATAGCACCACCTCAGGTACATTCAGTACCTCGATACCCAACAGGAAACGTACCAGGACCTATAGGGATAGAAAGACCACAGCCGGTATTGGGGCAACAACCACCTTTACCAGGAGCGAGACCAGTGGGCATTAGATATGCACCCACCCTAGAGAATCAAGAAGAACAAGCTTTAGTGCCTGTTCCGACTTATTATGAAGATTCCGGTGCACTCATGGCTCCTACTGTGTATTACCCACCTGAAGAACCAAAACAACCAGAACCTTGGAGCATGATGGGAAATGTTGGACCACCAACAACCGCACACACCTCCGATGAAGAGAGGTATAGCTTGGACGCAAGAACACTTATGTTCATAGCTCATGGAGGGTTGTCAGTCCAAAGACCAACTTACCCACAAAGGGCAAATCAAGGGACACAAAGACTTGCATTAGGACCCTATTATAAGTGTGGAGGTGACCATTTGATGAATGTTTGTCCACACACAGAAATCATTAGAATAAATGCATATTGCACAGAGTGTGGTGTCACTCACTTCATTGAGGATTGTTCAAAGAATCCCAACAAAGTGCAAAAGACGACATTGAACATGCTAGAATCGATTCCTACTAGCAGTGGGTCTGAAAATGAAACTCTGATACCCAACGCAAGTTGTTACTAGAGCTCAAGCGAAGGAAACCACTAGAGAACCAGAGAATGGAAAGTCAGAGACTGAATTGGCTAGTCAAGGATGACGAAGCCATAGAAACACATGGATAGCTAGGAAAGCACGCATGAAACTGACACTACAAGAGGTTGTGTGCTCTTGTGACGCTGTTAGCGACGGAAATACACTGGGTTTTTATAACCCCCGGCGTCGCTAAAACCGTCGCTAATAGCGTCGCTACGAGAGCGTCGCTATAGGCGTCGCTATATGCGTCGCTATATAGAGACGCTCATAGCGACGGTTATAGCGACGTTTACACAGAAGTCTATAGCGACGCTCCAGAGCCATAAATAGCAACGCCCGAGAGAATTTTTTTTTGGTGACAGGGCATTGAATGCCCTGCCACCCATCAACCATATTGTACTTGATTCACTTTTTTAAAAAAGTGCAAGGGTAGATAATAGACCCAAAATAGTCACCCACAAGACGCATTGTTTGCAAAATTGACAAGCGTAAAATTGACAATTGTACACATCATAGGCAAAATGAATTGATTGGCAAATGTAATAATGACAATTGTACAACATCATAGGCATAAAGAATTGATTGGCAAAATGAACTGCGGTGACAAATGTAATAATATACATGGTTCAAAAAGACGTATAAAATCCGTCTCATGATACATAAGCTATGAGAAACCCTAAACTAATGCTATCTAGCTACGGCTAAACTGACGTCGTCTAGTCAGACGTCTCATCGCGTCCAAGCGGCATATCTGTCGGATTCTGCAAAAAAAGACAATAAGACAGCTTTCAGTAAGTATAAACATATAACGACATTTATAAAACAATACAAAAAATAGAAAAGAGTAAACCCTAATACTAACCATGCCGCCGCGAGAACTAAGAATGTCCATCAGGGCGTTTAAGCCCTTCCTGCCTGCGTACTCGCGCTCGTACGGTGTGGGATCACGTCCTGTCATCGACCATTGTCAAAACATACAAAGATTTCATTATGTTAGAATTAAAAAACTCATAAACCCTAAACTATCGAACATAAAGAGCAATGCGAAAACACTTACAAAATCCGCCTCAAATGATGCCCATCCACCGCCCCCCAAGTGGTGCGAGCTCCCTGCCTCTACTCACGCTCTGGCTGCATCCTTTTGTTGCTTCCACTTGTCAGGATTCTCGCGTGCTGCTTTCTTCGCATTCTTCCAATCTTCTTTGGCCAGCCAATCTGGCCTGTTCCACCCATGCTTGATTGCTTTTTGCACTTTGGAACGCTTGTGTTTGCAGTATTCGCGCATTCGAATCTTCATCACGTCTTCATTGAAGCGCTGATCCCGTGTTGGAACGGGAAACTCATCATGAAGTATGCTGATGACTCTGTCTTTTAAATCACTTGGTACTTCACTCCATTTGTTTAGTATGTAGTGTCTAAACAGCTGAGAGCAAAGACCACGCATGCGCGAGATCACCTTCTTGCCGTCATCATCCATGATGATGCCGCCGCTGAAGTCGATGGAGTAAGGCAAGCCCTCTGGCCGGTGACGCGTGAACCTGGGTGTCCCGGCAGGGGTCTCTAGCGACGTGTCGATGGGGGTACGGACGTCAGGTGTCTCCACCGGCGTCTGGGCCCCGAAGCGAGGAGTGTCGAGTGGGGTGGCTCCTGGCGGAGTAGGTAGAGGTGTGTAGCTGCTAGGAACAGTCAGCTGCGCAAAACCTGGCGTTGATGGCGATGTTGTGGCTGGTGTGGGGGCGGGCAAAGAAGGGGAGGGTAAAGAGCCTCTTTGAACACGAGGCGGTGTGGAGGCATCGGTGGCGGAATCCCCACAACAACCGCCACCGCCACCACTAGAGCGCCGGTGTCTAGACGAGTGTGAAGATCGTCTCGTCAACACCGAAGCTTCGGAGCGCGCCGAATGCTCCGAAAGAGAGGGAGATGCGGATGGAGTAGGAACGTGCGATGATGCGCCAGAGCGATGACGCTCCACGTACCACTGTCTCTGCTGCGGTGACAAAGAAGAAATAAACTCCTCATCATCCATACGTGCATTAAACACACGAATATTTAAACTTAATATTGAATGAATAAAGTAGACAATGACGCAAAGACCATTAAATACAATGACGTAATGACGCATATAAATACAATGACGCAATGAATTGAGTGATAGAAGAGGCAAGTCGAAAACTCAGAATTTTCAATCAAAAGATGTGAGCGCGAGTAGAAAAGAGCGTTATACACCATGGAAGGTATTTAGAGAGCCAGAGCTTTTACAACATGGAGCAAAATTGTTCAAATACAATATTGGTAGCTTTAAGAGATCTCTCTCTCATCCTCGCATAACTCAGCATAACTTCCTATAGCTATATAGAGCTCTCCGTTTAAACACATATCCTCTGTTTCATTTTGTAGATCCTCTGCATGCACCCCATATAGAGTAGTAGCATCTTGATGCTCGTCTGGCACCACCGCAGCGGCTTCTGATTGAACATCTTCTCTGATCTCCTCCATTGATGCCGTTGTGATTGGCACATGGTAGCCTTCATACGTCCTTGCACTATGAGGGGATACCTCTATGACGTACCACCAGTTTGATGTAGACTTTGTAGGATGAAATATTACCTGCCAGATCCACATAACTTACATGAGAGCTTTCAAGCACATAACTTGTAAAAGGGGGATGTTAACTATTTACATACTTACTTGTTCACAATGCTTGGATAGTACGAAAGTGTCTCTTAGGTCAGTCCATTTCTTAGTAGAATCCACCTCAAGAAAACCAGACTCTCCTCTACGCACAGTAGCGTTGCGACCCTCCATGATTATCTTGAACCATTGCACGTCGAAAAAGTCGACAAAAAATCCTCTGTAATCGATCCTCAAAATCTCTTGTAGCATGCCGAAGTAAGTGAGTTCCGCCACCACAGGATCTGCATCAGAGGAACGTTGTCGACTAGACTGTTCAAATTTTGCCATGATTCCACAATCTTGAGTAAAACGCTTTTTGTCGATCCGTTGCACCCTAAAATGTCGACCTTTACACCATGCTGCTGTGTATGACTTATACTACAACGAACAAAGATTATGAGTGGCCGTTCAAACGTTTAGAAATAAAGTCACTAGCTAGTAGATTTGCTTCTTCAGTGAGGGCGCCCGACGTGCATCCAGTCTAGGTCCACATGTGACACATGCTCTGTATCCGCTTGTTTGAAGCCCTGCATGTATACACATGATAATAGATCAACTATGGGAAAAAACAAGATTTACAGTGTCTGAGTGAGGAGTGTCAATAAATCACCTGAGCATTCTGTTAGCCCGGGATAGTCATGCATGGTCCACATTAGAATGCCTCTGATCAAAGCATTGCGTCGTCCTATGTGTCGGCTCATATCCACCACCTCTATGCCAATCCACAATTGTTGTAGCTCTTCCAATAGTGGACGAAGATACACATCCATATTCTTCACTTTATATCGCCCTGGCACAATCAAGCTTAGCCATAGGTGCCCCTTCTTCGTAGTCAACCACGGGGGAATGTTGTAGTTGACGATGACAATGGTCCATACACTGTAAGATGTTGATCTTTGACCAAATGGATTTACGCCATCCATAGCCAGGCCCAAGCGCAAATTTCGAGCTTCCCTGGAAAAATCCGACCATGTTCCATCTATATGTTTCCAGGATACGCAATCTGCAGGAATTCGTAGCACACCATCTGAATATTTATTCTCCTCATGCCATGATGCTAGGGCGGCCATGGACTTACATTCGAAGAAATGCTTGATGCGAGGAAGCAGAGGAAAATGTCGCAAAACCTTTTGTGGAATTTTTGTCCCGTGGAGATCTACTCGATATCTTTCGGAATCACATTTCGGACACTTCTCCATGTCTATGTATTCCCCTCTAAAAAGAATGCAGTCATTAGGACAAGCGTGGATAGAATTGTAATCCATCCCCAAGTTTCGCAAAATCTTTCTTGCTTCATCTCGAGAATCTGGCATCACATTGTCAGCTGGTAGTATGTGCTCTTTAAGCAATCTACACAACATAAAAATACGATACAGTCGTGTAAAAATCTATCAGATCATTATACATTTAGTGTTTTATTAAAGTAAACTAATTGTAATAGATCACCTGAAAAGCGCTGTGACGCTAGTGTCACTCCATCCAAACTTTGCCTACTTGTTGAGAAGAACCAGGAGTGCTTTCAATCTAGACATACGTGCTCCATTATACAATGGCGTATCGGCTTCACTTTTCATATCATCATAGATAAGCCTTTCTGAATCCATGATCGTCTCGATCATTTCATCAATCTCGGGCTCAAACATTGCCTCATTGGGAATGTGCTCTGCATGATCATCCCCCGAGCTGTCAGAGGCTACATCTTGTGGCCTCACATATGTTGCTTGACCAAAGCGCCTGCGAACACGTCTATTGGGTTGCAAGATTGCTGCTTGTTGGCCAGCGTCAGAGTCCGACGAGTTATAATTGGCAACAACTCGATCTACAATAGATGGATTGAACTCTCCAAATTCGCGAACGTGCTGCAAAGAAACACGTCTTGTCCGTCGCACAGCATGCTTGCATTGATTACAAGGACATAAGACCCTCGTTGAGAGATAGGTGTTTCGGTTGGACGGTCCCACATCCTCGTCACTACTCATAATGAGTATAAAAATATTATAACCTGGACAAAAAAATTAATATTCTATTGGCATTCTTCGTCTTATCTCTCTCTCTCTCTCTCTCTCTCTCTCTCTCTCTCTCTCTCTCTCTCTCTCTCTCTACCTCACATTCTCTAGTCATGTCCAATTCCCGCACACCTCGGTCTAGAGGTGCATGGAGATCAGAACCACCGGGTTATAATCTCGTCTTTATTGGTCAATACCTATATTTGTGGGTACAAGAAATCTACAGACCCACGTCTACATGATACTGCATATAGTGGACAAAACCCCTTTGCCTGTTCTCTAGCTGTAGCACTTCACAACATCTTAATATCTTTTCACAGTAGATCTTTTCACTGTTCTTCTAACTCTAAACCCTAAACCGTAAGTAATTCTTGCGTGGACTCGATCTAACGTAAATAAGCGTAAATCTAAATAAACGTAAATCTAACTAAAAATAAACCTAAATCTAATTTAACGTAAGTCTACATCTAACCTAATCTTTAACGTCTTTTGGGATAGTTTCCTACGACGTTAAAACTCTCTTCTTCTTGTGTGTGTGTGTGTGGGTAAACCTAAATAAACCTAAGTCTAATCTAATATAACATAAATCTAAACCTAACGTAAATTATGTTATATTAAAAACAAAGAACTAAACTAGCAGGGATTATAAGAACCTTAAAACTGATTTAACACATAATTTTTCACATAACTCGGCAAGAGTTGGCATTCTCATCACTAAAGATGTGAGAGTTAACTTTCGGCGGTGACGCTGCCTCATCTCCATCCACATCTGACGACAGCAATTGGCCCTTTGGACCGTTCTTGCTCTTGTTACTAACTTTGAAGTTGCTGTTGAATGACTAGAGGTTGTCTAGATGGTCATTTTCGGGGATGTAGTGACTCTTGCCGCCCTGAAGATCCACCTTCTTCCCTATCTTCTGAAGACATTTCACCAGTACTTTTGGATCGACGGAGCCCACCGTGAGTGAAGGCAGCAATATCCTATATTCCATTGAGAGCTTTCTTCACCCGCTTCATGCAGGCATCGCAGTCTATGGAGACCTAAATCTAATCTAATATAACGTAAATCTAAATCTAGCGTAAATAAACGTAAATCTAACTAAAAATAAACCTTAATCTAATTTAATTTAACTTAAATAAAACTAAATCTAATTTAACGTAAATCTACATCTAACCTAACCTTTAATGTCTTTTATGATAGTTTCCTACGACGTTATAACTCTCTTCTTCTTGTGTGTGTGCGCGTGTGTGGATGTGTGTGCCAATAAAAAGAGATAAATGGTATAACCTTTCTATCACCCATGCCAAGTATGATAGATTGGTTATGCCATTTCCCTCTTGAATAATAGGTCTTTAGTTCAACTCCTCGTCGGCCAGATCTTTAGGTCTTTTAATTTTAATTAGTTTCCTACGACGTTAAATTAGTTTCTCGCTCTTTC
Source organism: Adiantum capillus-veneris (assembly GCF_014529385.1). Lineage (NCBI taxonomy): Eukaryota > Viridiplantae > Streptophyta > Polypodiopsida > Polypodiales > Pteridaceae > Adiantum > Adiantum capillus-veneris. The sequence continues at coordinate 15,541,569 of NC_140933.1, forward strand.
TCTCTCAATGTGTGTGCGTTTTTTTGTTTATGCATGTTTTCTCTCTCTTTTCCTCTCTCAATGTGTGCATTTTTTGTTTATGCATGTTCTCTCTCTCTTTTCCTCTCTCAATGTGTGCGTTTTTTGTTTATGCATGCTCTCTCTCTCTTTTCCTCTCTCAATGTGTGTGTGCATTCTTTGTTTATGTATGTGTGTGTGCGTTTTTGTTTATGTTTGTACTCTTTCTCTCTCTCTCTCTCTCTCTCTCTCTCTCTCTCTCTCAGAGTTATGGAAGGCGTTTCTGTAGCAGCATTTTCGAAGTGAACAGGTTCAACAAAATTGATTCTTATCTCCTATTTTACATACAATGTCTTCCGGCACTCGCAAGGGTTCTTCTTCTTCAACAAGGTCCACAACCATTGTGGAAAATGATCCAAAATCTCCTAAGTGTGGAGATAGCAACACAACCACCCAATCAACGACATCGAAAAACCATGATCATGGCGTACTTGGTATCATTGCAAGAGACCGTAAACAAACAAGGCGAAGACTTACGAGCACTTGCAATGGAGAATGGCACACTAAGGGTACTTGTGGTTGAGAATGAGAATCTCAAGAGGACACTTGAGATGCAAACAACACGTTTGATGGAACTTGAAGAGGAAGTCAAGGAATGTAAACGCTCTCTTGTGGACTTGAATGCTTTGAAGGAGCGGATGAGCAAAGTAGAGCATGACCATGTATTGAAAGAGGAGAAATTTGACACTATGAGCCGGGATGTATGCGACATGAAAAATGTATGCACAAACAAGTCTTGGACTGATGTATGTGGTAGCAATGTGGTTTCTAATTCCTCACTCATGCAAGCTATGGTTCAAACAAAGAATGTTGAGAATGTGGATGTGGAGGATTTGAAGGAACGGGAGCGATGTTCCAAGAACATTGTTATTCGTGGAATTCCCGAAGAGAAGTTAGAGACACCTCCTTCTCTTGCCATTGTTATTGAAGATTTCTTCAAAACCCACTTTGGCATGTCCGGAGTTATGGTCTATGGAGCACATAGAGTGGGGAAGCAAGGAGCTCCTCGCTCGGGAGAACGGCCAATTGTATGCAGCATGCCGGATGAGACCAAGCGAAAGATTATCCTTGATAATAGTTGGATCTATTTGAGGGATACAAAATGTTTTGTATGTGAAGATCGCACTATTAAGCAACAAAATATGCGTCGCAAGGCATATGAGGAAAAGAATAATAAAAACAAGGAGATCTCTCATGAAGAAAATGTGCCCAAGGAGGAGGCAAGTCTCTCAGGCAAATAGGGATGCGTGACCTATGAGACCGAGTTACAATTGAAAATATGCTTTTGAAATTGTAATGGATACCCATGGAATGCGGGGGTTGGCATTGATGAACTAACAAGCAAAGCCGATGTTGTACTTCTTGTTGAAACTTGGGAGCATGATACACAAAGGATTAACGGCTTGGAGGATTACAATGTACATTAATTGATGTGGTCAAAGAATCTCAAGCAACGAAGAGGACAAGGAGGGTTAGCATGTATGGTTAAGAAAGGATTGGAAGATTTTGTATCAATTGTGAAAGATGACAAGTACAAACGTTATGTATGGCTGAAAATTATGACACCAAAAAGAGCACCCATTTTTGTAGCCGGTTGCTACATTCCTCATCATGATTCTCCCTTTTATGCTTGCATGGATAGAGATCAACCATTTTCTGATTTGGAAGAGGACATTGCTTATTTCAAAGGTGAAGGTGATGTTATTGTATTTGGGGATATGAATGCTCGCACAAAAACATTGCAACATGATACTCAAAAATTTGATATGCCATACATTTCAAGGGAGTTGGAGGAAGTTCACTTGTATGATCGTACTTCAATGGATGAGAAAGAACCGGATCACTATGGAAAGTTACTTTTACACATGTGTAATAGCACGGGTATGCTCATTGCCAATGGTGTATCTTTGTGGAGCGGAACCAATGGATTTACATGTAGAAGACATAATGGGGATAGTGTGATTGACTATATGCTACTCTCTGAAGCCATCATGTATTGCATAAAGAGTTTTATGTTTGGTCAATGGACCCCGAAATCCGACCATCGCACCTTATGTATTGACCTTTCATGTGGAGAAGCAACTAAGCATGATAATCTCAACCAAAGGAAAGAGAAGTTATCACTATGTATGGATTTCAAACGGGCACCAATGTACATTGAAATGGCTGACAAAAAATTATGGATGACAAAGCTTCAATGTGCTGCACCATTGGAAACTAAATGGGAATCTTTCAAGAAAGCTATTTGTTCTTGTGCGGAAGAATGCTTTGCCATAAACCATCTCCATGGTATCAACAAAGATAGATCACGCAAAAGGTGGTTTGATAAAGAATGTCAAGATGCTCGAAAGTCCTTGATAAAGCTTGATGCAACTATGGGCAAAGACAACTATCAAAGTCATTTGCATACATACAAGGCATTGATTCAAAAGAAGAGAAGAAGATGGGAAGTAAAGCAACAAGAATTTCAAGTCCAAGAAAAGGCACATGCATGTGGAAGGTTTTGGAGAAACTTGAGAGGCAAGCGGGTTGAGAATTTTGGTAACTTGAGTCTAGTGGATATGTACACACATTGTAGGCAATTATATCAGCAAGAAAATACTGAAAAAATGCCATTTTATGGTTCACTCCCATGTATGCCGTCTTTTTTTACTATTGAGGATGTATGCGGTGGGCTTGAAAAGTTGGCCACTCGCAAAGCGGGAGATCTTCAAGGTATCAAGCCGGAGATGATCAAATGGACGGGAGATTTTACCCATGAGTGGATGTGTGATATGTTCAACCTTGCACTTCAACATGGTATGCCTTATGATTGGAGTACTAATTGGGTTAAGCCTTTGCATAAAGGAGGGGATGTAAAGAATGTAAGCAACTACCGGACTATAATGATTGGGTCTCTTATGGCAAAGCTGTTTGGGTGCATAATGGAGATGAAATTGAGTGATTGGGCTGAAGAGAATAACAAGCGTGCAAAGGGACAAGCGGGTTTTCGTCGATGCCATAGCACCATTGATCATCTTGTCACTCTTCGTGTTCTCATGGAGGAAAGTCGGTTGAAAGGCAAGCGATTGTATTGTTGTTTTGTGGACTTTAAGAAAGCCTTTGATATGATTCCACGTAACAATTTGTGGAGAAGGATGGAAGAACTCCAAGTGCCAAGTGAGTTTATGCTTGCGGTTTCTCGAATCTATGAGAAGGTGATTTGTCAATTGCGCATGGGAAGAGAAATTTCAGAAATTTTTGTAAGCACTATTGGGGTTAAACAAGGATGTCCATTGTCACCAACTCTCTTTGGTCTATGCATCAATCAATTGGAACAAATGGTACTTGACTTTATGCAAGAAGAAGGCATTGAAGAGGTCACTATTTGCAATGTGGTAATCATGCTTTTGTTGTATGCGGATGATGTAGTGCTTCTAGCACACACTTTAGAAGATGCACAAAAGCTTATGGTTGTCCTTGAGAACTTTTGCTTGCATAGTGGGATGATTGTAAATGAATCCAAAACAAAGGTTATGCTTGTGAAAACCAACCATAAGGAGAAGCCATGCATTGTGTACAACAACAAGACACTTGAAGTTGTTGAGAGCTTTAAGTACCTTGGCCTTGAGGTTCCATCCAATCACAAGTGGCATGAATGTGCTATGCGTCGTTTGGAAGCGGGAAAGAGAGCATATTATGCATTTGAGAACATGTGTAATGCGGGAAACATCAAGTGTTGGATTCTCAAGAAGTATCTTTTTGATGCATTGGTGACACCGGTTCTTCTTTATGGAGTTGAAGTGTGGGGCGGGAGCATCTCAAAGTCTACTTGGAAAGAGTTTGAGAATGTCCAAAAGCGTTTTCTTACAAACTTTCTCCAAGTTAAGACACAAACACCATATATGCTCCTACTTCTTGAGTCGGGATCTCTTCCAATTGAGGTTATGGGCATGGAAAGGGTTGTGGAGTACATGATAAAGATGCGTCAAAACCCCTCACATCGACTTCCTACAATTGCATGGGAAGCAAGCAAAAAAGTTCAAAAGACGCATAAAAGCAAGATCTTGAGCACGGGATGGATGCAAGACATAAAGAAGTGGTTTGGGAGATGGGATGCATTACACTTGCTACATGATGCTTCAATTGACTCTCAAGTGAATGAAGCTTTTCTACAACGCCAATGTATTACGGCTTGGGAGACATCCGGTGGGTCACGCTTCATACATTACACCACCTATATTGCCCCCAACTACAAAACCATGTTCTTCGCTGAGAGAGGAAACCGTACTCACACTTACATGCTTGAGCCTATTCCCTTGTCCGCGATACGCACTATCGCAGCAATTCGACTTAGCTCCCATTTCCTTCGATGCGAGATAGGGCGTTGGGGCAATGGAGAAGAGTCAAATCGATTGTGCACATTATGCTCACTGCAAGTTCGAGAGTCTGAGTACCACACACTACTAGAGTGCTCAGCTTTTGATCACATCCGAACTTGCTTCTCTCACATTTTCAGCCATAACTTAGACCTACACACTTTCCTCTCCCAGCCAAAGTGTGGGCTCTCCATTGCGACTCTCATCACTACAATTTTGGAGCATCGAGAGTCACTCATCAGCCATACACATACTACATCACATGTAACTTTGGTCCCATAGGTCATATTTGACCTCCGAGGACGATAATAAAATCTATCTATCTATCTATCTCTCTCTCTCTCTCTCTCTCTCTCTCTCTCAAAAACACTATGTGTGTGTGTGTGTGTGAGAGAGAGAGAGAGAGAGGGAGAGAGAAAGAGGGGAAGGGAACATGAGAGTGAGGAGAGGGAAGGAGCATACCTGGCTCTCCTTCCTCTCCTCGTGTGTGTGTGTGTGGAGAAGTAAGAGAGAGAGAGAGAGAGAGAGAGAGGGAGAGCGTTACCTGCTCCTTGCTTGAGGGCGCCGAAAAACTCAAATCTGAGATCTGAGTTTTTGGGCGCTCTCTGTTATTTTTTTTAGCCCAGTCGGCGTCGCTATGAGCGTCGCAAATTTACAAGTAAATTTGCGACGCTCATAGCGATGCTGGGATTTGTTTTTTTGAGCGTCGCTGTGTGAGCGTCGCTAATATGAATAGCCTCTTGTAGTGTGAAAAAAGAACAGCAAGACGCGATTCTAGCTGAGGAATTAAAACAAACAAAAGACAGAGAGAGAAACTTGAGGGTCAAAACGGAATACGGGAAATGGACTCTGAAAAGTCGAAACTGAAGAGCGTCAAAGACACAACGAGCATGAGCTCAGGGGAATCAGTGTTAGTCGACAAAGTACACGAGCCATTGGATGTACTAATGAGAGCTTACGAAGCGAGATTACAGAGCAACCAAACACAAGAACAACGGTGGTTGACTTATCCAAACGCAGAATTGGAAAAGTGGAGACTCGAAATGTGTCAGAGAATGATCGAGACTACACAAACCTTGTTAGAACCACCTAGAGAACCAATGAATTGTGGAGCATAATACCCAATTCATCAAGAGACGACCCTCTCACGGGTAGTTGAAAAGCCTAACAGTGCACAAATGCCTGAAAAAATGCACGGGGATGAACGTATAGTGATGAACACAATAGACCAAGAAATAGAGAGTTTTCATCCTGTGATATAGAGGTCTTACGGAAGAGATGAGGATTACAATGAGTTTTGGAAACAAGTGAGAGAGGAAAAATTTGCAAACGAGCTGAGTTGTCAAGCTAATCAGACTAATGGGGAAAAGGACATCAAGAATCCTCCCATAGAGGAATTTGAGGCAGGATCTCAAGTGGACATAGATCTGCATTCTTACTGGGGAGATGAAGGCTCTATTAGAACAATAGAGAGTAAACCTCATTCGCTGAATACCTTACCTTCATACTTAGGAGAATACAAAGAAAAATCTGAGATTAGAGCGCTTCCCTCATGAGGAATCTCTTCAGAAAAAGTTATGGACTCGCATAATTTGATAGAGATTTTGTCAACACCAGTGACATGCACTATCACCTTAGCTGAGATTTTGAGGCTACGACCAAACATGTGGGCAACTGTAGGAAAATGCTTGGAGAAATTTGGGATAAAAGACCCAACTGCAAAACTGCAAGAGGGCATACAAGAGCTGAGTAAGCCACAAAAAAACGCTAAGCCTGTACCTTTGAACAAGGTCGAAGAGTATTGCAAAGACGAAGAGGGGAATACAACCTTACCAGTTGAATTCCAGGGAATTAACACGATGGCAATACTTGACAGCGGGGCTCGGGTAGCCATTGCTACGAAAGAAATCTGGAAAAAATGGGAAAAATCGGCGATAAGAAAAACGAGGTTGAAACTCCAACTAGCGGACGGACACATGGAGAGACCTTTGGGACTATTAGAGAAAGTCGTAGTGACTTCTTGCGGAATTCAGTACGAGCATACTTTTGCTATTGTTGACTTTGGTAAGGAGAATAACTATGATATTATACTTGGAAGATCGTTCATGAGACAATTGAAAATGGTCCAGGATTGGGGTTACGACCACATATACTTGAGACATATGGAAACCAGTACTCGTGTGAACCTAAAAGACCATAGCTACAAGGATGTGAACCGAACATTAGTTGAAGAGTTTGATTCAGCTACTTTGGCAGGATCGGAGTTTCCAGCTTGGTTAGGCAAACCCAAAAAGTTATGGATGTGTGGAGCTTTGAACTGTGGAATTCTGAAGCGCGAAGAATGTGTTTTAGAAAGGGCAATTGAAGACGAAACTTATATAGGTGAACCCTTTCTAGAGGATGCACTTGAACCATTAGAATGGACACACCTTCTAGCAACCCTAGATGTTTGTGCAATTCAAGATGGTCCCACAACAAAGTTCTGTGATAAAGATGGATATGATGTGGTTCCGTACTTCACGATGAAAGTTGTACTCGAAAAGGAGACTGAAACGATTGATACACGAGACAAGGAAGATGAAGAGGAGATGTTTCACGACATTCCCGATCATCCAAATGGGGAAATGAAGCTGAAAATGAGTCCACAGACAAATCAAGCGAGAACGAGGAAACCATAAAGAATGTCAGATTCTACGACTTCCCAAATCAGACTGAAAAACGCCAGAAACTCTATAGAGCAAAGAGGAAAACAATAGGGGTTAGAAACAATCTGATGCCTAGGATAAAAGGGAAAAACCAATTCCTAATGCTAGTAAAGGTGGAAGATTGTGTCAAGGACAAGATTTTTGAAAGAATGAGAGAAAATGTGGAAACGAGCTCACAGAAAGACAAACGAAGCTCAAGAAATCGAGTTCAACCCAGTGAAACGAAAACCAAAACAGACAAAGTGGAAAAGAACATGAGAAATAAGGAAAACAAAGAGTCCAAATTAGAACGCCGAAACAAGTACAGAGAGTTAAAGAAAACTCTAAAAAACGTTTGTACGGCTGAAATCGAGATTGGTGAGGACGAAAACGCCAATATCAAGGGAAACATGGATGTTCCCTCTCACTACAGGAAATTTACAATAGAGGATAGTAAGGTGATATTAACCCAGCCTATCAGAGAAAGAAAGGAGAACGAATCCTATGATGGACCGGAGGACGCTAAAAAGGTTGATTTAGCAGCTCTAGGAGAGGAACCAAAACTGATATACATAGCTACAGATTTGTCTCCGGAAGAAGAATAAATACTTTTGAGTCTTCTCAGAGAATACAGGGATGTGTTTGCATGATCGTACAACGGCTTGAAAGGAGTCGATCCATCAATATGCCAACACACAATTCCTTTGAAACAAGACGCTAAGTCTAGTGGACAGAGACCATACACGTATAATGACACGTTTGCTAAGCAAATCAAAGAAGAAATAGACAAGCTAATGGAAGTTGAATTCATATATGAGATTGAACACATGGACTGGGTATCTCCGATTGTGGTAGTGCCTAAGAAAAACGAAAAACTCCGAGTGTGTGTCAATTTGAAGAAAGTAAATGCTGCGACAATCAGGGACAATTATCCCTTGCCGATAACTGATCATGTTCTAGAACGTGTATCGGGAAAAAGAGCATATTCCTTTCTAGATGGATTTTCAGGATATAATCAGCTTGCCATTACGCTAGAGGATCAACACAAAACAACTTTTGCAATGGAGTGGGGAATTTATGCGTATCAAGTTATGCCGTTTGGTTTAACTAATGCTCCCGCAACATTCCAAAGGCTAATGACGCATGCTTTCAAAGAGTACTTGAGGTTGTTTTTAGAAATATACATGGATGATTTGTGTGTACACTCTCTTCTGAGAGATGAGCATCTAGAACACCTAAGAAAGGTATTCAAGAAATGTAGGACATATCGCATTTGTCTCAATCCTGAGAAGTGTGTGTTTATGGTCCGACAAGGTAGAATTTTGGGACATACTGTCTCACATAACGGAATATCCACGGATATGGAAAAGATAAAAGTAATAGTGGATATGCCTAGACCAACCAACGCGAAACAAGTGCAGACCTTTATGGGACATTGTGGATATTATAGACGATTCATTTACATGTACGCTATAATAGGCCAACCACTTTACAGGCTAATAGTGAATTTTGAATGGACAAAGAAGTGTGAGGAATCCTTCAAGAAACTGAAAGAGGCACTCATTACTGCTCCAGTCTTGAAATCACCAGATTGGGAGAAGATATTCCATGTGCATATAGATGCTTCGGCATATGCAATAGGATGCATCCTGGCTCAGCCAGAAGAACGAAACATGGATTTTCCAATCTGCTATGCTAGTTGATAGCTCAATAATGCTGAAAGGAATTACACAACAACAGAGCGAGAGAGATTATGAATGATTTATTCTGTGAAGAAATTTTGGCATTATCTTCTAGACAATAAGTTTGTGTTTTTCACAGATCATCAAGCCTTGATCTACCTAGTGAACAAACCATGCAATACGGGACGGATAGTGAGCTGGTTCATCATCTTATTAGAATTCGACTTCACGGTAGTAGTAAAGAAAGGAAAGACACATCTTAGAGTGGATCACCCTTCAAGGTTGACGAATGGAGAAGACCCTATAGGTGTAGGTGATGACATGCCAGATGCGTACTTATTCAGCATATAAATGATACCAAAGTGGTCTCAGGATGTTGTTAGTCTATTAACCTATGGAGGAGAGTTTGATAGAAAAGAATACAACCAGAAACAATTTACTATTCAGAAATTCGAAAATCTTCAGTTGATTGTAGGAAGGTTGTATTACTTAGGAACCGATAACATTTTAAGGTTATGCATCAATCCTGAAGAATATATTAACATATATCTGTGAGAAGCACATGTTCAGGAATGTGCATTTCATTGTTCAAGAAGGAACACGTACATGAATTTGTTACAACTGGGAGTCTACTGGCCAAGAATGAAAGAGAGTGTACATGAATATGTCACAGTATGTATTACATGTTCGTCAAAACCGCCAGCTAAGTATTCAACATTGTATCAGATAATGATCGCTCCTGAATGGAGTCAATATATTGTTGAATATCTCACAAATAGAAATTTTCCAGAGGGAACCTCAAAAGCGCGTCAGAGAGCTGTACAGACAGAAGCGCGAGATTATGCTTTAATAGGAAATCAACTCTATAAGAGAGGAAAGGACAACCAGCTTAGGATATTCTTAGCTGTAGGAATATGGTGGCCGACATTACACATGGACGCTGAGGAATACGTAAACGATGTGATGACTGTGAGCGGACAAAAGTACCACTGATATGCTGCTTAGACCAATGATGGGAGCAAGAGCCTTTGCAAAATGGGGGATTGATTATGTTGGACCTATCTCACCTCCTGTATACAAGACTCATGCACAATACATCATTGTGGTGATGGACTATCTAACAAAGTGGGTTGAGGCAAAAGCAACTCAAAAAGCAGATGCCAGGACCATAGCACAATTTTTGTATGAATACGTCTTTGTACGATATGGATTACCAATAGAAATTGTGAGTGATCGAGGCACACACTTCATAAATGAAGTGATAGAGATCCTTCTAGACGAATTCATGGTAATACATCGCAAATCAGCTCCATATCATCCACAAGCCAATGGACAAGCTAAAGCGATGAACAAAACCATAAGCACGATCCTTACAAATATTGTATCTGAGTCGAGAACTGATTGGGACCAGAAATTGCATTCGACATTATGGGCGTATAGGGTAGCATATAAAACATCCATAGGAACAACCCCATACAACATGGTTTTTGGTTTGAATGCTATTTTACCAATAGAATTTTTAATTCCAACACTGGGAGTAGCTAAGGAATTAGAGCGAACAGGACATGAGCTTTCAGATAGAATAGATGACCTTGAAAAGCTAGATGAGCTTCGCTTAAAAGCCGTGGCTTCAATCTACGCTCAGAAAAGGCAACAAAAAGAGTTCTTTGATAAGCATGTGCGAACTAAAGAGTTTAAGATTGGGGACTTTGTCCTAGTATACACTCTAAAACAGCATGCAAAAAAGCTTAAAAAGTGAGGGATGGGACCTCTTGTGATTAAAGATCTATCACTAAGGGGGCCGTCAAGCTTGCTACATTAGACGGAGAAGAAATGCTCAACTATATTAGTGGATGTAAATTGAAGAAGTATCATTTGCCACTAACCCAAGAGATGCTTCTCAAAATACATCAAGATAAGCTGCGACTTTAGAAAAATAAAAAGATTGTTGAGGAAGCGCAAGTGGAAGCAAAAGAAAGAATGGAGAAAAGAAGACTACTGCGTCAGAGACAGCGCAATGATGGAGCTCTTGAGCTTAGCCTACCACAGAGTGAGCTTCATAGCTTAGATCAGCATGAGACCGATGACATAGATCTGGCATGTGTTGCTCATCATCATGATGTGCAGCAGAGTGACACATTAGTGACTGATTCACCTACAAAGCACCCACGTCACATAGTGACCGATTCACCTACAGAGAACACACATCACATAGATGTTGCCATAGAGTCATCTATTCTTGCAGAGACACGATCTCATTCCTTGATCATAGAGCGAGCAGATACGATTGGAGAGACATTGACAAATGAGGTTCCTCTAGACCACCACACAGATACCACACATATAGAGGTCACACCACATATCATTGAGCCTACACAGACTAGTATGACCTCTAGACATTTACATCATGAGGATAGACGAGCACCTGCGAGATTCTATTGGAGACCACAAGGATTGTCTGATTCTGAGCGAGCATTAGAGCCTTCTCTAGATAGAGTTCAGAGTAGTGCTACCAATACCCCTTCCACATCAGATATATAGATCTACACTAAGAGCTTCCTATAGGACTCGACGAGTATATGTTCCACGGAGAGAGATATCGATGAGACCGTTTCCTAGTGATGACACTTATGTGTGGATAGAGAGCCGGATTACACATGATGGATTATCACATGGTTGGCTCACATCTAGACGATCACTAGAGGCACACAGTTATTATGAGGGACATAGACAGATTTGGGCTCCCAGGTTGAGAGTTGTAGCACATAGTGAGCATTCACAACCACATTTGATTACGAGAGACTTGAGAGAGATTTCTAGACCTTCTAGAAGATCTCAGAGATCATTTTTAGAGAGACCACGACCACAGAGACTGTGTATGAGAGAGAGATCTTTACATTCACATGAGAAGAAATCTCCCAATGACCTCCTCATGAGATTGAAGGGATTGAAGATTTGGCTACTAAAGAGCCGACCACCTATCACATCACAGGTTGACACTAGTCATAGCTTGTCTGAGGTTTCCATTGACCATGTTGTTGACTTAGAGCTTGGCAAGAGTCAGCCATTCAGGGATCTTGAGCCACATAGTTCATTGACCACACAATCACAGATTGATGTTATCCCTAGATCCAGTAGTTGTGCTATAGATTCTACCATTGACATGGAGCTAGGTGCTAGCCAGTTGATGACCATTATAGAGAGAGCTAGGATAATACAAGTTTTATTGTTTGGAGAGAGTTTTCTTATCCCTCCTAGTTGCACATACCCTTGACTTGTACAGATTGACTATGGTACATTAGATACATGCGCATATTCTAGAGGCACTTTTTTCCCTTTCGGATTTTTCCCTCTAGACATCAAGGTTTGAGACCTTATTTTAGGATTTATTTTTATTTGTGTTTAGGTAATAAAACTTCCACTTCTATGCTGACACACCTTTCTAGGTGGTAGTGTTTTGTTTATGATTTTGCAGCATAGATGTACTTTAGCTTTCACACAACATGGACATCTCGAGTTCCAGCTTCACTTGTTTTCTTCCTTGTCTATTGAGGATATGCAACACATATCTCCAGGTGTACTATTTTCCATGATTTATGTTTGTGGCAATTCATGTTTGCCGATTGTTCTATTCCATGGTTTGATCGAGTGCATTTAGATATGTTTTGTTATCTGCCTTTAAAGATGTATAAACTTGTCTTTTCTTTAGTTAATTGACCTTAAGTTTAATCTTATTGATGAGCCTTGATGTTAGGAGACTATGACTTTAGGTTAACCAATTCACTTGACCACTAGTTTTAGTTGGAAATATTATTTGAGTGTTTGAGACCTTAGGAGTGTTTTAAGCATAGAGAGGCTTGCTCACTCAAACAACAACGACCACTAGTGAGAATACAAAGGAAATGGAAGCAAAAGTTGGAAGAGAAATCCGAGCTTCATTGTATTGGCTATGGTATTAGAGTCCTAGAGGTTCCCAATGTGGGCGCTTTTCTTTGAGAAGCAAAAATCCCCAGGCATACAAAATAAACACACATGTTTTAAAAACAAAAAAAAGAAAAGAAAAAAAGACATGAAAAAGACTTCCATTGAGCTTCAAGTAAAAAATTCAAGCTTTGGTTTGGAGTTGTGAGAGTTAGTAAGCTAATCAAAGCCAAAAAACATAAATAGAGAATCTTACATTTAGATAATCTTTCTAACTTAGCTAGTACTAGAGTAATTGTTTTAACCTTTAGTTGTAGTTAACTAATTGATAGACTCATCCATAAGCCCAAAACTTTTGATTAGTTAATTTCAGCAAGTGCAATTTATTTGTCCTTAATGGCAGTGTAGCATTCCATAATTATTTGTATTCATTCATTACCACATACATGATTTGCCTTTCCTTTATGCTTTATTGCCATATGATTCAGCTTGCTACCTCATTGCCTTTTTCTTTTTCAGGTCCATTCTTCACATAGCATCTACCACGACATGGCCTTGTTAGGGACGACAAAGCTTAGGAGGGGGGCAGTGTTTGGCAGCGCAAACACAAAGTAGCAGATGACCTTCAGCTATGCTATTTTTAGCATATGCTTATGATGTATTAGCATACATTGCTTCATTTTTTGAAAGACACATCATTTTGTATATGTACTTTTGACATATATACGGGCTCTGCATGAGTTCCAACTTGTATATTTGATGTTACCATGATGCCTAGGAGCTATAGAGATGCACACAATTCTATGCATCTCATGGGCGGCCGGACATATTTTTTATGTCCTAGGTATAAAAGTGAAAGTTAGGTCATTTTTTAGGGATCCTCAGGTGAGTTAAGCTTTCATGGAAAGCTTGTAGAGAAGATAGAGGTGAAGATGTTTGGAGTTGGAGCTTCCTCTTGTGCTCACAGACTTTCTATGGCATGCAATGGAAAGCTAAGTGCTCTTGTTCTTCTTTCTCTTTGTCAATTGTGTTTATGGTGTGTAGTTAAGCATTGATTAGTCTCTAATTAGTGTTTCCCTCTCTCATTTATCTTCACTTTTACATTATTTGTGAGCTCATTGAGCTTTTGATCGATGTGTGTGTGTGTGTGATTGATGAGAGTGTACACCCATTGTCCTCTTGATTGTTGAGATTAAAGAAGATTAGAGAGTAGGCATTGAGTGATTAGCCTTCTCCATAGATTTCTCTTCTTCTTAACTCTCTTGATTAGGATCCTCTTCTTGCATTTCTAGTGATTCCATGCCTCCATGCACTAGCCGGGTTATCGATCCATTGGTTTGACATTATGTCAGTGGATTGAGCTATGCGACAACCCCCCAATAGTGGAACACCTTCCATATCATGATATGTCCAAGAAAATATATCCTTGAATTCCTTGACAACTTCTTTAAGTACACATTTCTCAGTCTCTGTCAGATCTTGGGCAATGAAAATAGGTTTGAACTCTTCTCTTGGGTCTACTAACTCTATTTCCTTAACTATCACTGGACCATCATAAACTCCATTTCTTCCATCGATAGCGTTCTTTGAGCCTTTGTATACACCTTACATTCCTCTATGGTGTAGGATTTGAAATGTTCAGGTGTAGCATGTAAGTCTATGGGATCCTGTTGTTCTGTGGACTGTGATTTAAGTTTCGATTCTTTTTTTTGTTGAGCTAACTCTCTATTTTTTTTTCTCCTTAAGGTACGGCTCAACTTTGGATTCGCTGTAGCCTGTAGTTGTGATGTCAATGGGTTGTGGACTACACCACATAACGCTTTGAAGGTATTCACCCCAGTTATCTACCAACTTCCAATGAGCATCACATGCCCCTATATAATTAAGCCATTCTATGGTAGATTTCTTTTCATTTATTCTAGCATGCAGATTTGCTCAATATCGTTTCCTCTTATATCTCTTACTCTTCTTGTTTAATTTTTAATTAGGGCTGATCTCTAGTGAAGAGTCACTAGATGAATTGCTACTTAGGTCTTCTGCTCCCTTGGATAGATTGTCATATAGGGTACCATTGCGCCCTGAATGGTTTGTCCCCACATTTTCACTAAGATTTAACTCAAATTCTTCATCTTTAGAGTGATGCTGACCCCAAATCGTGTGGGCTATAGTCTTGTGAGATGCTACTGGTTCCAATGCCAATCAAACCTTCATCTTATAGGTCATCAGAAGCTATATGCATTGCTTCTAGCATATTTAAGGGTACAAGTGGTGGCATTCTAGGCATTCCATCCCACTGAGGTGTTACCCAGGTCGTCTCCCTATTTCCCCAAGTGTCTATAGTTGCTACTTAGTGGACCCAATCCACATTTTCCGACTCAATCATCCCAGGTAGTACATCCCTATAAGGAGAATCTTCCCCAACATCAGTGTCCACTTTACATGTGTAAAAATACTGCAATTGGGCCAAGTGAATTGTGGTGTCCGATCTATGATCAATTGTAAACTTGTTTCCTAGATGTGCTCGACCAGTTACAAGATCCACTCAAATGACGGAATCTTGGAACTGCAAGTAGACATGGTTTTTAGACCAGTCATGCACCATTTTTGCTTCCCTCATGAAAGGACATCGTAAGATCATCTTAGATGCGATAATGTGCTTGGATAAATCCATAACAATGATGGTATTTCTTATTTTATGTCCAAATACCTTGATCTTGAAATCTTCTAGCATCCCAATAGACCCATTGGCCATCTTTACTGCTATGGTTGTGGTGGCAAGGTGAGGTCTTCCCATAGTTTCCCAGTAATTTTTAGTCACAATGCTAACCCCAGTGCCACCATCAAGGATTCCCTTCATAGTTAATCCCTTGGTAGTGATTGGTATGGTTGCATTGGATTCATCGCCCTCAAAGTATTGTCCCAACTTGTTAACAGGTATTTCTACAACAGGGTTCTCATCTAGGTTGGGTTGTGGATCTAAGTGTTCCTCCTCTATTGGCATCTCCCTAGCTCCATCCATTTGTGCAAATTGTGGTAGCCCGAGCTTCAGTTCTCCATAGAGGAAAGCTCAAAGAATTAAGAATAGCTCAGGGTCTCCATATAGTTTGGACATGATGGTGGTTCTAACTTTTGAAGCCATGATATCCATCAATTTGGAGATATTTAACGGCACCTTTTGGGCTTCAGTCCCTTGACATGGGGAAGATGGGATATCCATTTCTTTGATATGGTCAGGTAGTCCGTCTGTAAACATTCTTTCCAACAAGAAGTGAGTACGCCCACTTTCCCATGATTTTAAGTCACTTTCTTCTTTGATGACACTAGGTATGGCTAGGGATCTACGTACTTTGTGAGGTTGTTGTTGCGGAGGGAGCAATGTGTCTATAATTTGGATCTGCCTAGGTGTTGGTTCTAGATCCCTTTGGGTATCTTCTACCAAATTCCTTAATTGCTTGACTCGCTCGATCTCCTCTGTAGATTTTGGATAAGTTCATATCTTCTTCTTGGATCCTGGCCATTGTGGCTCATGATGATCTTCCTTGTTGGTTTCTTTCTTAGTGGCCATTTTGGTCTCCATGGTTTCACCTGAATCAGAATCCTCTTCAGCATCGTTCATATATACGGGGTCATCACCAGTCCCTATGTTGGTCTTTGAACTAAGGTCTAGCTTCGCTGCTTTTTGCGATCTCTTCCTTTGTGTTTTCTTCTTCTTTTGAGATTGGGCAATTGATGACATGTCTCTTTCTTCAAGATTATAATTTTCTTTTTGGAGCATCGATCTTGTGAGTACATTTACTGGTACCACAGGTGTACTTTGTGATGGCTCCTCGGTAACCTCAATCAACTTTAATGGCGTGGTCTTTGGCGCATTTGGATTATTTGGACATTGGGCAATCAAATGATCTATGCCACATCAATTACACATGAGTATCAGCATTGTAGACGTGCTCGCTTGATTGGTTTGCATTAGTGTGGCGTTCTTTTGCTCTCAAAGTAGGACATTCACTGGTACTATGCAGGCCATAGCATACTGAGCACCATTTTTGCTCGTTTCTTGGATACATATGATTGTTTTGTGGAGCACGATTGTCTCCAAGACTCTCCTAAATGGCCTTGGTGAGATCTACTAAAGTCATCTCAGATATCTTTGTCTCCTTAGCAATGGGCTTTAGGGTCATTGGTTGATGCTGCGAGCTAGTAGATTTAGGATCAATAGACACTCTTTCTCCTTGAATCATTAAATTATCCTCCAATTGGATTGCATTGGTGGTGGCTACTTCCCAAGTGCTAATACCTCTAATGAATAGGCCATTGTAGATATCCTCATGTTGTAATCCCCTAATGAATCTATCAAGAAATTGATTATTATTGAAGCGCTCATTTGGATTACAACGAGAATTCAAATGCTTCAAGCGATTCATAAAGTCTCTCACCGACTCTCCTTCCTTTTGTTGGGATTCTTGGAGCTGAGAGGCTACACCCCAAAGCAATCCATCTCGTATGTATTCTTTCAAGAACATTCTCCTAATAGTAGGGTAATTTTTTTTCTTCCACCCTTAGGGTTCTATATCAATCCCCAGCCTTCCCTCTTAAGGTTGGGCTTAAAGCATCACTCTTATGCAGCTCATTGTGTTCTCGTAGAGAATCACATATTTGTTCAAACACTTTGATATACTTTCTCACATCCCCGTCATCGTTGAATTTTTGTGTGAGCTTAGCCACTTGCACTGCTTTACTCCTAGGCTCTCTCTCAGGTGCATGGTGCATATTATCCCCAATGATGGACCAATGATTTGAGCAAATGCTGCCAAATCTCCTAAATAAGTAGATATAGTGGCCGCAGGTGTAGAAGTTGGCCTTGGCCTTGGCGTATGCGCGGCACTTGGGTCCCATACTTCGTATGGTGGTGTACCACGTAGTGGTCCAAAGTTCATAGGTGTGGCCCTATGAATAGCTGGTGCCAGATACGATATGTTATTTCTAAATGGTATGGTGCCCACTTGAATAAGATCTTGGATAATGCCATTTTGGAGTATAAGCCCTTGGCAAAAACGCGACCCAAGGCTGAAACCCATTGCACCCTGTAGCGACCGCCATATCTTCCCCAATCTCCTCGCGTGCTACTGCAGTCAGCCATGGCGCCTATGAAGGCCTGGAGTTCACATTGAAAAAATGCCTAAGGCCTTTGGCCTTATGACTTTATTGACACAAGGGGTGATACAGACCCCGCCTCAAGCAAGGATCTCCGATTTCGGGAGTTGGTAAGCAGTAAGCATCGATCCAAGGGAATCAAAGGCAGGGCCTCCCAACACACACACACACACACACACCAATTCTCTTTGTACGAGCTACAGAAAACCAAAAATTTAATAAAACCATATCAAGTGACGTTATATATCAAAATCAATTACGATCGAACGCATAATTGATTCGGCTACAAGGGATTAAGGAATTCCCTACACGGCGGACACTTCGAATCGATTTCCACCTGGATACTATCGACTTTGACGGAATTAGCAAGGCTAATTAAACTTTGCAAGTGCTCTCAATCTCAGGTATTTTTTTGACTATTCCTTGCATCACATTGTGTCACCATGATTCAGATATCAATATGACTTTTGATTTGAGCAAAGTACGCCTGATCTTGCCCATGATGGACCGCGGCCGGATCCTCTCAAGGAGAGTACCCGCGACACTACGGCAGGTGATGACACTTATGAATTGCTCGACATTCAAGAATTTTGTGCACTTCAAATATGCATGTTAGTCATGGATGAAAATTTTAAAGCTTTAAATGCAAATGTCACTAAACTATCCACATTAGTGATTCAATTAATGCAATAGCAGTCCAAGGGTCCTGTTGACACACACATGCATGAGCACGTTGCTACACAAGGGCAAGGCCCTTCTAATCGAGGGAAAGGCCCAACTGCTGATACTTTGCACACTCTCACTGCAAAAGAGGTGGATGAGTTGTTGAAAAACACCAAACCACCGATTTTTAAGGGAGAAGACCGAGACCACAATAAGGTACACTGAATATCTTTCTTAGCAAGTGGGATGGAATTCATGCCTTACAGCGTACTCTGGACGCAGTCAGAGCTCTGCAAACAAGCTTAACGTTGGAAGGCAAGGCCTACAAATTGTGGATGTCTCTCAGGGAGAAGAATATCATACCACACAGTTTTACATAGCTTTTGAAGCTATGTTTCACAAAGAATTTTTTCCTACAAATGAGGTAGATCGGAATTCAACGGCTTGGGACACGTCTTCCATGCACCAATACCCATCATTGCTTGAATACATATCTCACTTTTGGGATGTTATCCTCAAGTTGTAAGGCTTAGATAACTTTCAATAAGTACGGGGGTTTATACGTGGTCTGACACCAGAGCTTAAGAAGTACGTCAAGACCCAAGACCCTAAAACACTTGAGGAAGCCATAGTGAAAGCACATATTCACGATGATCCAGATGAAAAGAAAGCACATAATATTCACGTGCCTGCTAATACACATGGTAATACATGCTCTCAGTATGGGCACAATAAAAGAAAATTTATAGTAGCCAATTCAAAAGCATCTACAAAACCCAAGGGGTCCATAGGTCCTCTTTTTTCTGAGGACTTTGATAAAGCTAAGAAAGAGAAATTATGTTTTCAATGTTTAGGAAGCGGTCATGGCAAAAAGGATTGTCCCAAGAGGAAATCTGTTGCTCATGGCAAGGAGAAAGCAGTGCACACGGTGCAACTGCTGCCTCTTGAGTCTTCCTCACGATTCTCTACAGTGGAAGTAACACACACCGAGGTGGTGCATGAATGCTGTCTCACAGCTTCCATGTGGCAACAAAACTTTGGACCGCATGAGTTAGTACGTATTCACGGATCTCTGCAAGGGCACAAGGTGCGCATCTTGGTAGATGACAGTGCTACTCACAATTGCATCAATTACAGAGTGGTGAAAAAAGTCAAATTGCCTCAAACTCCGAGTACCCACCGCTACAAGGTAGCAATGATGAATGGACATGATACCGAAATTTGGGATACTCAAGTCGGAGCTGTTCCATTGGAAGTACAAGGTTACTCCACATGCTTGGATTTTCAGGTTATGAACATGGAGAGGGCAGACGTGGTCCTTGGTAGGGAGTGGCTGCATAGCCTAGGACCATCACTGAAGCGTAGCTATGAGCACAGCAGCTTGATGTTTGAATCCCATGGCGCACATGTGTTGTTGTTAGGAGAGAAGGATGTACCTTCTTCACCATTGATTTATACATCTGAGCTTATGTAGCTCATTTCTAGAAATGAAATAGATCAAGTTTTCTTGTGTTACTTACTGTCTCATTTTCTCTCTAACATTGAATCAGTTGAACATTCCTCAACGCCGCATGCTTCTCTCTCATCTCTTCCACCAATGGCTACTTCCAAACAAGAAAATGTTGCTAGTGAGTTAAAAAAATTATTAAAGGAATTTCAAGATGTTTTTCCTAATGATTTGCCACCAGGATTACCACCGACACGATTGGTGCAACATAACATTGATGTGGTTGTTGCAGACTGTAAACCTGTCAATAAATTTCCCTACCGTATGAGTTATTCTGAAGCTGCTGAGTTGGAACGTCAGCTTGCTGGCTACCTTAGCAGAGGTTTATACAACCCAGTTATTCACCATGGGCTTCTCCTATCCTATTAGTGAAGAAAAAAGACGACAGTATGCGCATGTGTGTAGACTACCGTGGCTTAAATGCGGTTACGGTTAAGAACAGTACCCATTGCCATGAGTGGATGAGTTTTTCATCAAACTCACTCATGCTCGCATTTTTACAAAAATAGACTTACGGCGATCAGGTAATCACCAAAGTCCGTATTCGACTTGCTGATATACCCAAAACTGCATTCCAAACAAGGTTTGGACACTACGAGTTCTTGGTGATGCCCTTTGGGTTAACCAATGCGCCCGCAACATTCATGACACTCATGGATAGTGTCTTGAAGCCGTACTTGGGTAAATTTGTCATCATTTTCCTCGATGATATTCTAGTCTACAGGGCTTCTAAAGAAGAACACTTACAACATCTCAGGCAGGTGTTTGAGTTGTTACGAACAAACAAATTATATGCCAAGGAATCTAAGTATGATTTTTTGAAAGAAGAAATTCAGTATCTAGGGCATGTTATTTCAGCTAATGGGCTATATATGGATCAATCCAAAGTGGATACAATCGGGCAATGGCCTTCTCCTAAAAATCTGAAAGAGTTACAGATTGTTTTAGCATTTGCAGGTTTTTATCGCGCAGCTTCGTTAAAAACTATGCTAATATTGCTGTTCCCATGATAGATCAAAGTGAAAGGCAAAGGCAAAGCTGTTCAGTGGGGACCCGCTCAATAGCACAGTTTTGATATGCTCAAGGATGCATTAGCTACAACTCCCATACTAGCTATTGTAGATCCTTTGAAACCATTCGTTTTGGAAACGGATGCCAATAACCGTGCAATTGGAGCAGTCCTGTTACAAAACGGACGACCAATTGCATTTGAAAGCAAGAAGCTTGATGCAACTCAACATAACTACTTTGCTTATGAGCGTGAACTCTATGCAATAATGCCTGCTTTAAAAACATGGCAGCATTATCTATATGGTGCTCAGTTTGAGATTGTGTTTGACCATGAAAGCATCAAATGGTTTACACAACAAACGGATTTGAAGGGTCGGAAAGCCAGGTGGGTCGAGATTCTTCAAGAATATGATGCCAAGCTCAGGTATCGTAAAGGTGGATACAATGTGGTGGCTGACGCTCTAAGTTGTATGCCGGAATTCTCTCTTGTTCATGGAACTTTGTAGTGAATTTTTGGATTCTCTCAAAGGCAAATATGAGCATGATGAAGCATATTCCAAGTGTGGAGCCATGTTCAAATGAGGGATCCTTCTCACTCCAATGATGGTAGTGTAACGTTAACCTCCACACCTAGTTCTCCTCTATCGAGTGATGAACTAGAGCGATGGAGGCATTTCACCATCGACAATGGGTACCTACTCCATAAGGGGAGAGTTTGTGTACTGACGGACACAGACATTAGGCACCAAAGCCTTTATGAATGTCATGATAGTCCAAGTGCAGGGCACTCGGGTATCAGAAAAACTTATGCTCTCGTACGACGACAGTTTTACTGGCCAGGTATACATGGATTTGTTCAAAATTATATCTTGCATTGCCAAAAATGTCAAGTTAACAAAGTAGAGCGCCTGAAAGCAGGAGGACTCTTACATCCTTTGGAGATTCCCAATGGAAAATGGGAAAGTATATCTATGGACTTTATTGTGGGTTTAGCAACCACTGTTCGAGGTCATGACTCCGTATGGGTGGTCGTAGACCGGTTGACTAAACTATGTAAGTTTATTCCAACCAAATCAATGTTTAAGACACCAGAACTAGCCAAGTTATTTGTGGAAAATCTATACAAGTTGTATGGTTTGCCAAGTAACATTGTGAGTGATCGTGATACTAAGTTTAACAGTCACTTTTGGAGGGCTGTGTTTAAACGATTGGGTACACAACTAAACCTCAGTACAGTCGATTATCCAGAAATAGGTGGTCAGATTGAACGAGTTAACCAAGTGCTAAAGGATATGCTAAGAGTATACGTCAGCAAAAAACAGTCAGACTGGGAAGAATACCTACCTATTCTCGAGTTTGCCTACAATAGTGCTAAGCATGTCACAACTGGATTTAGTCCTTTCATGCTCATGTATGTGTTTCAACCTACGTCATCTGTTACAGTGGGGTTGGCAACCAAAAAGCTATAAACAGGCTAAGGATTTTCTCCAAGACCACATGGATATGCTGAAACTGACTCGGCAGAATCTTTGACAAGCGTAGGATCCGTATAAGAAGTATGCTGATTAGAAACGTCGTCAAGTTACCTTCGAGGAAGGGGAGGAAGTATTTTTACGTGTGCTAGAACACTCAAAAAGTCTGAAAACTGGACCGACACCTAAATTATCTCCCCAATATTGTGGGCCTTTCAAAATTTTCAAGCGAGTAGGTGATCGTGCCTACAAATTATTGCTACCTACACATTCTTGTATTCATCCGGTGTTTCATGTAAGCCGTTTACGTAAGCGATTACATGGGTATGACAATGTCATTGACCAACAGATTTTGGTTGATTTCATTGAACCTCCTACCTTAACGCATGAACTTGAACGTGTTTTCAATTATCATGAGTTACGTACACGTCATCATGTACGTCAACAAGCCTTAATCAAGTCAAAAGATCGACCTGAGGAAGGTGCCACTTGGAAAAAAATTAGTGTTCTCAAGAAGAAGTTTCCCACTTTTGTTTTTGAGGACAAAAACTCTTCTTTCAGGGGGGAGTAATGTCAGGACAACGGCAAGGCCGGACTAGACAAGGGCAAGCCTGGGCTAGGTAGTGTGGAAAGAGATTCCAACTAGGACAAAGGGCTAGGAGCCATGCTATATAGTGGGTGGTTGGGAGGTGGACTTCTAGGTTCTAGCTCCCCTTGTCTAACATCATAGGCCATCTCCATTACATTGCTATCAGAGCATTTGGTTTCTCTTTTCTTGCTTAAGAAGAAAAGTCCTTAAGTAGCCTATTAATGGTTGATTTTGTTAATTATATTAGGGTAAGTGGGAGTGGGATCTATTATCGGTTTTGTTGAGCCCACTATGTGGGATATGGTGCACACCTTGGGAGCTTTGGTCTTAACAATGGGTTCTTTTTAGACTTGCCTACGGATTTACCATTATTGAGCCATAAGAAGTCCAAAAGGAGCTATCCCTCGGCAATTCTGCTATGTTAGACCCACCCCACTACTTCTATAATTAACCAATTCTAGCCATGGGTGTAGATAAGTGCTTATTTTCAAACGCTAAGTGGAGTATCAAATAAGGTTTTGAATTGCCAAAGGATACACTAAGTAAACACATAAGTATAATTAGCATGGCTGACAATAATCAAGAGAGTAGAACATTTATAATTTTGATTTTGCACATGAAAGGTGCTAAGATGATGCTCCCATGTTTATCAATTATCTTGTTACTAGGTTGCATCAAGCTATGGGCAACCCTACTTTGCAAGCCGAAGTTACCCAAAAACTTTGTGCTTATGGGATTTCCCTTCCTCTCCAAGAGGAGAGAGAGTTTAGGAGGTCTCTTGATAAGACTCCCAAAAGAAGACTCTCTCCAATTAGATAAAAGGAATCCAAATAAAGAGAAAGAAGTGAATCCCTAAGTTCCTCTAAAGATGTGGCTCCATGAAGACGGAAGTCTAGACTATCGCCAACTCCTCTCAAGAGGAAATGGTCAACCCATAGTCCTTCTCCTTGTCACTCGAAAAGGGAAGAGAGGAAACAAAGGAAGAAATAGGCAAGACATAGGTCACTCTCTTGTCCTTCTTCTTCACCTTCCTCCTCTTTCAATGAAAGCAATATTGATTCTCTTAGAGAAGACAAGAGGAGAGGACATCCCAAAACTTACCCAGCACGGCGAATGTCCTAAAAGCTCAAGAAGTTCAAAAAGTGAGGAAAGAGTATCTCTTTTCTCACCTATGATGGCACCTTTGGTGCCACAGACAAGGTATTAGCCTTCATCCAGCAATTTGATGCGGCCTTTGCAGACGAGGGCTTCACAGAGTCCTCCAAGCTACACCATGTAGCTATGCACTTCCAAAAATCTGCTCGTCAATGATGGGCTAGCCTTCGTGGCAACGGCGAAGCCCCAAAGACATGGAAAAATCTACGAGTTTCCATCATGAAGAAATTCCTTGCAAGAGATGCCAAGGACAAATTGCTCACCGAATGGCAAAATTTGAAGCTACTCTTCAGCGAGTCTAGCCACAAATATGTGGACAAGTTTTGGGATTTACATTTCAAAGCTAGAGTCTTTCAAAGGATAGACTTTACCAAATAAAAGAAACTATTTTGTGCGGGATTACCTGATGAAATGACCGAGTATGTTAACTCAAAATGGCCTAGCACTATCACCGAAGTGATCCGCCACACTATGGCTGCTTCAAGGGTCAATTTTCAACAAGGGGCGAGAAGAAATTTCAAGCCCATGGAAAACAAGGATCCAAGCGGCAGCTAAAGGGAAGAGCAATCTTCCCAAGGCACCACCAACACCAACAACAACAAGGCCAAGGAGAAAAGAGCTTACAAAAGTAAAAATAATCCCTCTCCCAAAGAATTATAGGCTTTTCAAAAAGACCATAAATGCTTTAAGTGTGAGGAGCAAGGACATGGTTATCGTTCTTGCCCCAAAAGAAATGTACACCATGAAACTCCTAGAGCTTCCATGGTTGAAGCTCCAAAAGTGGATACTCATTGCAAAGGCTCATTCCTCTCCTATGCTTGGGGAAAATTAAGGGAGCATGATGCCTTCATCTTGTTTGACCTTGGCTCTACTCACAACTTCATATCAACAGAGTTGGCCACCAAGTTGGGCATTCAAGCTTTTGAGATGGGAGATATTATAACTGCCGATGGAGCTTTCAAGGGATAGCAAGCCTCTGTTACTCCTTGATTGGGAAGTTGAGGCTTCATTTACAAAGCTACATCGATAAAGAAGACTTTTTATTAATCTCTCCTCTCCAACATGAGGATGTTATCCTAGGGGAACCATGGTTCAACCGCATGACTGTCAACATGAAGTTCCTTGAAAGGAGAATCTACTTCACCTTCAGGGAAAAGAGCATATACATAGATGCTAATGACTTAGGGAACACCTTATCCCTAGTAAATAAGCTTGCTTTTGGTAAGTCAATAAAAAGCTCTATTTTTGCGTATATGATTTTTGGTAGAGAATTTGTAAATGATTCTAATGTTTTCACAAGTAGAAATAAAGGGAATCTAGAGGAATTAGAGTTGTGCAATTTCCTAAATGGATTCCAAGATGTTTTCATTGATGACATCCCTAGTGACCTACCTCCAAAACGAGGGGATAATAACCATGCAATAGAGCTTCTACTAGGAAGCTCACCACCTAATGAACCTCCTTATTGAGTTTTACAAGCTCAACAAGAATAGATCATGAGGATGGTGAGGCCTAGATCCTCTCCATTCTGTTCACCAGTATTTTTAGTCCAAGAGAAAGATGGCACATATCCATGTGTGTCGATTATAGAGCACTAAATCGGATCACTATATATATAAAAAAAGATTTTCCATGTTGCAACTAGAAGACCTATTTGATAAGTTACAAGTTCTGGCCTGAAAAATGCTCCAGCCACATTCAAACTTACGATGGATAAAAATCTTCAGGCCACTCAAATTCTCTTGAGGAGTACAAGTGACACCTCCAGGTAATCTTTCAAGTTGTGAGAGAGAATAAGCTTTTCATTAATCAAAAGAAAAGTGATTTTTTTCTACAAGAGATTCAATATTTATGTCATATTATCTCTCAAGATGGTATCCATATGGATGCATCAAAGTTGGAGGTAATAAAAGCATGGCCTAAATCCAAGGAATCTATATGAGCTAAGAAGATTTATTGGTATGTGTGCATACTATAGACGCTTCATAGAAAAATTCTCTTAAATAGCAGGATCATTGCATTACTTAACAAGTAAAAACATTAAGGAATGCTAAAGAACAAAATGCTTTTGACAAGCTCAAAGAGAAGCTTATCTCTCAACCAGTCCTCATGCTTCCGGATCTCTCAAAGCCATTTGAGGTCCAATGTGATTCTTGTGGTGATTGCCTTGGAGTAGTCTTGCTTCAAGAAGGGCATGCCATAGCATATGAGAGTCGAAGGCTCAATGCCGATGAATAGGTCTTGTGCATATACGAAAAAGAGCTTTTAGCTATTCTACATGCCTAGACACATGGAAGCACTATCTATTGTGGGCTCCATTCATCCTACGAACGGATCACAAAGCCTCAAGAAATCCATGATGCAAACCAAGCTCTCTTACAAAAAAATGTGTGGGCAATTTTTTTTTTCGCAATTTAAATTTCATATTGCTCACATTGCTTGCAAGAACAATCAAGTGGTCGATGCACTTTCACAATGGCCAAGGGTGAATGTGGTGTCTATAGCAACTCACAATGATCTATCTTTTATGATAGATGAGTATGCTACTGACCGAGCCCTTAAGTAGGTAATTACAACCTTGCATTAGGGAAGAAAAAAAGAAAGAACCATTCACCTTGAAGGATGGTTATCTTTCAAATGGCAATAGGCCATGTGTTAGTCACCCATACAATAAGGAAGTCATGTATGAATCTCATGCTTCTCCTTATGCGGGGTAAAGAGGAATTCCATAATCTACTTTTCGAGGAGTAGAAATGTATATCTGTGGGTCTACCATGAAAAGTAAACATACAAGAGTATGTTTCAAAATGCGTGGTATACCAAAAATTGGAATTTGATCGAGGGAAGCAACTTGGATCGTTTTAGTCGACAGACTTAGCAAGAAAAAACACTCTATGCCTACCAAAAAGACCATTAAGGCACATCAAACAAAAACCCTCTTTAGATCTCAAATTTTCAAGTATCATGGCTTGCCAACATCCATAGTGTCAAACAAAGATCCGAGAATGACCAGTAATTTCTAGAAGGGTCTCGTTGAGAATCTAAGAAGTAGATTAAATTTTTCTTTCAGCCAATCATCCATAAACGGATGACCAGAGTGAAATAACTAATCTAACGATTCCTGAATCTACTAAAAGCCTATGTCATGAAGTGGATCAACTTTCTCAATGAGATAAGTACCTTACTCTTATAGAGTATGTGTACAATGACATTGTACATAATTCTATGGGAAAAGCACCTTTCGAGGTTAAAGATGGAAGATCCAAAAGTCCCTTACTAGTTAACGTATATGGGAAGATCTTTGCTGCTGATGAATATATCCAAAACTCACAAGAATCTTTTCCAAAGATTAAAAAGGTTATATCCATCTCGAAGCAAAGGCAAAAGGGCTGCTGCCAATAAGCACATAAGAGCCTTAGCCTTTCAGGAAAATGATTGGGTCTTGCTAAAGTTTCTCAAGGCTCATCTAAGGCATACTATGGGCAAGAATCCTATGAGCCACCAAGAGTATTATGCTAGACTAGCAAAACATACTATGGTCCTTTCTTTTAAAATTCTTAAGCCAATCAATAAGATGTCTTATTAGTTAAAGTTTCCCAACCATTGGCTCATTCACAATGCTAACCATGTGAGCCTACTCAAGCCTTACAAAGGAGAGCCACCAAAAAAACCAATAATGGAGGACCCGCCAGAGATCAAAGATCAAGAAGAGGTGTAGAATTCAAAATTGATTCTTCGACATGAAGACAAGGTAAAAAGAAAAAGTAGCGTTATGTAATGATATTTGTTAAGTTTAAGAATTATCCTTTTAAAGGGATGCAAGGAACTAGCTTAAGGATAATATGAACCTTGTCAATGCTTACAATGCTACACTAGAGTAAGCAAATGAATAGCATTTTAAATGAATAATGTTTTTGTCTTATAAGACTCATTCTCTTTCTTTTATTGTGCACAAAATTTAAGAAGTATGCATGCTTAGAATCATGTTTGTGTTGATGACGTATCTCGAACACCAAGTAGAACTTGTCACTCTACTTTGGAAGTATGATATGGACTAAAGTGCAGACATGCTTGCGGCAGCTAAGTCTCCCAAGCATCAAATGTATTATTCATCCATTCTGGAATGATATCATAGGGTAAAAAGGGGTCCTCTACCCGCTAAGAAACATGGACTAATGACTAAGCTTTATCTTCTCTACCTCATACTCGAGAACGACTATGAATTTAAGAGAGAGGTAATGTCATAAACTATAATATCTAACTTTACCAAATAATTTTTTCATATTAAACTGATCATTTAATATGGGAAGGTAAAAGGGGAACAAGAGTTAGGATATAGATATGTGCTTCTAAACCTATCTCAACAGGGGACCAAAAGGAGAAATGGTTTAGGGTTTAGGGTTTGAAGCCTTGAGACTGAGGCTTGGGATATATAGTTAATGCTTTTTGCAAAGTTTATGTTATGCTCGTGATGCATGAATTTTTCCATCTTCATAGCATCACCAAGGTCACAAGGAACACAAATATTGTATTGTACCAAGTCTCTCTTGATGAGAGAATATATAATACAAACGCCTTTTGGAGGGGCTCCAAGTAAATCTGGTCCTCAACTATTGTCATGGTCTATAATACTCTCTCTCTCTTGCAAAAGTATTGTTCATGCCAAGTTAACTAGTACTATGTTTATGTTGCTACCATCAATTAAGTTCACCCCCTATGTTCTCAAATTAATCTCACAAAAATGCGCACTCTGATTCTCTTAAGTTTTCTATTCTCAAAGTTCATAGGCCATTTCCATTACATACATAGGTTTGATGCACACCTGTAGGTATTGTTGGGGGCACTGTGCTACTAGGTAGCGGTGCAGTGCTAACAAACAAGGTCCAAGGTGTACTTCTTTTACTCATCACTCATCGGAGTAGGTATCATAGCCGTAGTGTCTCCAAGAGATAGATGAGCTAGATTTGGAAAAGTAAAACTACTACTTGTGGGTTCAGACTATACCGAATCTCCAGGCGACACAATATATGAAGGGTCCATTGGACTCACTGAAGGAGTTTCCATCTATGATAGTGTCGGTTGTCTAGACTTGCCCATATCCAAGAATCTCATAAGTCCTATTTAAGGAATGTTAATCCCTCAATTTTGACTCTCCGATTGGATGATGCTATGGATGACATTGCAGACCATCTGTTGCCGCTCCTCTAGACTTGTGGCGCTAGAAGTACATTGTACAACTTCTAACTAGCCTATATGGTATGTGTAACTCATGTACATGTTAGTCAAGTTTTTTAGTTTGTAGGTCATTTCCAATTTCTTTTGAGAAATAACCCTTCTAGGCCCAACATACTAGAGGTTTCTCTTGAGGTGGAAGCATTGTTGTTCCCCACAGTTTGACCCACATTGCCTACTAGCTCAGGAGAATTCGATTTCTCGATTGCTATGCCTATTGTCCCAAGGGTCTTTCCATCATGGATTGGTGTTGTTCTAGGAAATTCTCCATTTTACTCTCTGTAACCGCTTTCATATAGCACTCAACTTCTTGCACCTCCACAAGACTCCTACCATCGAGTAGTAGAATTTCGGGGGGTGATTGCTTTGCAGGGTCTTCCATGAAAGTAGGGGGCAGGATATCAAGGTGTACACTCTTGGGGAGTATAGGATCCCCTTGAGATACCAAAGGTGAATCTACCTCTCGGTCACCTTCATTAACTTGACTAGCCACAGGTTCAGAGCAAGTAGCTCTACTAGAGGTTTCTATAAAGAGACTAAACACACTATATCCAGGCTGTGGGGCCCAGACAGGTACCTTTTTGTTTACTTTCTTGGGGTTTTGGTGTAGGACGCCCTTCCATAATAGTATTCTAGCTCAACCTGGAGACGGAACAATGGCTTTTCCAGTTTGTTATGCAAGCCGACAGTTAAATAGTGCAGAAAAGAACTACACAACCACGATACATGCATGCTATATATCAATAGATAGCATTTGAAGAGTAGATTCTAAATATCCAACCTTCGACAAGTTTGGATCTTATTTGCAAAAAATTTACCGATCCCCACTTTTTGAAAGCTATGCCACATCAACAATTCTTACAAGGCCCATTTTTGAGTCCAAAATTTTGCCTAATGGCTGATGAGGCCAAGGATTCTTAGCACTCCAGTCAGTACAGAAGAAGAAGGGTTGAGAGGGAAGAATGTATGGTTAGGAGTTCTCGGAACACACTGAGGGATGAAGGAGCCAAAGGCAGTAAAACAGTTTCAACAGAAAAGCTAGAGAGAAGACAGAAATTGAGACTGATGAAGAAATTGATTGGGATGCTGATACAGACCATTACAAGAAATCTTCAACAAAGAGTAGGGTTCCTAAGGTCGGAAGAGGCAGAAATGATGCTGATCGACATGATTATACCTCTTCATTAAAAACTTCTTTTTCAGTGTTCAAAGGTGGGAAGAAAGATGTTCCGGATGTCATATCCAAGCCTTTGAACAATATGCTGAGTTGAAAAATATTGATGAAGATGACTGGGGAGAATAATTTCCTCAGACATTAAAGGATGGAGCAAGGAAATGGTACTACCATTACCCAGCTTGCCAACTCAGATCATACAACAAACTGCTCAAAGCTTTCTGACTAGAATATTTAGACAACAGAGGAGATAAGGGTATCCTATGTGAACTAGATAAAATAAAGCAAGGAAAATTATAGTCAGAAGTTATGTTGAGAAAATCAAGGAGTTGACCAGGCAGCTGCAGAAACCACCATAAAAAAAGAGGTTGTAAGCATGGTTTTTAAATGGGCTCCGCAGTAAAAAGCTTAGGGAACTGGAGGTACCTTCCCAACAAATAAGTTTAATTATTTGGTGCAGTGCGCCATTGTTTTAGGGCTAACTACTCCCCTGTTCATGCTCACAACACGACACAGACAACATACTTACTTGTCATCCGATGACACGACTAACCCATAGGTGCACGTAGGCAATCTCGTTAGCTTGTCAGGCTGAGACCAACCTACACATACACACTCCTATGATGCATCAATCACTAATCCTTGTTAACTCCAACCCACTATCCCTAAATGCTCATAACACTGTTTACACATCAAATGAACTCAGAATCGCTTCAAACTTGCTAGGCACCATCCCCTCACTAGGATACACTTACCTATAAGTCTAATCTCACCAGATTATAACCCTAGTTATCTCGAATACAGTCGCGATAGACTCACTATTCATAACCTAAAAGTGTGCAAAACCTAAGTCTATGAACATCTATGCGTAACTAATCTTGCCCTCGTTCCCTAAAGTACTTGATTGTTGAAAACAGACACCGTTTGTGCTACTTACAATCAAAACAAGCTCGTGGGAAGATCGCTCGTGAACAGTTCGAAGATGCAAATGCATGGCGTGGGCGCATAGCTCTCGGAGAGGCTACCGTGATGGTGTGGTCGCTTCATGAATCCGGTGATGGAGATGCGGATAAGATCACACACACACACTCTCTCTCTCTCTCTCTCAGACTCATACGACACAGAATTAATGATTCAGAAACGGTTCTAAGGTGACCTTTATACTTTAGTCACCTGAGCTCAAAATGTACATGGGGTTTCATCATAATTACAAAGTGGAAACGCATTGCGTCCCGGACAACTAATAAACCTATGCATAATCCAGACAATTGGATAAAGACGGTAGACATCA
This sequence comes from Adiantum capillus-veneris, assembly GCF_014529385.1. Classification (NCBI taxonomy): domain Eukaryota; kingdom Viridiplantae; phylum Streptophyta; class Polypodiopsida; order Polypodiales; family Pteridaceae; genus Adiantum; species Adiantum capillus-veneris. The sequence continues at coordinate 15,573,516 of NC_140933.1, forward strand.
TTGGCATTACAAAGGGAATTTGATAGTCATTACAAAGGGGCTTTATACAACTTTTGGGATCCAACACTCCCCCCTTCCTAGTTCATGTAGTCTCCGACATGGCAGTAGAGCTGCTTCTTTAATGGAGGCTTTCACACATCTTCAGAAGAGACTCGTACCGTGCATGCTAGGCCAGTAATGTAGGGCCGAATATTTCTATATTGATGGTGAAGAAACCGGTGTAGAAGGCTTCTTCAAAGGCCTGGAGATGATACGAGGGCAAAAACATGATTCGGTGATAAAGGGCATGTATCACCTCATGAGAAGGCTGAGCAGAAAGATCATATGCACATCTATATGTATCTTGGAAGAAGAAGCTGTCTGTTGCCTGTCCAGGTTTAAAGATTTCAAAAACCGCCAGAAGGGTTTTACAGATTTTTCTGAGCATGTTGCAAGAGAGGTCAGGCGAGCCAATGAACAATTTAATGGCGCCCGTTAGTGTTTTCACCATGTATTGCTCACTCATTCTCTCACCTGCCTTCAAGCCTGGCAGCTTTGGGTAGTTGAGCCATGTGGGTTGGCTTTTTTGCAGCAGATCTTGTGCTTTTGAGGTCTGCATCCGTTGGTAGAGGGAAAAAGCTAAGGTTGTCTCTGCCTCTACCAGATGAAATAAATAGTGCGGGTATTTGGTTAGCCTTTCTCGACTTTGGCTGAGAGTCCATAATCAGCTTAACTCCCTCTTGTTTGGAGATATCTGCTTTGTATAGTGGCACTATTGGCTCCTCTTCAATCCATTTGTTTATTGTAGCAGCTTCATACTTTAGAAGAGGATATGGGAGAGAAGGTTGTAGCCATTCATGCCGAATGATATTGGCATCTAGCTTCTGAATGGTCATAGACTTAAATACTCTCTACTCCCACTCCATTGCTTCTTTGGCTGTGTCTTTTATTACCGCTTCTATTTCCTTTTGTAGATTTTCTTATTCTTCTTGTGTCAAATCCTGGGGTTGTTGGGATGGTCCCACAAGGATGTCCTCTTGCATAGTAATGTCCAATGGATTTGACACATTTTCTTTGTCAATGCCTTCCATTGCTCCTGGCCCTGTGCTCAAGTGTTGCTCTTCAGTCTGCTGTTGGCCTTTCAGCTCATCTATCTGCTTCTGATATGCTTTCTTTTCCTGCTCATCTTGATCTCCCATGTTCACTAAGAGGTCGTCCAATTCTGCATTGGCTTTTTCAGCCTCTTCTAGCTTCTTCTTGGTGGTGTCTTCATTTTCTGTTTTCAATCTCTTTAGGTCCTCGTCCATCTTCTTTTTCAAGGCTTCTAACTCATCTTTCATGGCCTTGTTCTCATCTTCTAGAAGGTTTTGCATTACTAGGGAGCCCTCGGTCAGCATCAGTCTTTGTCTCTTTTCTAGTGTCAAGTTCTTTTGGAGTTCTTTCATCTGTTCTTCATATAGATCATTCTCTGAAGCAGTGCTAGTCGAGGTAGCAGCTCTGACTCTGGCCGGAGATGGCCTTAGCCTCTGGATGGTTTGATCTTTCACTTTCATTTGATCTTTTAGCTCTATCACTTCATCCTGGCTTGCCTCATGTTCTAGTTCAGCCTTTTCCTTAGCATTCCTCAAAGTTTAAACCTCTTTGGATTCATTAGCAAGCTCTAGTGTCAAATTGTCCCTCTCTTTCTCCGCATTTGTCAGTGATTTGCTGATTTTCTTGGTCTCCTCCTCTGCTCTTTGAAGCTTTTGTTCTGCTGCCTAATTCTGTCTTTCCATCTCTTGGCATCTTTGTAGTGCCGCGTCCAGATCGGCTTGCAGCTTGCAGGGATTTTAATTACGTGATGATGCATTTTGTTAAATGTTAACTATTGTTGTTATTATCACTATGTTTTTTCATGTTAATAACATATCTAATGTCATGACTTACGAAAACCGGTAAAAAACGTAGAACCGGCGGGACAACCAACAATCTTGGCAGGCCCGGTGGGTTTATGATAAAACCCTGCGGGCCCGCCGGGACAAGCAAGAATCCCGCCGGACCCGTCATGTACCCCCTCCATATTTGGTGGCTCTATAGAACCCTGTAGTAGACATCACATCACATCACCTCTTCCTCTAAATTTGGTCATCCTTTAAAATTTAGAAGAAAAACTAAAGGTAAAAAAATGAATAGTCTTTAAAAAAAAATAAAACTTAATGTAACTCTGATCATGGATCATTAGTTCTTTTTTGGACTAAACTGATTTTTGAAAGGAGGTAGAAAGGTGAATCTTTGGGTTGGTATCTCTACATTTGGGATGGACTAATCTCATGTTTGGTTCACTGTTATATTTGCTAAATTGATTGCTATATTGATTAGAACTTCTATCATGGGTCATTAGTTCTTTTTTGGACTGAACTGATTCTTGAAAAGAGATAGAAAGGTGAATCTTTGGGTCGATATCTCTACTTTTGGGATGGACTGATCACATGTTTGATTCACCGTTGTATTTGCTTGCTATTCCGATTAGAGCTCCAATCATGGGTCATTAGTTCTTTTTTGGACTAGACTGATTCATGAAAGGAGGTAGAAAGGTGAATCTTTGGGTCGATATCTCTACTTTTGGGATGGACTGATCACATGTTTGATTCACCGCCTGTATTTGCTTGCTATTCTGATTAGAGCTCCAATCATGGGTCATTAGTTCTTTTTTGGACTAGACTGATTCATGAAAGGAGGTAGGAAGGTGAATCTTTGGGTCGATATCTCTACTTTTGGGATGGATTGATCACATGTTTGATTCACCACCGCTGTATTTTCTTGTTATTTCGATTAGAGATCCAATCATGGGTCATTATTCTTTTTTGGATTGGACTGATTCATGAAATGGGAAGGAAGGTGAATCTTTGGGTCGATATCTCTACTTTTGGGATGGACTGATCACATATTTGATTCACCGTTGTATTTGCTTGCTCATGTTTGAGTAGATTGAGGTTTATTCCCTTCAGGCTTCACTACTACGCTTGTGTGTGATATTGATTATAACACTAATGTTTGGTTTGAATAATACTTGAAAGAAGAGATAGCATACTGAGCTATGTTTATTGGTATTGCAGTCATCCAATAAGTATGTCTTCCACCGGGAATGTGAGCGGTGATGTTGGTGTCTCAAGCCTGGCTTCCTTGAGGAGACCTCCTACCTCGATGCCAAGTCTTGCTTTGCAGGGCACCACTTTGCAGGGCAAGCAAAAGGCAGGTGGAAAAAGTCCAGGACCCGAGTGGAATTTTGCCACAAATTTAAATAAGTATCAAGATTGGAAATGTAACTTTTGTGGCGAAGAGAAATCTGGAGGAGCACCAAGAATAAGGGATCATTTGCTAGGTGGAAATACCAGAATCCAAGGAGGAAAGTGCAAGGGCTTAGGTGCAGAAGAAGCAGCTATGCGCTTAAAAGCTTTAATTGGTAAGCTAGTTTCCACGAGAAAAAGATCAAACCTCTCTACTTTCGACCATCACACCCTGATATCGATAAGATCAAACCAGTATGAGGGATCATTGGCTGTAACGCCCACCAATGGAAGCATTCAAAGCAGGAAACCAACTTTTCATATCGATGAAACTACACCTCCAAACCATGGATCTTATGACTTTCAGGTAGGATCGTCAAAAAGTAGACAGGTTAGCTTACAGACGAGCTTCAAAACGCTTGCCTTAGAAGAAGCACAACTTGCTCTAGCTAAAGTCGTCTATTTCACTGGGGGATCATTTGCCATTTTCACCCGTGATGCATGGAAGTCAGCTTGGAAACACATTCGGGAGTATGGTGCTGGATTTACCCCTCCAATATATCACCATATGAGAAACCAACTATTGGATAAATATTAAACAAGCACACAATAGGATATTCAAAGGGTAATATTAAATGAAACAGAACAATCTGGATACACCATAGTTAGTGATGGTTGGTCCAACGTTCAAAGGAGGACATTGATCAACATCATGCTTGTATGTCTTCATGGTGAATGTTTTATCAAACCTGTGGATAGCTCTGGTCAAATAAAGTCTGGCAGTTTTATAGCTGACATCATTGGCGATGCAGTTGAGGAACTTGGTAAAGAAAATTTTGTCCAAGTAATCATGGGCAATGCCAAAAATTGCAGGGCTGCAGGTAGGATACTTGAAAGTCGTTTCTCTCACCTATATTGTGCTGGTTGTAGTACACACAGCTTGAACTTGGTATTGCAAGTTTGGTACAAGAGGGAGGACACAGAGTGGTTCAAATGGATAGTAGACAATGCTCGCTTAATAGTCAAGTTTGTTTTGAAGCGTCAGAGGGTTCTTGACATGTACCGTCAGAGGATGTCTACTATGTTAAAACTGTCGTGCGAAACTAGATTTTGTACCAACTACTATACGGTAGAATCACTAATTAAAAATACGAATGCTGTGATGGAGACATTTGTCTGTGCCACTTTTTCAGAATGGGAGGCCGGTCAAAGGGAGAAGATAAAAAGGAAAATAGGGGTGATCAGAGATCTACTAGCTGATCGCCACTTCTCGGATGATGTGGTGGATGTGCACAATGTCATGATGCCAATTATGCTCGCATTACGCCAACTGGATTCTGCCTTGCCTAACATAGGTAAGGTGTGGATGGCTTGGTGGACTGTTCAAGAAAGCCTTGCAAATCCAGAGGAGCCCCAAGAGCCAATTGTGAAGCCTTGGAAGGCACCATTCACTCAAAAGAGGAGAGAAATTTTGAGAAAGTATATGCATGGTCGATGGGTTGGAGCACATAGTCCACTACACAGCGTAGCTTTCTTATTGGATCCAGAGTATTGGGCAATGGAAATAGACAAACTTGATGAGGAGGTGCTGGAAGACTTTTATGATGTGATAGGCAGGTTTTATGATGATCCTGATGAGCATGCATCAGCTGTTAATGATCTTACGAAGTTTAAACTCAAAGAGGGTAAGTTTGGTACAGAATTTGTGCAGAAACTTGCCACGGAGCAACCAGCGTGGAAGTGGTGGATGATGAATGGTGGTAGTGCACCCACCCTTAAACGCCTAGCTGTTAGAATCCTAGCCCAATGTGCATCCAATTCAAGTTCTGAGAGAAACTGGAGTACATATAAATATGTACATTCCACCATCAGAAACCGCCTTCTAAATTCAAGAGCTGAAAAATTGGTGTATATGTACTGCAACCATCGGCTATTAGCAAGAGTGCATGCTGAGAACTACAAAGAGGAGATTCCGCACTGGACTTATGATGTAACCAATGATGAGGTGGACGAAGACAGTGAGCTGCAAGGGGAATCTCATGAAGTAGAAACTACATGTACTATAGAAGAGATTGAAGAGAATTTGGAAATTGAACCAACTTTGACCCGTCGGTAGCAAGCGACGGTGGTTTAATTAATAGATTATCGAATCCATTGAGTGACTTCTGTTTAAGTTCAGAAACTGTTTATCTTCTTATAAGCTTTTTTTTATATTTAGTTTAAGGTTTAGACATTTGCTTAATAATAAACGAAGCCCTTAAAAACCTTTACAAGGCCACAAATCACTATTAAAGCTTCATAATATACAAAGCCCTAACAAATCTTTGCATTATCACATATCATAATTGAAGTTGACGTGAGGACAATTCACAATTCACTAATAAATTCTCGCAAGACAATGAGTAAACGTTTTCAAATGTTACAAAAACTATCCAAGTGATAGTGAAATATTTGTGAGAATATCTTCATTCTCCTGTTCACACTGACCTTTAAGCTTATTATAGTCTTCAGACATTTTGAACATTGCATATAGCTTTTTGGATATCTCATACTCACATATAGCACAATGAAAGTTATTCATCATGCTTTGCATCAAGCATGATATATGGTACATATGTCCGCATGGCAAGTTGAAGTGACCACACCACTCATGAAAGAATGATCTACATATGGGGCAAGGACCACCGTGCTCACTAGAAGCTGGAGGGGCCTCAATAGATGCAGGGTGCTCAATCAATGTGGCAGCATTTTGTTTTTTTATAGTCGCCTCGAACTCTTTTACGTGGCGAGATAGCACCTTCACCTCCCTTTGCAAGTCTCTATTTAGGGTTGCTTCTGCATGAGAGCCTTGTGTAGCTTCTGATGCTTGCCTCATTTGAGTTTGAAGCTCCTCCTTAACTTGGTGCACTTCCATTGATGCACCTTCTAGTGCCAATGACATCTCTTGCCGTGTGACGGTGATTGCACTACTGTGAATGTCCTCAACCGTCATGTGAGGTGTCCTTGAGCTGAAGTCCACTGCTTCACCCAAGACATAATGCATGTATAAAATCTTGGCAAACCACAATGGACAATCCATATGATGCATATGATGACCCATAACATCGAGATATATGTTCTCTCCATTGTCTCGTATGTCTGCATTAATGCATTTTGATAGCTTGAGTCAGCCTTTCTTGATGTTTTCATCTGCAATGCCTGGCCATATGGATTTGACCATTTCTCGGTCAATCCTAGTGTTCACCTCTTTCCATTGTGTACCCACTGGGTTGGCCCACTGGGAGCAACGAGCTGCAATTCGAGCGGTGTCGTTCACTCCACCGCCTTGACACATGGATCTGAGACGCTCAAAAGCGCGCTTAGCCCTTTGATTATCATTATCCATATCCTGATTAAACACTACACTTTAGTTACGGCATACAAACTTAATGATAATCAATTGCTATAAAAGTAACCACCATTTTATGATAATCAATTGCTATAATTGTAACCAACATTTTATGACAATCAATTGATATTAGAATAACCACCATTTTACGACAATCAATTGATATTAGAATAACCACCATCTTACGACAATCAATTGATATAAAAGTAACCACCATTTTTTAAATCAATGAATGACAATCAGTGATTCCACGTGGCTTATTGCTTGAAACTTAAGAGAAAAAACAAAACTCATAGAAAATTTGTTGTCTATTGAGATATAACAAAGTGTTTTTATTACTCATACATCATCCATGGCGCATAAAACCCAATTTTTAAAAGTGATTTTATAAGTCAAAAGTCTCAGAAAACCCTGCTTCATAAAGTACATCATATATCCATCAAAAAAAGGCTACACTCATTTCAGAGGGAGGGCATAAGCATCGTTCTCAAATCTTTCTAATTCTTCTTCCAAAAGTGCCAAGGTCTTTCTGTCTGTGGATTTATTCCTCACCCAACCTTCCACAAAAATCCTAGATATGGCTTGTATCTCCACTGAAACCTTATGTTTGAACCAATCTGTGCTGTAGTAGTGAAAGAACTCTCCACAAAACTTACAAAATTGCCATATCACCCATCCTATGGCGTACACATCTGTGGCCTTGGTCCATGGGGACGGGTGATTGCCATCTAGTAACTCAGGAGCTCGCCAAGGATAAAGCTTCTACCAGTTTTCATTGGTATTGTTGGTCTTTTGTGTCTCTAAGCCAACATGCAGAGCCAATCCCCAATCAATTATTCCAATACGGGGAGTGAGATCCTTGGTAAAGTCCAACATGATGTTCCATGGATGGAGATCATTGTGCATCACTCCCTTGTCATGTGCGAATCGCAATGCCTTCACCAAGGCATGGATCAACGAGGGAGCATGATTGCACAGGCTCTTGATAGGTGTTTTCTTGTCTTCAGAGGGCTGCTCCCATTTAAAGTCTTCAGGGATCTTTCCTTTCCCCTCTTGATGCGCTACAAGCGTCGTGAAAGAGCCATGTGGAAGGGGCACTGTCTCCATAAGATCACCTAAAGTTCCCCCATTGAAGTAGGGGAATATCAAAAACCATGGCAACGTTACAGAGTGGGCAATACTCCTCACAATCCCTCTATGGTTGAGATCTACCCCACTTTCTGATGCAAATCTTTTCCACTGATGCTTGGCCTGTCCTTTGAACTCCTTGGCACAATAAGTATTCGTTGCAGGAAGGAAACTGATCCCTTTGATTTGAACTTGCCACCCTGTGCCATAAGCCCTTGACCCAAGTTTCTTGATCTTCTTAATGGAATTATTTGGAATGCCCAGAGTCATACTACATTTAGAATTGTATATACTGCTCTCCAGGTGACTGGCAGAAGCAGTAGAACCCGATGTTCCCTCAATGGCAGCCTCCTCAATAAACGGTTCTCCAACTTGGCTGCTCCCCATAACTCTGGTGATAGCCATTCGCATTTTATTGCTTAGGCCAAATTGTGTGTCTATGTGGGATGCTCACCTTGACCTCTCCTTTTTAGATCTCCATCTAGTGTTCCAATGCTCTAGCTTACCCTTGTCTACTTCTTGAGGGCATTCCTCTTTCAAATTAGAGGCCACCTTGGGCAAATTGCCCACCCAACTACTCAGTAATGAGATTATTGATTCGGTTGTTTTGTTTGGATATAACAACAACATTTTGCGGGCAATCTCACTGTATAATGATTGCAATCTAGACTCATTTGTAACAATCTGCGCTATATCGTCGGGATCTAGTGCACTGACGATCGTAATAAAAAATTGTCTAATTTTCTTTTTGAACTCTATCATTGAAGTAGCAGAATGATCCATTTTGCCTGCAATGGTATTATTGCAAACAACACATTGTGAAATATAACTATGTGCCACTGCATTTGGATCTTTTCTACGTGAAAGAAAAAGTGCAGTGTAGACCATAGATCTCGTACGCTTTTGCAGTGACACACCTAATCGCAATTGCAACCATGTGCCAATGCCTCACCGTACAACAACTTACAAACAGATGCTCCTGTCATTCTAGCAGCAACACACCTAGTCGCAATTGCATCCATGTACCGAAGCATGAATGACTAGGAGCAACATAAAACATAGTCACCCTACGCTTTTGCAATGACACACCTAGCTGCAATTGCAACCATGTGCAAGTGCATCCACGCACAGTGACTTCTTTCAAACAGATGCTGCTGTCATTCTAGCAGCAACACACCTAGTCGCAATTGCAACCATGTGCTGAAGCATGAATGACTGCGAGCAACATAAAACATAACCACCCTACGCTTTTGCAATGACACACCTAGCCGCAATTGCAACCATGTGCCAATGCATTCACTCACGGTTACTTCTTTCAAACAAATGCTCCTGTCATTCTAGCAGCAACACACCTAGTCGCAATTGCAACCATGTGCCGAAGCATGAATGACTGGGAGCAATATAAAACATAATCATCGTACGCTTTTGCAATGACACACCTAGCCGCAATTGCAACCATGTGCCAGTGCATCCACGTACGATGATTTGATAAAGAAATTTTATACCTTTAAGTTTTAACACAAAAAAATCAAAAAAACATCAATAAAATAAGGAAGGGTTTAAAAAATTACTGCTACACTGCTTTGAGAATGTGGAAAGCTGCCAGAAAGTTTGGTGAAGACTTTTCAATGTACCTCTTTTGTGAAAAAGACAAGCACCGACGTCGCCTTTATATAGCCACGGCGGGCCCGGCGGGAAAGTAGCTTTACCCGGCAGGCCAACTAATTAGCTCGGCAGGCTACGAGCCGGTCTCCAGGTCTCCTTGGAGGTCAAAAAAGATGAATGTCAATTAACATAATATTTGTTACTTTGCATTTCAATTGTTATTAACCTGAAATTATAGTGTGATCACGTCATTTTGAAATCCCCGGCAGCTTGGTTTGTTTCTCTGCATTCTTTTGGTCCTGATTTTGCAGCGAGTCCACTTTGGCTTTGATATGAATTTCATTTGTTTTGAGATTATCAATTTCAATCTCAATGGCCATCAACCTTGCTCTGAGCCCGGTGAGTTTTTGCATCACTTCATCCCAATCATTGGTTTGTGGCTATAAATCCACTGTATCTGTGGCCATCTCCTTCAACTCCACTAACCGAGGGCTCTGCATATATTCCTTGGGTCTAGTGCTCGACAACTCAAAAGATGCATTAGCTGCCTCTTCTCGAGAGTACCCAGCAGCTAGGAGATCAAGAAATATTCTATAGTTTCTTTCTTCTGGATCTGGCTTCTCATCTTTTGGCTCAACTTTTGCCTTCTGCTCTTCCTCTTTATTCTTCTCTTCTTTGGAGTCTTGCTGCCCATCAGGTTTGTTTAATTCCTCTTTTTGTTGGGTTTGGGGAGGAGTAAGAAGAGGTGGTGATGGTGGTGGGCTGGATTCTCGGCTTGATGGTGGAGTTTGTTGCTTCTTTTTGAAATCCCGATCTGCCTTTGTTTTCCTCTCTCTTTTTTGGCCTTCCTGATCTTCTAGCAGCTGCCGTCTCACTTCATCAACCTCTTCTTTTGTAAGGGGTATATTTGGGATATTCTCTACTGTAGCATCTAAGATCTCAAAATTCTTGATATAATCTTCAAACCGATCCCTTTGAATCCTTCGGGATGATCCAGACATAGCCTCAAGTGATGGCTTCCATAACTCGCTCAGATCCCCTTTTAGTGCTCTCTCAGGTCTGAAACTTTCTATTAATCTTTCTAGACTTGCCGCTTTCTATGACTTTGTTTCCTTGACTGGCACTTGTAGAGTTTCTTTCTTTCCCTTCTTTGGCTCGGGCAGCTCTTCTAGCACTGTCTCTAAACGGCGCTTCAACCTTGTGGCTACCCTGGGTGCCTTAGGAGGTTCTTCTTCTTTGTCTTCCTTCTTTTCTTGTGTACTTCTGGTGACCCTTTCCAGCCTGCGTCCTCCAATGGTGTTAGTAGAAGGAGTTACTCGCCTTTGTGATATGTCTTCAATATTCTCTCGTAGTATCAGCTAGTTGTTCTGTTGAGGAGTAGGTCGTAGCTGATCTGTCGCTCCCATGGCATGGTATATCATTCTGGTGAGTACTTCTCCTCCTGCAATATAATTTGGCTTGTCCTGCTGTAGCTTTTTCACTTCCTCAAATAGATATGATGCATGATCTATATAGAAATCATGTGTCATTCCCATAGCCCAGGTCATTGTTGTTGAGATGACCCCGTGTGGTGTAGTGTATCTAGGCGGTCTCTTGCTGTAGCTCAACAAACATTGACTGTATACCTGTGTCAGTTCCCTCACTTCTGGGTTTGCTATGAGTTCAAAAGACGGCAGTTTGGATCTTTGCAAGTAGACTGTGACATTCTTCCTTCTTTGTCTCATGTTGGATCCCTGATCAGACACTTTTAAATCTTCTTTGATGATTTCCTCGGTGATCTGAATCTGCATCATCTCATTGTTCATGCCTGCAACCCTGCAAGTTCCGTCTTCTTGGATAGTCTCAATTATTTGTTGTACTCTTTTGAAATCTATCCCCACTGGTGGTAGTGAAACAAAGTCCCATAAGCCAACTTCTTCAGCCATGATCTTTGTGGTGATCTTTTGAGGTAGTTTTCTGCCTCCTTGGGGATCATTACTGTATCCACTGAAGTTCCTTTGCCATCCATATAGGAACCTTGGTAGATTTGGAAAGCTACTGCCTGTTGTACTTCTACAGGTATTCATGTGGCTGCTGGCTTTAATGAATTTTGTAGAAGTGTATAGGGTGTTGCACCCTCCATTGCCAGGTTCTTGCCTTTTCTTTTTCCCGGGGAAGCATCCATGGATCCTGTATCCACAAGTAATGGTTAATGTATAAACATAGTACCTCTTTTATAAATTTATTATCACTTAAGCATGCATCTAGTTGAGCCCTCTTAGTCCCAAGATGAGTTAGTGAAAAATGTTAGCAGATAGACAATTTCTTTCAGTGTCTTACTCTGACAGCTTCAAATTAATGCTGTTGATGAAGGAGAATGTGTCCAAATGCTTTGAAACTTTGTGTGGTACATGTGCATAGGGTATCTAAGCTCTCCATATGGTCACAATTTCAAAATCAGGCCAGTTTCAAACTCTGCTGAGTCTATCACGATAGACTCACTATCTTCTCATAGGGGAGGTATTTTTCACATGTGACTTCACACTCAGGTTCCCCATGGATTGTACATGATCTGACTTCATTTTCATCTCAAATGGATGTCAAGTGACCTCCCTTTGGCTCAAATTTCATTTTTATAGAAATCCTCCAAGGAAATGTTGGTCTATCTCCCTCTTCTTTTGTTGTTTTGGGTCCAAACTTTGTGGACAATCTTCTTACACCATGCTGAAGCTAGCTATTGAATCCAGTTTTTGATCAAGGGTATTGAGGGCGAGCTTTTTGAAATGGGGCCTCTAAACCCAAACCAATGGGCCTACCCTCACAAAATGTTCATAAAGAGGTACGCACACTACTTGGGGCACCACCTTCTTTTGGGGGTGGAGAAGGAAACCAATAAAAAAAATAACACTTGCACTCACCCACCCAAGCAACACACTTTGAAAACCCCCTTACTCTATATACACATTGGACACTTGAACACCATCAACGATTATGCAACCCAATGCCGTGCATCAAAATGAAATATGCAATTTGTGGAATAGAATTCACCTTCTCCCCATAAGAATACCCATAATACATCCAAACTCTTCCTCTCTCAAGCACTCATCAAAAAAATCATGCGCGCAAGACTTGCCTCTCAAACACACAAGAGAATCACTTATATCAAACTAACACACTTTGCATAGAGAGCTCATCTCCATCTATGCAATGCCGTGACACAAATAAAATCACCATGGGAGGTAGCCACATGCATATGTAATGAAGCAAAAGAGAGTTGGAGTGAGAAATTTCTTTAGACCAATTGAATAAGTGTGGAGAAACAAACCAATGGTAAATTGAGAATAGAACACTTACTTGATTTCTCGCACACCTTTTAAGGGGAGGACTGACGCTGGCTAACCATCACGAATTGCGACACTTGAAAGTTTTTGAAGATGATTTCATGATCATTAACATAACCATGAGAGAGATCATGATGTATTTACAAGTTATTGAGGTGCTACAAATGATTTATTGGGTTGATGGAGTAAGAGATTGTAGAATGGAGAGAGTGGAGAATAGAGTTGCACTTCCTCCAAAGAGGATGGTTAGGAGGGAGGATGTGAAAGAGGGAGAGTTGGGGTTTTCTCTACTATTGATCAAGAAACAACATGAAGTTGAAAATATAGGTGTGTGTGTCCTTGAGTCTCTCCAAGGGGGGCTATTTATAGTTGTGTAGGAGTGGGATTATGCTACACTTAATTAGAGTAAGTGATTAGACCTAATTAAGTGTCCTTTGACCACTCATTGAATATTGGACATAAAAGGGACTATTTATTTACCAAAAATATCATTTTAGACTGTGAAGGCTCCATAGGGGTGCATAATGTAGGTGGGCCCCACCATGAGGCCCTACGGGTGGCTCCTACGGGGTATCTCAACTTGTCTGTCTTGGCATTTAGAAAGCATCTTTAGGTTGCTCCCATCACATGCAAGTGACTTTGAACACTCATTGCTCTTCTAGAAGATGAGTAGGGGAAAAATAAGATCTCACTCTCTTGATTTACTTGATTTACAGTTCCCTTTTGCTGCGAATCTGACAGATTTACACTATTTTGACCATAACTTTTTACCTGTAGCTCGGAATGAAATGCTTCAAAAGGAAAAATTGACCTTCTCAACATGTTTGATATGAAGTTTGACTATTATTCACGCCCATGCACCAAGGAATTCGTTTTGGAAGGTCCACACTAGGCTAGGGAACCTTTTGCTTCAAAGTCTTCTTGTATGGGCCCTTTGCTTGTATGCATCCAAGGGGAATCATGATTTTTCAAAAGGCTATGATGCTTAAACAAATAGAGGAGGGCCCAACATTATTTGCTTGTGAAAATAATATACAATTGGAGTCTTTTTGAAAGGAGAGAAACTATATGTATATTCTTAAGAGATATTGGGCCACCTATGTAGGGGGCATAGAAGACTTGTAGAGAGGGACCATAATCTTTGGTAAAGACAAGTGGAGAGTTGATTTCCATGGGAATTTATCTATAAGGGGTGGAAGATGGATATATTATTTTTCTACTACTAATTCACAAGAGGTAAGAAAGTTTGGGGGTATATAGTTGGTTATTGTATGCTTATTCTATTTACAAAGCAAAAAAGAAAAGGGTGGTAATATAAATATATGACTAAGGTGACATTTTTGGGAAGAGTATAATGTATGTGTCGCCACAAAGGTTAAACGAAGAGGGGGAATTTACTCTAGATAACTTAATAGCATAGAAAAATATATACACATATGAGGAAGAGGACGTTGAGTAGGCTGACAAATGTTGCAAAAGGATGGTTACCATTTTATGCCACTCATATTAGCCGTCCCCCAAGCCTAGAGATATTCATATCTTTAGGAGGACGGTGTTGCTTCTTTTCTTATTTTTTTCTCTTTTTGTTTTTGTCATTTTTCCTTTTTCACTTTTTTTTTTTCAATAGGAGGAGTGTCATGCACTCTTTTACTCCATTAGACCTGCTTTTCATTACCTCAATCCCAAAAATCGGAGATGGGAGGGTTGCCTTGGGTATGTTCAGATTCCAAGTCTGGTTCTTCTTTGCACATCAAAGCTTTAAAAATAGGTGGAGCATTTGCCAAGCCGAAGGGAGCCATGCCAATTTGGAGCTTAGACGATGTAGGCAGATGACTGCCTATCAACGGACTGATACGTTGAAAGTAGGGCTTTAATCTCCATCCATTGACTCCGGTCTTGTGGAGTTTTCCTGATAAATCTGCTAATCTGTAACTACCATTCCCAAACTTTGTTTTTATCATGAAAGGTCCCTCCCATCTTTGCAAAAACTTTTTGTCAAGTCGAGTATCAAGTCGGTTATCATAGCGAAGAACCAACATACCTTCCTTCAATCCTTTCCCCTTGAGCTTCTTGTTGATTTTATCCCTTTGGCTTGTCGCTTTGGTGATGTAGTGATCAATGGACTCTTCTCTATCGAGCTCAAGTCGTTGGAGATCTAAGATCCTTTCATGTAGAACCTCCTTTGGTTTTTTTGCCACTCTTGCAAGAACGCGCAAGCTTGAGAGGTCTACCTCAATGGGGAGAAGTGCTTCCTATCCATAAACTAGATGAAAAGGGGTGAATTGGGTAGATGCCTTGAAAGATGTCCTATATGCCCAAAGAGCATCCGTCAAATGGCGATCCCAATCATTAGGCCGGTCCACAACCTGTTTAGAAATGATCTTACATATCATTCCATTCACTTTTTCCACCAATCCATTGCATTGAGGATAGTAGGGTGTGGAATGCAGGTGTTTCACTTTTAACCTCCTCAAGAGATCATTCAGAAGGTCAGCCCTAAAACCCAGGCCTCGATCTGATAAGATTTCTAGGGGTGTTCCAAACCTACTACAAATATGATCAAAAATAAACTTTGATACCTCTTCAGCTGTGATTCGGGTTGTGCTTGTTGCTTCCGCCCATCGTGTCATGTAGTCAACACCCATGATGATGAAAACCTTCCCTGTAGAAGTACGAGGTAGGGGACCTATTGCATCCACACCCCACTTTTCAAAAGGGCCATAAGATATTATTGGGACTCGAGGCTCATATGTTAGTCGTCTATCCCCAGCAATTTGGCATGGCTTACATGCTTTACACCAATATTGGACATCACGATGTAAGCTCGGCCAAATAAACCCTGCTTGTAAAATCTTCCTACTTGTAATATCTTGAGAAAAGTGACCACCACAGACATCATCATGACATGAAAGAAGAATTTTCTCTATCTCTTGCACACCTGGTACTCTCCTCAAGACCAAATCTTTCCCTTTGTGATATAAATCATCCCCGATCAACTGGTAAGGTGTGGCCTTCTTAACTAGTCTATGTCTTTGCACCTTGTCTAAGTGTTTGGGACACTCACCTGCTTGTAGAAAGAAGATAATGTCTTTTAGCTCCTCTTGACCTTGATATTTGGGTTCATATAGTTTCACACCTCCTACCGCCATTTGAAGCTTTTCATTTGCGAGTAAGTCTGCTTCCTTGTTATGAGTTCTCACAATGTGTTGTACCTGTGTTGCTTTAAAACCCTTCATCAAAGCTCTTACACTACTAAGCCACTCAAACAATGTACGATTCTTGCACCTCCAAGTCCCTTGGATTTGCCTGACCACTAGCAAAGAATCACCTTTTATAATAAGTCTTTGTATGCCTAATTCTTTGCATTCTTCTAACCCAAGGGTTAGAGCAGCATACTCAGCCTCATTGTTAGAGTGAACATTGGGTAGAGTGATACCTTTTCTAACCATTACCTCCTTTTGTGGGTTTAAAATGAGGATCCCCCCTGCTGCTTTGTCTTATTGGCGTTGATAGGCTCCGTCAAAGCATAAAGTATGGGCATTATCAATCTCCTTCACTTTGAACTGTTTTGAGCCTTCCTCTCTTTGTAGTCGTGATCCTTCCCTTTCTCTCACTTTGTAGGTGAGAATGTCTGCAAGTCCTGCTCTTGTGCTATCTTCTACAAGGAAAGTGTATTCAAATTCTTGGAGTGCAAGCACCCACTTTGCTATTCTAGATGAGAGGCTCATGTGTTGTACTACATATGGTAGATTGTGCTCTAAGGTGAGAAAAACAAATGGCACAGGGAGAAGATACGATCGAAACTTCCTTACCGCAAACAAGATTGCAAAGACCACTTTCTCCATTTCAGTGTATCCCTTCTCGGCTGGAGTCATCACCTTGCTTGCAAAATAGATCGGCCTCATGTATGATGTTTTAGGATCTTTTTGCATCAAAACAACACCAATTGCTTCGAAACCTACAATTGGAGTGACATAGTAAGTCTCCTTACCGCAAGGTGTACTACATATGGTAGATTGTGCTCTAAGGTGAGAAAAACAAATGGCACAGGGAGAAGATACGATCGAAACTTCCTTACCGCAAACAAGATTGCAAAGACCACTTTCTCCATTTTAGTGTATCCCTTCTCGGCTGGAGTCATCACCTTGCTTGCAAAATAGATCGGCCTCATGTATGATGTTTTAGGATCTTTTTGCATCAAAACAACACCAATTGCTTCAAAACCTACACTTGGAGTGACATAGTAAGTCTCCTTTGGATCTGGTGGCATTAGGATTGGGAGAGAGCTAAGAATGCCCTTCACTTCCTCAAAAAATTTTGCATGTTCCCTCCCCCATTCAAATGTAGATTGGCTTGCCAACCTATGAAAAGGGGCAATGGCTTCTGCTAGGAGATGGATGAAGCGAGACATGTACCTCACTTTGTGGTTGAAGGTCATTAGCTCCTTTGTTGTTGTTGGTGGAGATAATGACAAAAGGGCCTCTACTTTAGAGGGATCCACTTGAATTCATTGTGAAGAAACCACATGGCCTAGCAAAACCACCTGAGATTCACTGATATGACACTTCTCTGGGTTGAGTTGTCCCCCAAATTGATGGAGCCTCTTAAGCCCCTCTTCAACCTTTTGGCAATGAAGTGATCTACAACTATAAATACAGAAATCATCCATAAAGACTCTTATAGATTTTCCAAAGAATGGCTGAAATACAAATATTGTGAATCTCATGAAGGTGCTAGGAGCATTGGTGAGCCCAAAAGGCATTACTCTGAATGCAAAACATCCCCAAGGTGTGATGAAGGTGGTTTTTGGTTGGTCCTCTTCTGCTATTCTAATTTGAAAATATCATGAATACCCATCACACACAGTGTAGCATTCGTGACCTGCTACTTCATTCAAAATTTCATCTTGGAAAGGGAGAGGGAAGTGGTCCCTCTTTGTCGCAGCGTTGAGGGGTTTGTAATCCACGCAGACCCTCCACTTACCATTCTTCTTGGGAGTGACTACAATAGGTGATACCCATTCGGAGTTGGATACTGGATAGATGAAGCCAGACTTCAAGAGTCGATTCACTTCCTGTAGGAGAGCCTTTTGTTGCATAGATCCTAGTCGCCTTAACTTTTGAGCCACGGGTTTGGTCCCTGGTTTCAATTCAATTCGATGCTCTATTACATCTACACCTCTTATTTGTGAGTAGTCATTGATAAACAAATTGGGATACCTCCTTAACATATTGATGTAGGACCTCTTCTCCTCACAAGTAAGATCTTTTGCAAGCATCTTCTCAAATCCTTCTTCAAGGTGGTGGCATCTTTCATCCCCTCGTGTGTGATTGTCTGTTGGCTTTTCTTCTACTGGAACATCTTGAGTGTTGGCGTTGAATACAATTCCCATTACCTCCAAAGAAGACTCCTCTTCACTGGTTGATGCACTGGTTGATGCTTCCTCATCACTTGAGTAGGGACTCTCCTCCTCGCTCTCTTCATCTGCTGTGGTTTCATAGTTGATATCTAGTTGCTTTCCTTCTCGCCAATCATACACCACCGGTTGACCCTTCTTAAGAATCAAACGACCACTTCCCCATTTTTGATCTGCATTCATAGCAATGAGCCAAGGCCTCCCTAGGATGATGGGATAGCCCTCCCCCTTAGCTGGCATGACATACATATCCACTCGTGCATCTATGTTACATACAGAGACTTTTACATTTTCAATGATCCCCAAACACATCACACTTGAGTTGTTGGCTAGCCTAGCTTGACAATTAGAGGACTTTGTAATTTCAAGCTCTAACTTGTTCATTGATTTTTCCGTGATCACACACATTTGAGCTCCACCATCAACATATACATTAGACACCTTTTTACCCCTTATGTAAGCATCCACAATGTGTTCCACATCTTTTTGTAGCTTTGAGGCCACAACCTTAATGGAAAGATTTGCTTTCTTTTTTGGAATTCTTGTACTTACCAACTTTGGCCATTGCCTTCTTACTTTGGCTGATAGGTGTAGAAGTTGAGGCCATGAAATGTTTGGCTTTTGGGTTTGTAAATCCTCCAAGATGTTGTAGGGCTCTAGCTCCTTTCCCAATGGGAAGTCGTTGATAACAATTTCCCTTCGCCTTGATCTTTTCTTCCTGCTACTTTCAGCTTCTTCCATCTTTGACTTCTTCTTTTTGTCCCTTCTGGCTGAATTTGCTCCTTCACTTCTCATGTCTTCATCCTTATCATGTGCTCTTGTGCGTTTTTCTACCGGCATAACATCAAAGTTTAGAGTATGCTCATCTATTACCTCTTCTAGCTTGATGATGTTGACTCCTCTTTCTTCCTCCTCATGTGGGACGGGAGGTATATTTGCTGGTGGTGGTGGTCGTCGAAGGATTTGTGGGCCTTGAGCTTGTTCTTGCTGCACAGTGAGAGGAGGCGGTCTAGGGGGATATATGTCTCTCGGAAGTCGCCTTGGATGTGGACAATTGTACATGCCATGGCCCATTTCATTGCAATTCCAACATCGCAACTCTTGAGCTTGTCTTCGTTGATTGCGATTCCCTTCTCTTGGTTGTCGTTGTTGAGGTAGGCCTTGTACTAGATTCAGAGTGAGGTTCTCAAGCTGTTGAGTTAGCCTTTGTAAAACCTCTTGTTGAGAGTTATCTCCTATTTGTGAAGATTGTGCAAGAGGGTCCCTAATTGGTGCTTCCATGGTTTGTGAAGACTCCCTCTCACTCACTTCATTCAAACCCCTTGCTCTATGTGCTTGGAAGTGTAGTTTTCTAAACTTGATGATGGCTACCTCACGTGCTTCTTCGAAGGTGGATGGGAATTTTAGCTCTACTTTAGCCTTTAAAAGTGGATACAACCCAACCATGAATCTCTCTTTTTTTAGAAAGTTAGGTGCACCACCATGATTTTCTAATGTAGCCTCCCACCTACCCCATAGATTGACAAAGGTTGCTTCATAAGAGGGATAGTCTTCAAGTGATACCTGCTTATGCCCAATAAGACATTTCCATAGTCCTTCAGAAGTATCACCTTGCCCAAACTTGGAGAGGAAGCTTGCTCGCAGTCTCTCCCAATTGGACTTGATTTGGGGTTGCAAGGTCTCATACCATGCTTTAGCTTCTGCTTTTAGAACCAACGGGAAGGCTCGTAGCTTTACTTCCTCTTCATCTCTCCCGGATATGAGATGTGCCATCTCCAAGTTGTCAAGAAACTCTTGCGCATCTTCCCCACTTCTTGCATAGAACGTGGGAAAAGAACTTGACATTTTGTTTAGACTTTTTTAAATCTCTTTTTTTAAAAGAAACTTTTCTCTTACAGGCCGCACAAGATTATTGACACTATAAATATGATTACATTAAAATGAAGATGTACACATCCATTGTTAATTCGTACTTTATCATAGGTAGAATAAATGGATTAATTGAAGCATTGATTTCATTGAGGCGAGTGGATCCAAATATCCTCCTTATGATAGACTGAAACCTAAACTTAGTTGAAATGATTATATGAATGGATTGCCGAGCAATAGGCCTAAAAGGTTCATTATTTTGATCGTGATTCATGTGCTACTCCTCGTTGTTGGTTTGAAGACCTCGTTCCTTCATATGGCCCTTGAGAACCCCTTCACCACTCCTTGTTCCTGCCTTTAAAAAAAAATGAAAACGTGAACATCAAAAGAAGTTTCATAATTGATGATTGGAAGTATAATTGGATTGGGTGATGCTAGTATTTCTGTTGAGGAGTAGGTCGTAGCTGATCTGTCGCTCCCATGGCATGGTATATCATTCTGGTGAGTACTTCTCCTCCTGCAATATAATTTGGCTTGTCCTGCTGTAGCTTTTTCACTTCCTCAAATAGATATGATGCATGATCTATATAGAAATCATGTGTCATTCCCATAGCCCAGGTCATTGTTGTTGAGATGACCCCGTGTGGTGTAGTGTATCTAGGCGGTCTCTTGCTGTAGCTCAACAAACATTGACTGTATACCTGTGTCAGTTCCCTCACTTCTGGGTTTGCTATGAGTTCAAAAGACGGCAGTTTGGATCTTTGCAAGTAGACTGTGACATTCTTCCTTCTTTGTCTCATGTTGGCTCCCTGATCAAACACTTTTAAATCTTCTTCGATGATTTCCTCGGTGATCTGAATCTGCATCATCTCATTGTTCATGCCTGCAACCCTGCAAGTTCCGTCTTCTTGGATAGTCTCAATTATTTGTTGTACTCTTTTGAAATCTATCCCCACTGGTGGTAGTGAAACAAAGTCCCATAAGCCAACTTCTTCAGCCATGATCTTTGTGGTGATCTTTTGAGGTAGTTTTCTGCCTCCTTGGGGATCATTACTGTATCCACTGAAGTTCCTTTGCCATCCATATAGGAACCTTGGTAGATTTGGAAAGCTACTGCCTGTTGTACTTCTACAGGTATTCATGTGGCTGCTGGCTTTAATGAATTTTGTAGAAGTGTATAGGGTGTTGCACCCTCCATTGCCAGGTTCTTGCCTTTTCTTTTTCCCGGGGAAGCATCCATGGATCCTGTATCCACAAGTAATGGTTAATGTATAAACATAGTACCTCTTTTATAAATTTATTATCACTTAAGCATGCATCTAGTTGAGCCCTCTTAGTCCCAAGATGAGTTAGTGAAAAATGTTAGCAGATAGACAATTTCTTTCAGTGTCTTACTCTGACAGCTTCAAATTAATGCTGTTGATGAAGGAGAATGTGTCCAAATGCTTTGAAACTTTGTGTGGTACATGTGCATAGGGTATCTAAGCTCTCCATATGGTCACAATTTCAAAATCAGGCCAGTTTCAAACTCTGCTGAGTCTATCACGATAGACTCACTATCTTCTCATAGGGGAGGTATTTTTCACATGTGACTTCACACTCAGGTTCCCCATGGATTGTACATGATCTGACTTCATTTTCATCTCAAATGGATGTCAAGTGACCTCCCTTTGGCTCAAATTTCATTTTTATAGAAATCCTCCAAGGAAATGTTGGTCTATCTCCCTCTTCTTTTGTTGTTTTGGGTCCAAACTTTGTGGACAATCTTCTTACACCATGCTGAAGCTAGCTATTGAATCCAGTTTTTGATCAAGGGTATTGAGGGCGAGCTTTTTGAAATGGGGCCTCTAAACCCAAACCAATGGGCCTACCCTCACAAAATGTTCATAAAGAGGTACGCACACTACTTGGGGCACCACCTTCTTTTGGGGGTGGAGAAGGAAACCAATAAAAAAAATAACACTTGCACTCACCCACCCAAGCAACACACTTTGAAAACCCCCTTACTCTATATACACATTGGACACTTGAACACCATCAACGATTATGCAACCCAATGCCGTGCATCAAAATGAAATATGCAATTTGTGGAATAGAATTCACCTTCTCCCCATAAGAATACCCATAATACATCCAAACTCTTCCTCTCTCAAGCACTCATCAAAAAAATCATGCGCGCAAGACTTGCCTCTCAAACACACAAGAGAATCACTTATATCAAACTAACACACTTTGCATAGAGAGCTCATCTCCATCTATGCAATGCCGTGACACAAATAAAATCACCATGGGAGGTAGCCACATGCATATGTAATGAAGCAAAAGAGAGTTGGAGTGAGAAATTTCTTTAGACCAATTGAATAAGTGTGGAGAAACAAACCAATGGTAAATTGAGAATAGAACACTTACTTGATTTCTCGCACACCTTTTAAGGGGAGGACTGACGCTGGCTAACCATCACGAATTGCGACACTTGAAAGTTTTTGAAGATGATTTCATGATCATTAACATAACCATGAGAGAGATCATGATGTATTTACAAGTTATTGAGGTGCTACAAATGATTTATTGGGTTGATGGAGTAAGAGATTGTAGAATGGAGAGAGTGGAGAATAGAGTTGCACTTCCTCCAAAGAGGAGGGTTAGGAGGGAGGATGTGAAAGAGGGAGAGTTGGGGTTTTATCTACTATTGATCAAGAAACAACATGAAGTTGAAAATATAGGTGTGTGTGTCCTTGAGTCTCTCCAAGGGGGGCTATTTATAGTTGTGTAGGAGTGGGATTATGCTACACTTAATTAGAGTAAGTGATTAGACCTAATTAAGTGTCCTTTGACCACTCATTGAATATTGGACATAAAAGGGACTATTTATTTACCAAAAATATCATTTTAGACTGTGAAGGCTCCATAGGGGTGCATAATGTAGGTGGGCCCCACCATGAGGCCCTACGGGTGGCTCCTACGGGGTATCTCAACTTGTCTGTCTTGGCATTTAGAAAGCATCTTTAGGTTGGTCCCATCACATGCAAGTGACCTTGAACACTCATTGCTCTTCTAGAAGATGAGTAGGGGAAAAATAAGATCTCACTCTCTTGATTTACTTGATTTACAGTTCCCTTTTGCTGCGAATCTGACAGATTTACACTATTTTGACCATAACTTTTTACCTGTAGCTCGGAATGACATGCTTCAAAAGGCAAAATTGACCTTCTCAACATGTTTGATATGAAGTTTGACTATTATTCACGCCCATGCACCAAGGAATTCGTTTTGGAAGGTCCACACTAGGCTAGGGAACCTTTTGCTTCAAAGTCTTCTTGTATGGGCCCTTTGCTTGTATGCATCCAAGGGGAATCATGATTTTTCAAAAGGCTATGATGCTTAAACAAATAGAGGAGGGCCCAATATTATTTTCTTGTGAAAATAATATACAATTGGAGTCTTTTTGAAAGGAGAGAAACTATATGTATATTCTTAAGAGATATTGGGCCACCTATGTAGGGGGCATAGAAGACTTGTAGAGAGGGACCATAATCTTTGGTAAAGACAAGTGGAGAGTTGATTTCCATGGGAATTTATCTATAAGGGGTGGAAGATGGATATATTATTTTTCTACTACTAATTCACAAGAGGTAAGAAAGTTTGGGGGTATATAGTTGGTTATTGTATGCTTATTCTATTTACAAAGCAAAAAAGAAAAGGGTGGTAATATAAATATATGACTAAGGTGACATTTTTGGGAAGAGTATAATGTATGTGTCACCACAAAGGTTAAACGAAGAGGGGGAATTTACTCTAGATAACTTAATAGCATAGAAAAATATATACACATATGAGGAAGAGGACGTTGAGTAGGCTGACAAATGTTGCAAAAAGATGGTTACCATTTTATGCCACTCAGTATCTATCTAATTCTGCTTAGTCTATTGCGATAGACTTGGAGTTAGGCGTATTTTGGCAATTTTTTGGTCTTTAGCCTTTGGTCTGCCTTCCCCTAGTTGATGTAAGGTCCCTTGAACCTTCACATGTGGCTTTCAACTTTCTTTTCTCTTGAGATGTCCTGTTCTGAATCTGGGCTGCTATCAAGTCTATCTCATCTTTTCATATGAGTCTATCTTGTCTAAAATTTGGTATACTTTCTTCATTAGCTTCTAGAAGTCTATCCCTATGATTATCTTTGAAAAGGACCCTCCCAAAGGTAAGAGTAGTTAGTCTATCGCGATAGACTCAGTCCTTGTGCCAGATAGATCAAATTTTGCACTCTGATGTGATATCTGGGATCATTAGGCCTTATTAGTCCCATTTATGAAGTCACAGTCAAAAGTCCACGTGTCTAAGTGCATGAGCAAGTCTATCGCGATAGACTCACTATCTTGTCATTTTTACAAGTTTTTTGATGTTAGTTGGCCCCCCTAGTGTTAGTAGGCTCTCCTAGACATACACATTAAGTTTTAACCAATTTGGAAAAGTGTACTCCCTGTTGGAAGCTTAGTTGTTTCTGGAGTCGGAGTAGACCACTTAGGTGATGGTCACCGTACATTCTGGTCATTGTATGACTTAGACTGACTTTCCTTGACCTTCCGTTGGAGCAGTCGGTTGTTCTTTTGGTGCTTACGTCAACAAGAACGACCATTTGGACGCTTTTCTGGCCTGTTGCTGGCATTTGCCCTCATGGAAGTGCTTCTTTTTGAGTGGCAACATTCCAACTCGTAGTTGACATCCTTAGGATGTACCTTGTCAAATTTGGTGTCATTTGGTCACCTGGTCGGCCCGTTAGAGCTTCGTGACGCTTTGTGCAGTTTTCATCAGATAGGGGCTTTCGGCTCAACTTTGACTGAATTTTTCATGGTCTAACCATTCAATTGGGTTGTCTAGGTTATTGGCTTGCTGCCTATGAGTTTTGGCTCATTTTCGATCACTTTGGGTGAGCTGCCCTTCTACAGGCTCTGTGAAATTAGGGTTTTCTAGGAGGCTTCTTTTGCGCTTCCCGAGGTCATAGGCTTGATCCCTAAGCTATAGGCATTGTGCCTTTAAATTTTGGTTCCATTTGGTGGCCTCTAGGTCTTCCTAACAACCTGTCTATAGTATGTGTGCACAGGTTGTGATGGTGGTGCTGGCGAGATTTTGCGACAACATAAAGTATTCAACTGCTAGATGTAGTGTTGACGAGCATACCTCTCATATCTGATGTCGATATGGTGACCATGCGCTGTCGAGAAATTTGCGGTCTTGCCAGGAAAGCACCGGGCTTATGGCTGTGAGAGTTTGTGAGAGAACTCAACAAAAACTATATGAAGGAGTTAAACCATAGATGCCATGAAGACTAGGGTTTGGAAAGAAGTGCAATCAAAGAAGACTCACTCTTTCTCTCTTGCATTCACACACACAAAGAAAGAACGCAAAAGAGAATGTCAAAACAATACGAAGATGAAAACATCAAGGCTATGGTCATATTGTATCATGGGTAATATGAAAGGGTTAACGGATGAGTTAATGGCATTCAATCTTGGATGACCAAATAGGCTACGAATTGTTCTTTGGAATTGTAGTTTTGTGCTTACCATAATATATATATTTTGTCTAGTGATTGGGATTAATTGTGTGTACAAATCCTCTTAGTTCATAGCAAGATAACTACGCTTACATCAAAAGAAAAATTATAGTCTATGAGAGGTAGTATGATGGGATCCGGTGATAGAAGTATTTCATTGAGCCTTTCAGGGCCAAAAAGAAACACTATACGTTGTTGAAAGTGTATTTTACGGCTAATCCATACGTTAATTCTAATAGATTGTACAGAGTGAAAGCGATAGAAATGATCATCATGTGGGTTATTCATCTAGGATAGTATGTGAGAAATGTAGATATGAGAGAAGTGAAGAGATGAGAGTTTTCCCTCCCAAGCCCTATTCTTGCCCGTAGACAATAAGGATACTGCGGGGAGAGATATACCTGTAGCAAAGAGAACCTAAAATTTGTAGAGAGGATGAATTACTAAGAGTGAGAGAGATAGATTTGGTTAAGGAGATGAGATTAGATACATACATATATATATATATATATATATATATATATATATATATATATATATATATATATATATATATATATATATATATATATATATATGGCGGATTAGAGATGAAAAAGAAAACAATAAGAAATCAAGAAAACATCAATGTAGAACACATCTTACTTGACAAACCCTTCGGCACCATTATTGATGGAGAGAGAAGAAGAGGGGAGCACTCCACTTTGATTGATACGCCAAGTACAACACCTTCTTTGATTAGAGTTGATCTTCCAAGGATAGCGTACAAGAATGGCTAGTCTTCCTCTAGGAGAAAGTGTAGGCTTGGGCTTATGTTAATGGGGCTAAGTACAATTAGGCATTACTACTCACTCCCTCGAGAATTCCTCTCATCAATGGCTTGAATGCTTGAGTTCCTTTTCAAGGAAGAAGAGGTCCCCTTTTATAGGTGAAGGGAGCCCCCAAAGGTTTACACAAGAAGAGAGGAGCCAGTGTGAATAGAAACTGGAAAAGTTGGAAATGAGCTGTCCCTGCATGATGTGGGCAGACTGGGGTCCAGTATTCTGATCATAACTCCTCAACCATGGCTCCAAATAAAAAAGTAAAAATATGGGCAGAAACTTCAGCTCATTAGCTATGATTTTCATATTAAAATCGTTTTCCAATTCAGATTGGAACCTTGTGTAAAAAATTCACCAAAATAGGGTCCATTTATGGCAGCAAAAGTCTTCATGTGGTCTCCTTAGCGTAGACTTTCATTTAATTCCAAAGGACACCTCATGCCATATCAAAGCATGACATTGCTCCTTGACAAAGTTTTGTAATCATGCTTGCAATAATGCATTAAAATAAGTGTATCTTTGAAATCATGCCACCTAGTGTCCCACTAGGATTTGATTCTCTCCTTGTAGCTATTTAAAAAGAAATATAAGAAAAGTATAAAAAATACATAGAATATATATATATATTTGAGTTTACCCTAGATATAGGATCTAGCTAGGGTGTGAGATGATAATGAAATAGTAGAAATAAAGAATCAATGCTTTTTGCCCCAAGTTAAAGAGGCGGAGCTATTGATGCTTTTCCCATAGTATTTTCTGATGGTAAAGTAAGGATATGTTACCCTTGAGAAAAATAATAGGATGAGATAGAAGGCTTATTATTATACTTAAATATGCATATGTACACTATAGGAAATATAATTATGTATCTAAAAAAATACAAGATAGATCTTGTAGCATGCGTTCCCACTATGTACGTGTCACAGCACGACATCCACCCCCTCTAAACCTCTACATCCTCCTGTACGTGCCACATTGTCTCTTTGTAAGATTAGATCTCTTGTACATCTTCCTTGTCTTCTTCTTTACTGGATGATTCCAGAGCTTCATGTTCACTTTGATCTTCACCTGTGTTTTTCTCTTCTTCCTCATCCATATCTTCTAGATCATTGTCTCCTCTTCTCTTAAACATTTTAATCCTTTTTCCTGCAATGGGAATCTTTACTTCTGTACCATCTAGTTCAGACAAGCTGTAAGTAGCATTTTCATGCAAATGCTTTACAACATACGGTCCAAACCATCTTTTTGAGAACTTACGCATGACTGTGTGCTGGTTATCAAGGCTACTATCATACACTAAAACCCAGTCACCTTTGTCAATTTCTTTGCTCCTGAGTCGATGTCGCTTATCAAAATAGTCCTTGTTTTTCAACCTTGCATTTTTGAGTCGTTCTTTTGCAGCTTCAATGTCTCCAGGTCTTCTCTCTAGCTGCCTTATACGCAGTTCAAGGAGATCTTCCATACTAAGCCCCTCTTGCCAAGGTAGTACATTCCATGTGGGAATTGTATCCTCAATCGGCATCACTAGCTTTTGACCATGCATTAGCTCCGCAGGCATGTAGCCAGTTACTGAGCTATGTGTCGTACGATCAGCCCATAAAGCATATGGTAACAATTTTGGCCACTCACCAACTCTTCCTTTGCAAGCCTTGGCCAAAGCTTTGATGATAGGAGGATGCCCTCTTTCACTCTTTCCATTGCCTTCAGGGTTGTAAGCTGTAGTAAGAGAAAGCTTGATCCCTAATCTAGAAAAGAACTCCCTTGCTTCTTCGGCATCCAGTTCACCTCGATTTGCAGTGATTTTTCCCACACAACCATAACGGCAAATCACCTCATCAAGAAGGAATTTGCACACAGCTTCTGTGGTCTTAGCTCTTAATGCTCTTCCTTCAACTTGGTTAGTTAGGTCCTCTCGTGCAAGAACCAAGTATCTCATATGCCAGAGTCCTAAAGACATCGTGACTAGATCCACAACCCATTTATAGTGCATGGCTAGTGGATATGTAAGGTGCAATCCATCACGATGTCGAACATTTGAATACATTTGACAAGTTACACATGACTCTACAAACTGAGATACATCTTTATACATACCCTTCCACCAGTATTTTTCTTTCAACTTGGAGAAGGTTGCCCACACACCCCTGTGTCCAGCCCATAGACTCTCATGAAACTCTTGCATGAGCTTTACTTGAGTCTCTTTTTTACATATAACCCGTTGTGGTGTAGCACCCTTTTGCTTAGGATTCTTCCACAAGTAACCATCCCTTAAAAAGTACCCATATGCTTTCTTGCGTATCCTCTTGAATTCTTGTTCAGACCAATCATCCTGTTTTGTTAGAGTACTCAAGTACCTTCCAATAGAAAGCCAATCACCTTCATAAAGATCTTTCAAGAACAATTCAAGTGAATTAGTCATGTAGACATTGTTACCTTTGACATGAGAGATAGAATAGAATTTTGTGCCTACATCATCTCCCTCGTCAATCATTTGTGACTCATCTTCATACCTTGAGAAGCTTGTAATCATCCCAAGAAGTGGTAGATAATCTATTTCTACAACCACATATACACCAATTAGGTACTCTTTCCCACTTTTCAAGGCTGTAACCATACCCCATAACTCTCTCTTTATCTGTGGATAGTTTCTTTGGCGAGCACTTAGTACCTTTGCTCCAAATCTTACCACATACATGTGTCCTTCTTTGTCATCTTGCCCTATTGCCCATCCAATCCCTGTAGGACTGGTATCTACTGTCACAATCACTGGCCTTTGACACTCATAGTCTACCTTTCTCAAAGTCGTTGCTGACTGGAGTAACTCCTTTAGCTTTTTCATGGATTTTACATGTGCTTCTGTCCATTTAAACTTTTGATTCTTTCTAAGCAGCTGATAAAGAGGATCAGCTACATGTGCATAATGTGGAATCCAAATAACATAGAAGACACATGCTCCCAGAAACCTTCTAACCTCAGTGATGCTAGTGCATGTTTCTTTCATTCTTTGGATGGCATCTACCTTTGATGGACAAGGTTTCCTACCATATGGCCCGCACATGTGCCCCACAATGAGCACTTCTTTGACACCAAACATAGACTTTTTCCCTGACAATGTAAGATTCACTTCTTCCAACCTAGACAAAATTTTATCACAATCATTTATGTGATTTACCACAAACCTGCGACATCCCTTGAGATCCAAAGCTTCATCTTTGTCATTTTCTTCACATCCTTTGATAGGCAAATCATCAATGAAAGGCATTGTGATTTGAGGAATAAAGTCACGTAAGACCTTATTCATCCCATTCATCATATATGCAACCGAGTTGGTTGCTCCCTGTGGCAAGGTACACATCCTTACCAAACCCAAAGGTGTCCTCATGGTTGTCAAGTCTCTGCTTTCGATTGCAAGCTGAAATTGATCATACCCTGAGTAGAGATCCCCCATTGAGTAGATTTCCCTCCCTGCAAACGCCTGTGCAAATTCATCCACAATTGGACCTGTACCTACATTTCTAATTGTCACCTTGTTCACTGGTTGCATATCTTGGATGAAGCGTAGAGAACCATTCTTCTTTGGAACTATGAACCACCTATTTGAGTATGGAGCACAAGAAGGCTCCAAGATTCCCATTTTGATTTTCTCATTCAGTAGCTCTACTAACTGTGGCAAATGCGCCTTTGGAACCGGAATAGGCCTTAGATTCCAAGGCACATGAGGTATTGTGAAAATTACCATAGGAGCTACAATATAAGGATCAACACATCCTATCTCATGTGGCTCAAATGCAAAAGCCTTACCATGCTTTGAAAGCATTTCTTTGAAGCACTTTGTCTCCTCCTGTGTTAGAAACTCCTCGCAACCAATCTGCAACTCTTGAAAGGACTCCTTTGTGAAGGTATGCCCGATCTTTTTAGGATTCCTCAAACTTGGTTGTAAAGAAGCCTGCTCAATCTTTTCCCTGTTGTTGGGTGGTAAGGGTGAAGCTAGTGGTTTCACCTTCTTTGCTACACTCTTGTATTTAGTTTCAACATGGACATCTGGGCCAACTGTTTGGCTTTCTTTAAAGGCTTCTATTACTTGATACATTTCCATAGAGCAAACTTCCACAACTTCATTTTCAAGATGCAAATTAGACCCCATTATAGCATCAAGCTCACCCATAGTATCTACAAAAGAAACTTGTTCACACAAACCCAAAACATTTTCAGTAGGCTTTAGCAACCCACTCTTTTTCATGCCTATTTGTACATTATGCACATATTGCCTCTCATATCTCTTCAAATCTTCAAGTTTTGTAAAACATACTGATCCATTCCTTGTTACCAAGGAGCTCATTGAGAAAGTTTCACCTATTTTTGGATCAGGGAGACCCTTTTTCTTTCTATACCACTGCAATCCCGCTTTACAATGGTGCTTGGCAAAAACCCACCATTTCTCTATGATCATGAAACTCTTTGCTTACCTTTGGTAGAGGATGTTCTCTGAGGCTGTCACGATTTCTTTCATGGTTTACACAAACTGTGAGAAATTGGACAGCACGTTTACCATCTTTGCTACGTATCCTAGCATATGCTGAACCATCGTCCATTACCTTTGTTTCCATTCGAACTCCCACAATGTAGGGTTGTCCAAGGATGAGATGATATGAAGATGTATCCTGAACAAAGAAGTTTTGGTCAATCTTTACATCACCTATTGTCACCTTCACACCTGGACATGCTGCATACAATTCACCGGATGAATTGTTTTCCACTTTTACCATCCAGCCATGATCTGTGTTCATCGGCCATTTGCACTTGTTGTAGAGACTCTTTGACATTATGTTTATTTCTGAACCATGGTCAATCAAGGCAACAAATGGCTCTTCAAGATCACCTACCTTGACCAAAGTTTCTGTAGTAGCCCTTGCTCAATGACTTCGTGAATAGTAACTCCTAGGAATATCTTCAACTTCTTCATCATCATTTGAGAAATGCACTTGCTTCACTCTCCCACTAGATTGGTAGCATCCTACCATAGCTCCATCATTCTCCTTATTTTGCAGTTGCATCCCTTGTGTCTTTGAGGTTTCCCCTTCAACCTGTGGACGAGAAACTTCAGCAAGGTTTTGCCTCTTTCTCTTGATGATGTCAATGATCTCCTCATGGAATTCACGCTTTGCAATGCCAAGAACTTCTCCCAGAGTGAACTCAATCTTGCTATTCAAGATCCTTTCCTCCAAGACTTTCTTTAAATCTGTAGCAACCTCAATATCAGATTGTGGTTTATAAGTTGGGCCTTTTGTCTTACCTTTCGTTGGCTCTTTCTTCTTTCCTGTTGTAGACTCCTCCATGAGTATTTCAGGTGGAGATGCTCCTTGTGTTGAGGGTGTTTGAGAAGGCATTGAGTCGCTTCTTCCCCCACTTCTAGAAGCTCTTTTTGATGGTCCTTCATCAGCATTCTCACGTTTGCGCTTCTCTTCTACAATTGCCTCATTTTGTTGGTATTTTGTAATGTAGGCATGCACTGACAATGAGTCCACTGGATCATTCCATCCTATTTCTAGATGTATGCAATCACCTGCTTCATGTAGAATCTCTTTTGTAAGCTTTCCCTTTTTAGCTAATTGCATGACATTTGGCCAAATTTGACCATGATGGTCACTCACCTCTTCATCACAAAAATGTTCAATTTTTACTCCATAAGTAGCTGTCTCAACTGAAGAGGTGGCATGCTTGGTTGCCATATCTTCAACTAAGGTTTGCATTCCCCCTTCCCAAAGTTAGTTCTCAAGGGTAGACCTGTCTCTCTTAAGTGGATTTTACCATCCTTAAAAAAGAGAACATCTTTTGACAAAGCATCACTAAAATAATCACAATCCCTTCTTACATGGTCTGTACTATCACACCAAATACATCTATTAACAAACCCTTCTTTGGGCTGTTGTCTTTGCCTAGGAAGTGGCCCTGATGGTTGGCCTTTTTCTTCAAGCTTTGAACACTTCACCTTCAAGTCACGCATTCCCTTCACAAGCTCATCTAGCATGGACTCATCAAACTTAGGAGCGATAAAAGTAGGCTTTACCATTTTGTTAGAAGTTGAGGTGGAAGGACTTGTAGTGTTTACTACCATCTTGTCCCTTCTTCTTTGTCGTTTGGCAAGCAGTGAGGCAGCACCTTCAACCTCATTCCAGTTAGTCTTTAGTCCTTGCTCAGCATCATTATCTTCAAGAAGAAGCTCCAAATTTTCTTGAAACTCTTTACCTGCAACTTGTAAGAAAAGATCTGTCTTCTCTGCATCTAGTGTGGCCCTTTCTGTCCTTGTGAGTTGTGCATAGCGCCGCTCAAATTCCCTAAGTAGTTCTGTTATTGATAGTCCTTGCTTTGGCTTGACTACCCATTCTAAGAATGTCCTTTTGGTCACTCTCTCCGAGTCCTCCATGAAATATTCCTCCTTTAAAGCTACTTTGAGTTCTTCCCAATTTCTCCCATGCCCATCTTTAATTTCCCTAACATGCTCCCTAATTTCTGAAGCAACAACTACCTCAAAGCTTTGGATCATCTCACCTTCTGACACGCGATGCAGCTCCATCTCCTTCACATACTCGCGTAAGTACTTGGTTACATCTTTGCCATTGAACTGATCCATTCTATTGAGGACCGCTTGTATGGTCTTCGTTGCTGAAATCTCCCTTCTTTCAGTAGCATGTTGTTGTTGCATGAACATTGCAAATGCTTGAAACATTTGCATTGTTGCTGGGTCAAAATGCATACCCTGTTGCTCAACATGATCACCCATGCTTACCCACAAACTCTCACCCTAGCAGATTCACGTCGGGTTCACCAAAAATATGTCGAGAAATTTGCGGTCTTGCCAGGAAAGCACCGGGCTTATGGCTGTGAGAGTTTGTGAGAGAACTCAACAAAAACTATATGAAGGAGTTAAACCATAGATGCCATGAAGACTAGGGTTTGGAAAGAAGTGCAATCAAAGAAGACTCACTCTTTCTCTCTTGCATTCACACACACAAAGGAAGAACACAAAAGAGAATGTCAAAACAATACGAAGATGAAACATCAAGGAT
Organism: Adiantum capillus-veneris; assembly: GCF_014529385.1. Classification (NCBI taxonomy): domain Eukaryota; kingdom Viridiplantae; phylum Streptophyta; class Polypodiopsida; order Polypodiales; family Pteridaceae; genus Adiantum; species Adiantum capillus-veneris. Next base: position 15,606,926 of record NC_140933.1, read on the forward strand.
ATGGTCATATCATATCATGGGTAATATGAAAGGGTCAACGGATGAGTTAATGGCATTCAATCTTGGATGACCAAATAGGCTACGAATTGTTCTTTGGAATTGTAGTTTTGTGCTTACCATAATATATATATTTTGTCTAGTGATTGGGATTAATTGTGTGTACAAATCCTCTTAGTTCATAGCAAGATAACTACGCTTACATCAAAAGAAAAATTATAGTCTATGAGAGGTAGTATGATGGGATCCGGTGATAGAAGTATTTCATTGAGCCTTTCAGGGCCAAAGAGAAACACTATACGTTGTTGAAAGTGTATTTTACGGCTAATCCATACGTTAATTCTAATAGATTGTACAGAGTGAAAGCGATAGAAATAATCATCATGTGGGTTATTCATCTAGGATAGTATGTGAGAAATGTAGATATGAGAGAAGTGAAGAGATGAGAGTTTTCCCTCCCAAGCCCTATTCTTGCCCGTAGACAATAAGGATACTGCGGGGAGAGATATACCTGTAGCAAAGAGAACCTGAAATTTGTAGAGAGGATGAATTACTAAGAGTGAGAGAGATAGATTTGGTTAAGGAGATGAGATTAGATACATATATATATATATATATATATATATATATATATATATATATATATATATATATGTCGGATTAGAGATGAAAAAGAAAACAATAAGAAATCAAGAAAACATCAATGTAGAACACATCTTACTTGACAAACCCTTCAGCACCATTATTGATGGAGAGAGAAGAAGAGGGGAGCACTCCACTTTGATTGATACGCCAAGTACAACACTTTCTTTGATTAGAGTTGATCTTCCAAGGATAGCGTACAAGAATGGCTAGTCTTCCTATAGGAGAAAGTGTAGGCTTGGGCTTATGTTAATGGGGCTAAGTACAATTAGGCATTACTACTCACTCCCTCGAGAATTCCTCTCATCAATGGCTTGAATGCTTGAGTTCCTTTTCAAGGAAGAAGAGGTCCCCTTTTATAGGTGAAGGGAGCCCCCAAAGGTTTACACAAGAAGAGAGGAGCCAGTGTGAATAGAAACTGGAAAAGTTGGAAATGAGCTGTCCCTGCATGATGTGGGCAGACTGGGGTCCAGTATTCTGATCATAACTCCTCAACCGTGGCTCCAAATAAAAAAGTAAAAATATGGGAAGAAACTTCAGCTCATTAGCTATGATTTTCATATTAAAATCGTTTTCCAATTCAGATTGGAACCTTGTGTAAAAAATTCACCAAAATAGGGTCCATTTATGGCAGCAAAAGTCTTCATGTGGTCTCCTTAGCGTAGACTTTCATTTAATTCCAAAGGACACCTCATGCCATATGAAAGCATGACATTGCTCCTTGACAAAGTTTTGTAATCATGCTTGCAATAATGCATTAAAATAAGTGTATCTTTGAAATCATGCCACCTAGTGTCCCACTAGGATTTGATTCTCTCCTTGTAGCTATTTAAAAAGAAATATAAGAAAAGTATAAAAAATACATAGAATATATATATATATTGGAGTTTACCCTAGATATAGGATCTAGCTAGGGTGTGAGATGATAATGAAATAGTAGAAATAAAGAATCAATGCTTTTTGCCCCAAGTTAAAGAGGCGGAGCTATTGATGCTTTTCCCATAGTATTCTCTGATGGTAAAGTAAGGATATGTTACCCTTGAGAAAAATAATAGGATGAAATAGAAGGCTTATTATTATACTTAAATATGCATATGTACACTATAGGAAATATAATTATGTATCTAAAAAAATACAAGATAGATCTTGTAGCATGCGTTCCCACTATGTACGTGTCATAGCACGACAGCGCGATGGATGAGCTCATGGAAGTCTCGGATGCTGTAGGAAGCTCTCTCTCTCCGAAGGTGAAATGACACAAATGAGAGTTTTCTAGCCTATCTTCCCTATATGTGATCGGGGCTCCGACATGAAATTTTCCCATCTTTTACCTGTGGCCATAACTTTTTGCGAGATGCAGTTTAGGCTCGCAAATTTTCTGATTTGGACCTCGTTTGCTCCAGCTCTACAATTTTTGCAGATTTCTCCTTTTGGAGGTCCCGTCATGACGGTGGCCAGTTTTGCCCTGTCACCTTCGCACTCCATATTTTTTGTGTGTCTTCTCTACCTTGCTTTGATCAAGCGTCTCTTCTGTTGTGTTTCCATCAGGATTATGGATTTTTTAATTTATTTTTTGCTAGAAAAATAGCTCAAATTGAGCAAATAAATCCCAAATCAACCCAAAAATAGCAAATCTAACCTAGAAAAATATCAAGAAATATACTAACACTATGTAGCTCACGTTTCTCTTGTCTATGTACATTCTCGCTCTGAATCGTCAACCTTGGCCTATTTTTTGTTTTTTTTCGACGATTTTTTGCCAGTTTTGACTCGCTTTACAGTATATACACATCCCTAGGGGATCATATATGATCATTTTGTCCCCAATTTTGATTAATTACGAGGGAATATTCTTTTCCCAAAAATCACACAATAAAACACAAAAATGGTTGAGAAATCAATCACAAACATTGGCCTCTAATATATGACGTGAGTCCGCGCATTTGGAATGCCTCCCCCCCTCTTGATCGGAGTCCTCCCGGACGACAGGGTATCGTCAAGGGTATGTGCTGTGCATGGGGGTTAAATCGTGCTAATGCAGGCCTTGTAAGGTAGCCCTATATGCATGCACAGTCAATGCATTTATAAAAAATTTATGCGGTGTAAGAGGAAGGTATAAGCGATACGCTTATTGGCATTCTTCGGTGAGGTTTTTTGTGGTAATGTTAGTTGGCTGACAGATTTTCTTGGCGATAAGAAGTTGTAATTCTACCACTCGTTTTTTGATGGTCTTCCAAGGTTTTTGAACTTTTGTTTGTGCCTCCGCTGAAGTCGATATGGTTGTATTCTTTGTTGCATGTTTTGGTTGAGCTTCCTTTCGTTTCCATATCTTTTTGTTGACTTTGTTTGCAGAGATACTCGTGTTTGTTGTCGTTGATGCTACTTGTTTCGGCGTGATGACTATATGGTCTAGCTTGTCATTGGCAGTTGTAGACAACTGTTCGTTGGTCTTCTTTGGCATCCATACCTGTGTTGTTGGCTTGTTTTGAATTGGTACTTTTGGACGCCATACCAATATAGTCCGTTGCGGATTCTTCTTGTGAATAATTATTCTTGAAAGCTTTGCTTACGTAGGGTTATTTTTCTTTTCTTCAGTCAACTCCCTTATAGGAATTAAGCTATCTTGCCTGAGCCAAACTTGATATTTCCGCCCTTGATGAAATTGTGCCTCGGATAGATCTGTACGTCGCACCCACACTTGCCTCGTTCCCTGCATGATTGTTGGATTTTGATAATACATTTCTTGCCATCCAAACTTTGATTGTTGTTGATTAGTGCGTTGCGGATGTACGGACTCCTGTCTCCACATTGACACATATTTATCATATGATAAGAAGGGTTCTAAAAAGTTGTCATTTTTGAATAGTGCTTCATTAGTATCCAAATCAATGAATACTTTGTTAATTTTCATCCACGACACTGCTAAGATACACGGCGTTGCTGATCTATTTGGTGGCAAGACATGGAACTTATGAGTGTACGTGTGCCCCTGCACTGTGATTGGTAACATAATAGACCACAAAGTGGTCACCTCATCACCCAATGCAACTTTTAGCTTGTGTGTTTCTATGAATTTCGTCATTGGTCCAAGTTTTTGAAAGAGCTCAAAGCTGATGACACTCAATTTCGCCCCAGTGTCAAGCAATGCATAGGTTTCTACTTGTTCTGTGCCTGACTACACCACGTGTTCTCGTCTTGGGCCATCTCGTCCTGAGCCATAAGGTCTGTGATTGTCCTTGCTAATTTTTTGCTTTGTATCTCCGCTTTGATTGTTTGGATTGTTGGAAGAGAATATTCTTCAGACATCATCTGTGTGACCATGTTTATTGTCCTCAGAAACTGCTTTCGCATAGCAATGCGTTCCTTGTCTTCTTGCTGTTCCTGGTCATGAACTCATTGTTGTTCGTGTCTATAGGCTTTGCCATAATGCAATTGAAACAACATCCCAGGAGTTAGAGGTAGATGATAATTTTTCAAACGACACCCACTAATCCAATTCGGCATTTCTTTTCCATCTAGTGTCAACAATTTTACTACTCCGCTATGCCTACATGGGCTTGCTCCGATAATGGAAAGTAGTCATTTTCATGAGGAACTATCCTCAACTGGTCATTGGTTCCTCTTTTATACAATTGGTCACTAATGATGGTATACCTATTCACTTCGATTTGTAAAGCCTTTTGTATGGCTTTAGACCAATATCCTGGTAACTCCCTATTAGTCAAATATTCCACAATAGAATGACTCCATGCGGGTGCTATCGTCACTTGGTATAATGTGGCATTATCCACAGTGGTATTGGCTATGCAAAAGTTGCATTTCTTGATGTAATTACCTACATCGCCTGCCATTCCAGGCCAATACACTCCAAGTCTTCGTAATCGTTCATAGATTATTTGATTTCCTCGATGGAAACCCCCTGTCTCTGTATGTGCCTCCTCTAGATACACGTCGTACTCCTCTAGGCCTATACATAACCTTAGAATCCCATCGTTACCATGATGATACATTCTTCCCACAAGCATAGTGTAATTTTGTGCTTGTCTAATGTCTTCCATCGTGTGTCTTTCGTCAAGATTCACTCCATATGTCAACAACGGAATAATCTGCTCTGACCACTTCGGTACCATCTCTATATTAAATAGGTATGCGTTTGGGAGATCATCATCTACACCAGTAGCCTTTTTGCCATTTAGTAATCGAGAAAGGTGGTTTACTTTTTGATGAGTTTTTCTTTTCTTTACTACTACCATAAAATCAAACTCCAGCAACACAATGAACCATCTTACAATTCATCCCGTGTTACAAGGTTTGTTTACTAAGTGCAAAAGTGCCCGATGATCCACAAAAAATGTGAATTTGTTCGCAAGCAAATAATGACAAAATTTCGTTACCATGTATATCATACCTAATCCTTCTCTTTCAGTGGTGGTATAATTCTTCTTTGCACTGTTGAGTTGTCTACTAGCATAACTGATGGCAAAATCTGTATTACCCTCTCCTGGTTGTGCTAATATACAGCTTATTGCAAATGCCGAAGCATCTACATGTACATGGAAAATCTTTGACCAATCTGGTGCTTTTAGAATTGGTGCAGATACTAGTGCATCTTTTAATTTCTGGAATGACTCCTCACATTCGTCGGTCCATATGAAGATCGTGATCAGACTATACAAGATTTTTGCTATTACAACATACATGTAGATAAAACGTTGGTAGTATCCACAATGTCCCATAAATGATTGTACCTCTCGTACAGTGTTTGGTCTTGGAAATTCTATTGATCACCTTTACCTTGTCTTCATCAGTGGTAATTCCATTAGTCGATACTATGTGGCCTAGGATCTTGCCTTGCCGTACCATGAATACACATTTTTCTAGGTTGAGGCAAATCCTATACATTCTGCATTTTTTGAATACCTTTCTAAGATGATCTATATGGTCTTCTCTCAATAGAGAATAGACACACAAGTCATCCATGTAAATATCCAAAAATATTCGCAAGTATTCTTTGAAAGCATGTGTCATTAATCTCTGAAATTTGGCTGGAGCATTGGTCAAGCCAAATGGCATTACCCTAAACGCATATATGCCCCAAGTTCAGTTGCAAATGCTGTTTTGTAGTCATCTTCTAGTTTAACCCCCAACTGGTTATAACTAGAGAATCCGTCCATAAAGCTATAGGCCTGCTTGCCTTCTACTCGTTCTAGGATGTGTTCCATGATAGGAAGAGGATATTAGTCCCTTATTGTTGCTGCGTTTACCTTCTTGAGATTCACTTACACCCATACTTTCCCATTTTACTTAGGTACCACCACGATTTGCGACACCCAGTCAGTGTGCTCTATCTCATAAATAAATTCAGCATCCATAAGTTTGTCTATCTCGTCCTTGATCCTTTTGGCGAATGTCTCATTGTACGTGTACGGACGTTGTTTGTTTGGCTTTGCATCCGACTTCAGAGGGATCGAATGTTCACAAATGTTAGGATCCACCCCCTTCAGATCTTTGTATGACCAGGCAAATACATCACGAAATTCTTTAAGCGTTTTGATCAGTAAGTCCTCTTCTTCCTCGCTTAGATCAGTGGCAATGTAAGCAAGTCGAGAACTTTCTCCCGGCTCTGCTAAGTCTATTTTCTTGACATTCTCTGGCCCAGCATAGGACTCGTTGGGTTTAGGCTCTCTCATCAGTTTTGTTGGACCACCAATTTTCTCTCCTGAATGGTGTACTTACAATAGTGCGGAGGTACATCTATTTCTTTCCTCCCATCACTAGCATTTGATCCATTGCTACTTTCCATCTCAATTGTCCATACATTTTTCAGCTTTTGTTTCAAATCATTGTATTTCTTTTTCCGCTCAACTTTCGTTATAATTGGATCTCCAAAGACATCCAATATTTCCTTCGCAACTCTCTTTTTTGCCTTGTTGGCTTTCTTAAATTTCAATAGTCTTTCCTTGAAACCCCGATCTTCAGCAATCTTAAGAAACCTTCTTGACACTTTATCCTTAGCACAATCAATAGCATGAATGTTCATAAGGAAACGTGTCTTACTGTTGAACTCAGGCATAGGTCTAAACCTAGTTGGTAGACTTTTATGGTGTCGCCTACTCTTGTATCTTTTTTGGCCTCTCACACTTTGGTTCGGGAAGTTGTAAAAGACGTCATTGTCTTGATCCTAGTGGTCATCTTCTTCTATATTTTCCAACTTCTCGTCATCCGCATTATCTTCATTTTCACATCGATCAAAAGAATCATAAAATTCTTCTCCATCCTGCTAGATGTTTTTCGTGGGGATGTACACATAACCCACTATCTTAATATCAAGTTTCGTTTCCGTTTGATTGACCCTCGCATTCTCGGTGTCTCCTTCGTTCTCATCTTCCTCCACAATTTTGCTCAACATGTAGTATGGTACGATATCGTAGCCATTCGTCACATAATTTTGTGGGAGTGACTTCATTAACGCACACATCCAAAGTAGCCAAAATTTGAGACCATTCTAGGGATTCGAGCTTCTCTTCAGGGAAGGGCTCTCGTATATAGGCATCGTCTTCCAATACCCTCTCTAGTGTCCTTTCATTGTGGTCGAATTCACTACATTGAGATGCTTCGCACATCCATATCTCCTTTTTCTTACAGAACCACGTTGGGACTTCTGATCCACTAATGGTGGATGAGTCAAAATCTTCCACAGGTGTTCTCGTGACATCATGGTAGCTATAATTCCTCATATTTACACGTGTAGTGGTTTTAGCATGTCTTAGATACAAATAATCATACCCCCAGTTTTGCACCATCTTGAGTTGCCTCATGAATGGCCTACCAAGGATGATTGTTTGCTTTTCTTGCCGAAATCTACTATGGAAAATGTATGTTCATACTCTATGCCACATGAAGATACCACAATTGCCTCAAGAAATCCTATAGGTCTTTCTATGTGCCCATCTGCTAGTTGCATTTTCATTTTAGTTGTTCATATTGCCGGTTTTCCCCATTTTTCCTATAGCAATTTGGTAGCAATGGCAATGCCAGCTCCACTATCAAATATGGCCTTAGCCTCTATGCCGTTATACTCAACTGGTAGAGTAGTGTTGCCGTCTTCACCCTCACAATACTCTCCAACTTTGTTGAGAGGCACTGGTCTAGTGTTGACTCTCTTCAGTTCTATGTCATTAAGCTCAGTTTCGAAGAACTTAAGAGGCATCCTTATACCAAATTTTTTGAGACATTTGCCCACTTCCGTCCACATGCTTGGCCTAATTTTTAACAATTCTGCCAATGCAATTGTACACTTGACCGGAGTAGACAACAAGTCTGTCAAAATTTTAGTGTCCAATTGATTTGACCCTCCTATTCTTTGAGAAGGTACCCTTTGAATTTCTGACTTTGCCTTGTAGTCCCCCATGTATGGTGGCAAAGTTCTGAGTGATGTTGGTCTCCTATCTTTTGATGTAACTGAACCATCATCCCCTTGAAATGATTTAGCGTCTAAATCCCATGGTGATTTATTTAAGTTCAACTCCGAGAAAGGCACTGACTTGACTGTTTTTGTCTCATATTTTTCTTGAGCTTTACTCATCGTTTCCCATAGCTCTTCAGACCATTTTTCTTCCACAATGGGTGCATATGGTGGAAAACCCTTCAGTGATTCATCAGTGCTATTAGGCACGACTCTTGCATCCTCTACATCATGCAAGGATTTAACGTTTTCTATCTTCTCAGGTACCCTTTGTTCAATTTTGATAGGTGTTTCATTGTCTCGGGGGATTCACCATGGAAAACTTACCGCACCACGTAAGTGCTGGGGAGGGGTTTTTTTACAAGTTACATAAGCGTATAAGTTAGGAGTAGACCCCCAATAATTTATCCCCTAAGCTTAAAGATAAGGGAGGGGGTATCATATTTGGGGGGGAGGGGGGGGGGACTTGACCTGGGTTAATTACTTGTAACAATTGGTCACTAGTGTGCACTAGAACTCGGATGAGTTTTGGGGGAAAAAATTTCATGTCACAATCAAATTTTGCATTAAGCGAGTCATAAATAAGGGTTGATTTGGAGCAGGTCAAGGGTTGATTTACACCAACATTGGATGGGTCAGAATTAGACGAGTAGCCATAGTGCAAGTTGATTAGGCACATAGTTTGAAAGTCAAACTAAGATACATTTATAGTTATCAATAGAAGTGGTTCCTTAGTATGTTCCCAATCACTATGCTATTCAATCTTTAACTAGTTCTACTCAGTTAGATCATGTGAGACCTAAAGTTCTATATGTAAGATAGGCGTATGATATTTTTCTTCATTGAATGTCGTATAAGCATAGAAAGGGGGGTCATATTGCCTAGTATGAGTTGTATATAGGGGTTTTATTAAAGTTGTTCGCTCGCAGGTGGAATCCCATTTTGTATATAGAGTAAATCCCCCGGGTTCATTGTTTGGTGGTTTGATTATTCTATTCCTCACTTCCACAGGTGGAGGCTCTAGTAAGGCTTGTGCAGTTTCAATCAACTGCTTGCACATCTCTAGTCTCTGTTTTCCTATCTTTAGATATGGATATGTCATCCACCTTTGCTCTAGAGTCTGTGTGTTTTTCAATCTTGCTTCATAGGCTTGCAAGATTGCATCCAAGGGTTCATTGACCTTATCTACCAATACAGACCCTCTTGAGCTTGCACTCCTAGGTCCCTCCATTGATTTTAGAGAGTCAGACTCTCTCTGCTGTTTAAGTTGCTCTCGAGCCATTGTTAGCTTAGCTTCTACAGCCTTCTGTTTTTGTTCACGTCTAGCTTTCATTTTCGCTTTTCGTTCTTTCCAAGGATTATCACGACTGACGCTAGACTTGTCAGTCTTGATTTCCTCTTGATTTTCATCCCTACTCTTGGGCTAATTGTCATCTTTCCTTGTTTGGGCTCTCGTCAAGACCTTAACAGGAATTGTAGTTTCGTTTTTTGACCCTCCACTAGAAGGCACTGCTCCCAGCATGTTCAAAGTAGTCTTTGATCCTTTGCTTGGGTTCTTAGGGCAATCAGGAATCAAGTGAGTAATTCCACACTCGGTGCAAGATGCGTTGACTCTAATGATTTCATCATGAGGACCGTCTCTTAGCCAATGTTCTCCACCACACTTGTAGCAGGGTCCCTTAGGTTGTTGAGGTGCTACTTGAGCTCCTCTTTATTCGTGTGCATGCCTGTGCCCGCCCATGCCTCCGTTGGCTATGAAAAACAGTATTCGTTCATCCAATTTGTATCTTCCTTCTCCTACTGCATGTGCAGCTGTTGGTGGTCCTGTACTTCCAATCATGCTCTAAGGTTCTGGTGTTGGGGGTTCTTCTGGTGTATAATAGACAGGATTTGCTGCATATCCATTGGAATCATTGTAATATGTATGCATAGGTACGAAAGCCTTCTCTTTTGGTTCTTTTACCGTTGGTGTGTATCTTAAGCCTACCGGTCTTACTCCGGGTATGGATGGTTGTTGCCCCAATACTGGTTGTGGTCTTTCAACACCTACAGGTCCAGGTAGGTTGCCTGCTTGATACCTAGGCATCGTTGGGAGTTGAGGAGATGCTGCTTGAACTTGGGGAGAATATGGTCGCTCTCTTACATATCCCTTGTTATAATAACATTCCTCCGTCACGTGGTTTGTCCATTTTTTTTCAATAGCACACCACTTCGGCTATTTAGCCTGAGGCTTGGCCCATACATATTAATTTTGTTTAGCACTTCCTCTACAAGCTTCTCCTGGTTTACAACTACTTCTCCTTTCTATGCTGTCTTGGCGGACTTGCTTCCACTTTGTTGTGAGGATGAATCGTCATCAAGATCCTTGAATTCACCCTCCTTGTAGACCGCACAATTGTCTACAAGGTAAAGAGCTTCCTTAGTTAGCTCATTTAACGTCGTACTCCTCTTCATATCTAAGTCCTTCTGGAGATATGCGTTCCTTAGTCCTTGAATAAATATAAGCATAAGTCTGGACTGAGTTGGCAGTTCTTCCACAGGGCATAACTTCACATATCTTTTTAGTTGTAGGGCTGGCTTTCACACAGATTCCCCTTCTTTTTGTTTGAACTTATGGATTTGTGAGACTGTATTATGAGCTATCCCCCTTTGTGAGAATTCCTCAATAAACTCGTCAAAAACCTCCTCCATAGCCTCAAAATCTCTACGCTCCACAGAGTCAAACCAAGTGGCAGCATCCTCCTCTAGAGTAAGCCCAAACCCTTCAAATTGAGTAGGGAAGTCCAACACTTCTTGAGCTCTAATTACGCGCACAAAGGTTACTACATGATCCCTAGGGTCTCTGTTTCCCGTGTATTTCTTGTTTACCCATTTTTGCACCTGAGAAGGTCTAATTCTACAATGGTCTACAAATCTCATCATTGGTTCTCCTCATCCTACTCGATATAACTCCTCTGGCCTTCGGTAGTGGGAGGGTTCCTCTCCTAGAGGTGCCCCTAAGCCATAATTTCTGATGGTTTTTGTAAGAGGTGGTTCATCTCTTTGAACTTGTTCTATGGGTTGTCTTCTAGGCTCTGCTGACTCTTGAGTTTTTGGCTTACTCTCACCTTGATATTGTGAATAGAGTCGTGGTTCTTGTAAATCTCTTAGCCCTCTTGCAGTTGGATAACCATCTCTGTTTCGGTTTTGTTCTAATGTCGCACTTTGTTGAAGCCATGCCTGTAATGATGGTTGGGTTGCTTGTTGGTTCTGATAGTTGAACGTCTATTGTCGGTTAGAATGTAATGTTGCCTCGTACTCTTTTGAAAATGAATTTGTTGACTTGCTAGGGATATAGGTGGACCTTGGTACTTCCTCGGGGGCATATGTTGATGTTTTTGGACCTGTTTCCTTTTCTACCTCCTTTGGGAGGATGCGTTTGTATTCTTGCCCATACTTGTCAACAAAAATGATATCCTTCCCCATAGCAATTTCATAAGAGAATAATTAAAGAACCTTGTATTTGCTTAATTCATTTGGGTAGGGTTCTTTGCATCGAAAATAAGAGACTGCTCCCTCGCTCTCATGCTTGTAAATTCCCACATTCTCATTATAGGTAGAGACCCTGGTTGTTTTTTTATCATACATAAAAAGAGCTCCAGGTCGATCAATTTTTGGAGGCGGTTCTTGAGTTTCTTGGACCATTTTTCCTTTTGCCACATTATCTCCATATCTGTTGTAATCCTTAGGGTTGCTAACTATCAGATAGTGGTTCCTCTTTTCATCTCGGAATCTATCTCCATCATCATAGACTTGAATTATCTCTAGTCTTTAAGACGGTCTTTCTTCTATACAAATACACTTGCGTCCCCGATAGTCAGAATAAACTAGGGCTCCCCTAGATTTTGTTCCTTCTAAGAAGATTATAGTGAACTTGGCATCGTTCAAAGGGTTCTGGGAGGTACTTCCTCCTAGCATTGGTCCTTCACGGGAGAAACCTCCTGGCTATTGACTCCCCATCATGAAGAAGGACTTATCTGATGAAGTGTCAGTATCAGTACCCTCCTCAATGATCGGTGCTAATGGGTCTAGCCTTGTCTGATTTACACTCTCCTCAGTGGACATGGTGCTTACTTGACTTTTGACACTTTGAGCTCATGACTTAGAAAAGGCTCCTGACCTTAAATACATAAGACTCAAAGCTGTATTGCAAACTCAAAGCTTACCTGGACTTTTCCTGCATGTGCAACTATGCGATGATCTCCTTCTGGAATCTACACATGTATGGTTAGTATGTTCACAAGGGTTTTCTTTGAACCGCTGAATAAAGTTTTTCAATTATGTACAACAAATATCAATTTTCTATGACACTGGTCACTCTGAGCAATTTTGCATTTTCTCCACTGAATGTCTCAGGGTCTTCTGGTAGTCAAATTTCAGATTTGAAATGAAGGTTGGGATCTGGGTGAAGAGCTTATCCCTGCTGTGTAGTCACAATTTTCAAAAAATGCCAAAATCAGCAGATCTTGAGTCTATCACGATAGACTAGGCAGAATGCAATTTGGATCACATCAAAATTGTGATTCACCCTTGGGCTCCCCTTACTCTCTAGAGTCTATTCCTCAAGTTTCATGCAATTTGGACACTTGGTCTGGGTTTTAGACCAATTTTAGTGTTTGTCAGAGCCTGATACTTTGTCTAGGTCTTAGGACTCACTTTTAGTGTTCCAAACACCTTGAAATTTTTTGTGTGTGCTATTTAAGTCAAGCTCAAGATAACCCTAGGAGGGTTTTGCAAGATGAGGTCCATAGCTCAAAAACCTGAGTCTAACGCAATAGACTGGCGCGAGGCTATCTGAGAAGTGATTTTCCTATTGTTTTCAGGCAGATGGGTCCCTTATGCTATCAAAAGACTATTCCTCAAGTTTCATGCAATTTAAACTCCTTTTGACCTTAGACCCAAGCACTTGTCAATTTTGCTCTTCTATGGAAATTTCACAGCTCAAATGCACTAAAATGATGCAAATTTGATTTGACAATTCAAACTGAAACTTGTGAACAGAAATTGTACAATCATGACACAATCACCTTACCCAAGGCTAGTGGTTATATCTCTTCTTGGCCTCTTTAGGTTTACCTAGTGTTTTCTTTTGGCATTCCCTTGTTTCTTTTGGTTGGTTTTGTCGCAATTTTAGCGTTTTTTAAAGCACTGGATCACAAATCCAAATGACTACACTATTCACCCCCTTGAAGAGTGGATGATGTGGGTTTTTCTTTCAAGGCAAGCAAACAGCCTCATTGTTTCTTCTCTTTGTTTGTTTTGCATTTTTACAACGTTTTTCTACACTATTCGCACAGAAACATCACTTAGAACTCAAAACCATAAATCCTAACTCCACCTTATCCTACCTAGCTAACTCTAACTAGTCGTAGACTCTCGGCAAGTTACAAGCTTCCTGGCTTTCCACTAGACCTCAGGATATCCTCTCCTAGATCTTCTCTTAAAATTTAAGCTCTCTCTAGTCAAAACTAAAGTAAGGTAACCATCACATGAGTGAGGTAGATCTCCCTACTTAAGGTCTTGTGTCCCCGGCAGCGGCGCCAATGTTTTAGGGCAAAATACTCCCATGTTCATGCTCACAGCATGACACAGACAACATACTTACTTGTCATCCGATGACACGACTACCCTGTAGGTGCATGGAGGCAATCTCGTTAGCTTTTTGGCTGAGACCAACCTACACATACCCACTTCTATGATGCATCAATCACTAATCCTTGTTAACTCCAACCCACTCTATCCCTAAATGCTCATAACACCGTTTACACATCAAATGAACTCGGAATCACTTCAAACTTGCTAGGCACCATCCCCTCACTAGGATACACTTACCTATAAGTCTAATCTCACCAGATTATAACCCTAGTTATCTCCAATATAGTCATGATAAACTCACTGGTCATAACCTAAAAGTGTGCAAAACCTAAGTCTATGAACATCTATGCGTAGCTAATCTCGCCCTCGTTCCATAAAGTACTTGATTATTGAAAACAGACACCGTTTGTGCTACTTACAAGCAAAACAAGCTCGTGGGAAGATCGCTCGCGAAAAGCTCAAAGATGCGAATGCGTGGCGTGGGCGCGTAGCTCTCGGAGAGGCTACCGCGATCGTGTGGTCACTTCGTGAATCCGGTGAGGGAGATGCGCGTAACGAAGAGGATAAGATCACTCTCTCTCTCTCTCTCTCTCTCTCAGACTCGTACGACACAGAATTAATGATTCAAAAAATGTTATTCAAAAATGGTTCTAAGGTGACCTTTATACTTTAGTCACCTTAGCTCAAAATGTACATGGGGTTTTAATTGAGTTCTACTCATAATAATTACAAAGTGGAAACGCATTGCGTCCCGGCAAACTAATAAATCTATACATAATCCAGACAATTGGATAAAGATAGTAGACATCATTGGCATTACAAAGGTAATTTGATAGTCATTACAAAGGGGCTTTATACAAGTGTTGGGATCCAACAGCCGTGAAGCTCGAACAATAGGAAAAGAAGGAGAAGAATCACAAGAAAGGAGGTCCAGTGGTAGTAGCTCTTCCACTGAGAATTTTGATTCTAGTAACACCTCCAGTAGCTCTGAATGTAGCTCAGATAAAAAGAGCAAAGACAAGGCCAAGAAAGGGCCTTGGTCTAGAAAAAATGATGAGATGGCCCAACAGATTGCTGAAATCAGTCAGACCAGACAACAAGTAAGAAGAATGGAAACCTGATGTTCAAAGTGTAAATCCAAAGATCAAGTTTCCAATGAATGTCCACAATGTACTTACTGTATGGCTCTTGGTTGGATTTGCATCACAAAGCCAAGAGTTGTTAGTGTAGGCCTCCCTTCTTACAAGCTTGGAGTAGGTGATAAGCTTTCCATTAAAGCTTGAGAAGGAGAGAGAGAGTCTTATTGCTTCACACATGAGATTGTGTGAGTGTGTGTGGAATAACGACTTGAAAAATTCAGCCCCCCCTCTCTCTTGGTGGACACCTCTTCCATTTTACTCATGCAGACACCCCATTGGCCCATGCCAGGCTTAGCCAATGAAAATTGAGAGACATAAGTGATAGCATTTTGACATGTGTCCCTATTTCCCCTTTTGTGAGAGCTTTAGGTAATTAATTAATGCAACTAAACTCTCATTGGACCCCTTTGTCTCATGGCCAATAGGAATCAGGAAATCCATTGGGCTACTGAATGCTCATTGGACCCCTTGGGAGATTGTCCAATAGTCTTCTAGAGATCTTAATTCTTAATGGTTCTTTTATTAAGTGTTTTTAAATGAATTAAACTAGATTTACTCTAGCCTTATTCTCATTGGTCCACCACCATGGCCATCCAATAGGATTTGAGTGCACCTTGTTGGCATCTGGGCTAGGAGCTGACATGTGTCCCTCATTCCCTTTGTGTAAAGGAAACTTGTGAGTGTGTGTGTGTGTGTTTCTATCTTATCCCCTACTTACAAGGATCGCCCCCTACTTACAAGGATCGCCCCCTCCTATGTAGGAACCTTTGAAGAATTTTTGTACACACACCAAGCATCCAATTTAACTAAGCTTTGACCATTGGAACCTTAGCATTTTGGAAGTCTTAATGGAATGAATCTTAGGGTCTTTAAAGCCCATTGTTGCACATTTCTCTTTTGCAGATGCCTCCCCCTTTGGATCTCTATTTCCCCTCTTGTGGATCCCTACTGTGGCCGGTCTGCTAGCTTAACCAATATTCTAGCTTTTTCTCCCCTGGAACTTCCCCATATCAAATGATTAGTTTAACATGAGAAAATCATTTAGGAAAATTAGATATTAGTTATTATGACATTACCTCTCTCTTGAAATCATAGTTGTCCTCGACTATGGGGTAGAGAAGATAAAAACTATTCATTAGTTCTTTTTCTAGTGGGTAGAGGATCCCTATGCTACCCTACGACGTCATTCCAAAATGGATGACTAATCCATTAGGTGCTTGAGAGCCTAAGGCTTCCGCAAGCATGTCTGCACATTAGTCCTATCAATCTTCCATAATAGAGTGACAAGGTCTACTTGGTGTTTGGGAGACGTCGTCTCCGCAAACTTGATTCTTAGCATGCATACTACTTCACATTTGTGCACAATAAAGAAAAGAGAGTCTTCTAAGACAAAAACTTTGTTTATTTTATACATTTTTACATTTGATTACTCTAGGAAAGCATTGTAAGCAGTGACAAGATTTAGGTTATCGTTTAATTGTATGCCTTTCATCCATATAGCATCTTCAAAAGGATAATTTTTAAACTTAATAAGATATCATCAGATAGTCTTACCACCTCTTAATACCTTGTCTTCATGTCGGAGAATGGACTGAGACTGCAGTACCTCTTCTTGGTCCTTGATCTCCGGTGGGTGTTCAATAGTTGGTTCTTGAGGTGGCTCTCCTTTGTATGGCTTTAGTAGGCTCACATGTAAATCATTGTGCATGAGCCAATGGCTGGGCAACTTAAGTTGGTAGGCCATCTCATTGATTGGTCTAAGAATCTGTAAGGGACCATAGTACCTTTTTGCTAGCTTAGCATAGTACTTTTGGTGTCCCGTAGGATTCTTGACCATCGTGTGCCTTAATCGAGCCTTGGGAAATTTAAGTAAGACCCAATCATTTTCTTTAAAGGCTTGGGCTCTTCTGTGCTTATCAACAACAATCTTTTGCCTTTGCTGTGAGATAGAGATATCATCCTTAATCTTTTGGAAAGATTCTTGTAGGTCTCGGCTATACTCATCTGCAGTGAAGATCTTCCCGTGTACTTTGAGTAGCAGGGGACTTTTTGATCTTCCCTCAATTACCTCAAAAGATGCTTTTCTTGTGGAAGTATGTACAGTGTTATTGTAGGCATACTCCACTAAGCATAAGTACTTCTCCCATTGGGACCTTTGATCTAATTCCATTACATAGGCTTTTAGTAGATCAAGAATTGTTAGGTTAGCTATTTCACTTTGGCCATCCATTTGCGGGTGATAGGACGAAGAGAAGTTTAGCCCTGTCCCTAGATTCTCAAAGAGACCCTTCTAGAAATTACTGGTCATTCTAGGATCTCTATCCGACACTATGGACATTGGCAAGCCATGGTACTTGTAGATTTGTGAAATGTAGAGGGTTGCCATTTGATGTGCTTTGATAGTCTTTTTGACAGGTATAAAGTGAGCTTGTTTACTGAACCTGTCTACTATCCATATTCCCATGGATTGACTTAGGCAATGCAAAGATAAAATCCATGGATATGCTCTCTCATGGTGAATTAGGGATTGGCAAAGGTTGAAGAAATCCAGGTTGCTTCCCTCTATCAAACTTCATCTTTTGGCATAACACACATTTAGAAACATACTCTTGTATGTTTGCTTTCATTGTAGGCCAATAGGAATATGTTTCAATCCCTTTAAGGGTAGAATGAATCCCCACATAAGGAGTAGCATGAGATTCATACATTACTTTCTCATGTAGTGAGTTAGTAACACATAGTCTATTGCCATAGAGAAGATAACCATATTGTAAAGTAAATGGTTCCTCCTTCTTCCCTAATGCAAGGGATGAAATCACATCTCTAAAATCGGGATCAATGGCATACTCATCTATCATAGAAGATAGATATTTTTTAGTTGCTATGGAAACCGTATTCACTCTCGGCCGTCTTGAGAGTGCATCGACTACTTGTTTATGATTGCTAGCAATGTGAGAAATATTAAAATGAAATTGCAAAAGAAAATTTTCCCACCTCATTTGTTTATCAGAGAGCTCGGTCTGCATCATGAAGAACTTAAAACTTTGGTGATCCGTCTGCATAATGAAAGGAGTCCCCAATAAATAGTGCTTCCATGAGTCTAAGGCATGTAGAAATGCGAGGAGTTCCTTTTCATATATGCCTAGAGCTTGCTCAACAGGGTCAAGTCTTTGACTTTCATAGGCTATGGCATGCCCTTCTTGAAGTGAAACAACTTCAAGGCAATCACCACAAGCGTCACATTGGACCTCAAATGGCTTTGAGAGATCTCGCAGTGTAAGCACAGTTTGAGAGATAAGCTTTTCTTTAATCTTTTCAAAATCATTGTTCTCCTTGGTAGACCATGTCAACCTAATTTTTTTCTTTGTTAGGTCATGTAACATGCCTGCTATTAGTGAGAACTTCTCTATGAAGCATCTACAGTATGCACACATACCTATAAAGCTTCTTTGTTCATGAAGATTCCTTGGTTGAGGCCATCCTTTTTTTACCTCTAGCTTTGATGGATCCATTTGGATGCCACCTTGAGAGATAATGTGACCTAAACATTGAATATCTTGTAAGAATCTGATTAACATAGAGTTTATTTTCTCTTAAGACTTGAAATATTACCCGGAGGTGTTGCTTGTGTTCGTCTAGTGAATTAGAGAAGATGATAATATCATCAAATAACACTCCAATAAAGGTTTATTGAGGCCTAAGTAGCTTCTCCATCACGCAGTTGAATATGGTTAGTGCATTGGTCTAGCCAAAAGGCATGACAATGTATTTGTAAATACTAAACGTAGTGCAAAATGCGATCTTTACAATATCTTCATCAGCTATCCTTATTTGATGGTAGCCACTTTTTAGGTCAATCCTATTAAAGTTGTAGCTTATCAAATAGGTATTCTACCCGTGGAATGGGAAACCTATTCTTGATAGTGATCCTATTTAGTGCTCTATAGTTGACACACATACGATATGTGCCCTCTTTCTTTTGCACTAGTAACACGGGCAAGCAAAATGGAGATGAGCTAGGCCTATCCATGCGCTTTTCAACTAACTCATGCACTTGTCGTATAATCTCTTTTTGTGGAGCTTGAGAAAATCTATAAGGAGGTTTATTGGTCAATGAACTTCCTAGAAGAAGTTCAATTGCATGGTCATCATTGCCTCGTTTAGGTGGTAGTTCACAAGGGATGTCATTAATAAAGACATCTTGAAACCCCTTGAGAAAATTGGATAACTCTAATTCCTTGTGAATGTTTATATATTCTTTTGCTAAAGCATTAGGTTCAATTTGAGAATCTTTCACAAAAATCATGTACACAAAAATAGATATCTTTATTGACTTATTGAAAGCTTGCATATGTACAATGGGTATGGTGTTACCCATTTCCTTAGCATCTATGTACATATCTTTTTCCCTGAACCTAAAGTAGATTCTTCTTTTAGGGAATTTAACATTGGCAGCCATGCGATCAAACCATGGTGCCCCTAGGATTACATCCTTGTGCTTGAGAGGAGAGATAAAGAAGTCCTCTTTGTCCACATAGCTTTGGAGATGGAGCCTCAATTTCTCGATTAACGGAGTGACTGAAGCTTTTTGCCCCTTGAAAGCACCATCTACGGGTAGGACATATCCCATCTCATAAGCTTGGATGCCTAGCTTGGTGGCCAACTCTGTGGATATGAAATTGTGAGTAGAACTAGGGTCAAAGAGAATAAAAGCATCACATTCTCTTACCTTTCCCCAAGCATGGCATAGAGGAGATCCTTTACTTACTCTTCTTGGATTTTGACCAAGGTAGATCTAGGAGGCTCATGGCGGGTGTTCTTTTGGAGCCAAGCGCGGTACACATACCCTTGCTTGCCGCACTTGAAACAACGGTTATCCTTGCAATAACACTCAAGCTCTTCAGGAGAGAGTTTTTTTTTGCCTTTGTAAACTCCATTCTCTTTAGCTTTGTTGTTATTGGAATTGCCATTAGGAGACTTTTGGACATTGTCCTTCCCCTTAGGCTCATTGGAACCCTTGTTTTCCATGGGCTTAGAATTTCTCTTAGCCCCTATTTGGAAATTGATTTGAAAAGCCACCATAGTATGGTGTATAACCGATGATATGGTGCATGGCCTTAGGGAGTTGACAATATACTTAGCCATTTCTTTAGTTAAGTCCGCACAAAATTTTTGCTTTTTCTCTCCAAAATCCATCTTTTTGAAGACAGTGGCTTTGAGATGTAGTTCCCAAAACTTTCCTACATATCTGTGAATGGATTCGTAGGGAGAGAGCTTCAAGCTTTGCCATTCGGTGAGTACTTCGTCTTTGGCATCGATGGTGGCCAAAAATTGCTTCATAATGGAAGCTCTTAAATTTAATATTTCCATGTTCGTGGAGCTTCATCGTTTGCCCATAGGCTAGACCACCATTCCTTGGCAGAATTTTGAAAGTGCATATCTACATGGCATAGCGTATAGGACTCTGTGAAGCCCTCATCTCCAAACGCTGCATCAAATTGCTGGATAAAGGCCAAGACTTTGTCCGTAGCACCAAAGTTAACATCGTAGGTAAGGAAAGAGATGCTCTTTCCTCCCTCTGTGAACTTCCTGATCTTGGACGACCTCTTTGACGCGGCATAGGATTTCCTATGGCCTCTTCTTTTTGATGGTTTAAAAGTTGCACCATCGCTTTCTTCAGAAGATGAAGAATTTGAGGAAGATGGAGAAGAGGGTGACCTATTTCTCGCCTTTTTCTTGCCTTGGTCTTCCTTGTTAGCACCATCACTTTCTTCATAGGTTGAAGAGGATGGAGAAGAGGATGACCTCTTTCTCGCCTTTTTCTTCTCTTTCTCTTTGTCATCCCTCTTTGAATTATGGTGTGGAGAAGTGTGCGGTGGTATTCTCTGTTCAAGAGGTGGAGAGCATTTTTCCCGCCATCTTTGTGGAGCCATCTCCGCCGAGGTGGCAGGAGACTCACTTATTTCTTGTTCCTTCGGTGGGGGCTCTTGAGTTCTCCTTTGAGAAGGAGATGCATCATCAAGAAGAAAATTTTTGAGCCCTTCATATGGATGCTCTTCTTCTTCCTAAATCAGAGAGAGGCCTCTTTTGGGAGTCTCACAAGGAGGCTTCCTATGTACTCTCATGTCATGGTGAGGGGTTTGGAGAATCCCGTGAGCACTAAGTTGCCATTGCCCTTCACTTTGGAGGGATAGATTTCCCATGGCTTGTTGAATCCTAGAAACAAGGTAATTAACGAGCATAAGGACATCATTAGTAGCTTGCTCATTAGCAAAATCAAAGCTGTCAACATTAATTTTACTCTCTCTACCATTGTCAGCCATTCTATCAACTTTTAGGTGTACTTTAGCACTTCAAGCCCTAGTTGCTACTCCTCTTTATCCTTTACTCAAGCTATTGTACACGTGGCTCAAATACCATTAATTGTAAGGAATAGAAGAGAGGGTCATTCAACACCAAAACAACACCGACTCCTGTCAAGCTCCTAATAGCTCAATAGTGATTAAGTCGTAGGCAAGCCCCGTAGGAATCCACTATTAAGACCATAGACCTTGACGGTGATGCCCTATTATCTGCACAACGACAAATGCACTGAGTCTGAAAAATCCCTATTCTACTTACTCAATTGCAATTAATAGTACCAACCATTTATAGCTAGCTTGAGGACCTCCCTTCTTGAGCAAGAAAAGAGAAACCTTGTGCTTTGATACCAATGTAACATTTAATGGCCTAGTAACTTGTGTGTAGCGGAAAATAACATGAACATAGTGAGAATTTCATTAGAATAGGTAACTAGTGAGCATAACAAGTGTGCTTGGTGGAGAGAGCAACAAAAAGCATAACACCTAGTTAGATAGGCATGAACAATACTTCAAAAGAGAGAGAAATTAAGCTAGTGACAATAATTGAGGACATGATTTACATGGAACCGGCAGTCCCCCCTCCAAAAGGCTTTGTATTATAGGTTTCCCCATCAAGTGAGACATTTTACAATGCAATTCTTTGTGTTCCTTCAATAACTAGCTAGTGAAATGAAGATGGAAGCTTCAAGCACAAAGAAAAACACTTATAAAACACAAAACCAATTCTCTCATAGTCTCAGACCCAACACCTTTGAAGATGGTGAGAGCTAGCGGGGTATGAGAGTAGATTGAGAGGAAGAAGGAGTAGTCTTACGATAAAGATGTACATCTCCTCACATAATCACTCATATTAGCATATCATAGATTAGTAATTAGCATGGTAGAGGAGATGAGCATGCATTGAAGATTGGCTCTTGGTTGGATTTGCATCACAAAGCCAAGAGTTGTTGGTGTAGGCCTCCCTTCTCACAAGCTTGGATTAGGTGATGAGCTTTCCATGAAATCTTGAGATGATGCTTCACACATGAGATTGTGTGAGTGTGTGTGGAATTATGACTTGAAAAATACAGCCCCCTCTCTCTCTTGGTCGACCCTCTTCCATTTTACTCATGCAGACACCCCATTGGCCCATGCCAAGCTTAGCGAATGAAAATTGAGAGGCATCCACTTTTGTGAGATCTTTAGGTAATTAATTAATGCAACTAAACTCTCATTGGACCCCTTTGTCTCCTGGCCAATAGGAATCATGCAATCCATTGGGCTGTTGAATGCTCATTGGACCCCTTGGGATATTGTCCAATAGTCTTCTGGAGAGATTAATTCTTATTGGTTCCTTTATGAAGTGTTTTTAAATGAATTAAAATAGATTTACTCTAGCCTAATTCTCATTGGTCCACCTCCATGGCCATCCAATATGATTTGAGTGCACCTTGTGGGCATCTGGGCTAGGGAGCTGACATGTGTCCCTCATTCCCTTTCTGTAAAGGAAGCTTGTGAGTGAGTGTGTGTTTGTGTGTGTGTTTCTCTCTCATCCCCTACTTTCAAGGCTCACCCCCTCCTTTGTAGGAACCTTTGAAGACTCTTTGTACACACACCAAGCATCCAATTTAACTAGGCTTTGACCATTGGACACAAACTTTGAATTTTGGAACCTTAACATTTTGGAAGTCTTCATGGGTTGAACCTTAGGGTCTTTAAAGCCCATTGTTGCACATTGCTCTTTTGTAGATGCCCCCCCCCCCTTTGGATCCCTATTTTCCCTCTTGTGGATCCCTACTGTGGCCGGTCTGCCAGCTTAACCAATATTGTAGCTTTTTCTTCCCTAGCACTTCCCCATATTAAATGATCAGTTTAACATGAGAAAATCATTTAGGAGAATTAGATATGAGTTATTATGACAGATCTTGTGCTTGCTTGAACTCCATGATTCTTTCCTTACAATGGTGTGCTCGAGAAGCCATGTGTCTCCTTAAGACATTGTGTGCACCTCTTGAGCTGGCCTGCATTGTCACCCACATCATTCATTTGAACTCCATTGGCACCCAACATCCACTATTGTCTTCTACATTGCTGCATGAAATGGAGTCAATGACACTCCTAGGTTTTTGAGTACCTGATGATGCCATGGGGAATAATGGCACAACCTGTAGACAAACACTTTTTTTAAAAGAAAAAGATCCTTCTATTAGCTAATGAAACTTTCCGTATGGCTAAAACCACCTCTACTAGAGAGGGCTACAACAGTCATGAGGGGGGACTCTCCCAATGAAAAAACAACTAAATCAAGAGATGGGAGGAGGGAAAAGCCACACAGGTGGATGATAGTTCCAGCTGAGCATACGGTGGACCATGGTGAAGAAAGGCTCATGGCGCGAGAGTTGAAGGAAAGACTCTCTACGCTCCCTCATGCGGTTGGAGCTGCCTTGGAGTCTCTCGAACTGTCCTCTAAGAGTATGGATTAGCTCTAGCCAAAGATCTCAAAATATCTCTGGTGGTGGAGCCTCAAATATGCAAAAGCAGTGGGCTCACCAGATGAACCACAATGTTAGGCCGCAGAACCTGTAGACAAACACTTGTGATTAATCATTGCACATCCATGTTCTCAGTTGTATAAAGAGCAAGATTCTTTGATGGTACACAAAGACAGTTGATGCCACTTACTGCTATTTTTCATTAGGAAAAGTGTGGACTCAAACTTGGTCCTTTTAGCGCTAGAAAGAGAATGCAACGTGACCAATGGATGGCAGGCTACCGTAACGGTAGCTCGGATTTCCTTGTTCTTATCTCAAATTTCAACATTTCTAAAAAACAAAATTTAGTTGTCATAAAAAAGCTTATCACTAATATACGTTGTGCTTTGCTCAAATATTTCTTGTCAAGACCAAATATAGGAAAAATGTACCATAACTTACACTCAATGCAGTTGTGCTCACTTTTGCGATAGGAGTGACTTCATAGTATTTCGGTTCATTCTCATTTATTTGCGCTCAACTAACTATTCTGCTCGCATTTCACTGCTTTGTGTTTGCGCTCAAAAACACTCCCCCTCTCACATCTGTGCTGTGCATCTTTCCATAGAAGAATCACTAATCGAGAACATAAGATCTCGACGACCATCCACAAGTATTAAGTCTATCGGAATTTTCAACAACTTTGATTTGGACAACGGTTGATGGCTTTCCGCCACCATTACAGTTGGAAGCCGGGCTCTCTTGCAGGCGAGGAAGAGAAAGCACACAGGTAACGAGTTTGTGAACAATTATAAAGGTAGGGTGAAAAACTTTTGCTTGTCACAAATGGGAAAAACAATCAAAGAGGTTGTCATTGAACACGCATATATGCACTCAGAGTTTCATCTACAAACAACACCGACAGGATTTCTAACAAACCGACCAAATTGTGATTTTTCTTACATCATCCACATTAGATTGTGTGTTTAACCTGCCAGTTGTAGATATTTCTCCTTTCGACAAAGAAAACTGGTAGCCGGTGGATTGCATTATTGGCATTTTTGATGCATTCCATGCAATTGTGGTAGAGATACTCTATAACACTAGCGCGAGAAGAGCGTTGGTTGAAAGGGGGGTTTTCTTCTTTGACCACTTTTATAATGCTCCCCGTTTTGCGCTTGGCTTTGGCACTCTAGAATATATCCCGGTTCCTTTGAGGGACAGACTAGAGTGGCTAGTCCCTGGGGGATTCACTCTATATACAAAATGACACGCCACCTGCGCGAGTGGAGAACTTTAATGAAACCCTATATATGACCCATATTAGGGAATATGACTCCCCTTTTTATGCTTATACAACAATCAATGAAGAAAACTATCATACCCTTATCTTACATATAAAATTTAGGTCTCACATAATCTAACTGAGTAAAACTAGTTAAAGAGTGTGTAGCATAGTGACTAGCAACATACTAAGGAACCACTTCTATTGATAACTAGATGTACCCTCAATGTGTCTTAGTTTGAGTTTTAATATATATGTCCAATGAGTCACAACTCTGACTACTCATCCAATTCTGACCCATCCAAAGCTAGTGTATATCAACCCTTGACCTGCTCCAATCAACCCTTATCTATGACCGGCTTGATACAAAATTTGATATGTGACCAGAAAAAAAACTTCCCCTAAATTCATTCGAGTTATAGGGCACACCAGTGACTAATCGTTACAAGTAATCAACCCAAATCAGGTCCCCCCCCCACCATAAATATGATACACCCCTCCCTTATTTTTAAGCTTGGGAGATAAATTATTGGGGGCTTACCCCTAACTTACACACCTATGTAACTTGTTAAAAAAAACCCTTCCCTGCACTTACGTAGTGTAGTAAGTTTTTCATGGTGAATCCCTCGGGGGCCAGTTCCTTCATCTGAAACCTCTGAGTGTTTCAGACTAAAGCTCCATCAGGAAATAAAAAAGTGCTTAAGACCAAATATTGCTAGTCGACTGGTACATGTTTCAATCTTCATGCACATGCATGTGTTCATCAACTTTTTCCATGATGAAGAGATTAGCAGGAAGACTGGAACTATGCTACTCTGTATGACAGAGAAATGCCTCGATCTTTTGGATGAATCTTGGGATGTCCATGATTCTAATGGCATCTTATGCAAGGTAAATAAGAAGTCTATTGTATGTAAGTGCATGATAACTTCTCAAAATTTCATAGCTTCCTTTCACCACATAAGGTGGCATCAAGTGAATGGTCATCTGGTAGCTTTGTACCAAGATTTAACTGATGACGTGAACAATCCTTTGAGAATGCTTGAGGTATGGTGTGGACCTGATCTACTAATTTTTCTTAGCATTTGAATCAATGTGACACTACAGCAAGTGTGCGAGGATTTGGAGAACAAGGTTGACCTCTACCTGCCTCCAAAATTTATTTTCTAGTGCAACATGCAAAAGGTAGTATGTTTTGTTAAGTATGGAGCCTGATTTACCCTTGTAATTTTCTGTGGTAAAAGCGCACATTTGTAAGGCCCCCATTATGAGGAGAAGCCATTGTGCGTGAAGGAAAATCACTCACCGGAAACCAAAATTTTCACGGACAAGAATCAGGGACAACTTTAAAGGCCTCGGGAGCAGAGGTCCCTGAGACTTTTTTTCCGTCGGAATATTATGGCCGGACGGCGGCCGGAAAGTGGTCGGAAAACAACCGGTTGGTTGGCCGGTGGCCGGTAGTCAATGGCCGATGGCCGGTGGTCGGAAGTCAATGGCCGGTGGCCGGTGGTCGGAAGTCAATGGCCGGTGGCCGGTGGCCGAATTCAAAAGCGGACTTGTCTTCTCAAGGGCGGCCACACATGGGCGGATTGGAGGGTCCGATTTGGACTTATTCTCACAAGGGCGGATACACATGGCTGTCTCTCATAAGAGAGGGCAGCCCTTTTGGCCTATAAAAGGAGGCCATTTCTACACACATTTCATAGTGTGAAGTTGATGCAACAAGGTGAGTGTGAGGTGGTGAGAGTGAAGCAAGGCGGGAGCTCCATTAAGGGTATAATCCCTTTGTAAACTACTTCTTGTTTTGAAGTACTAAAGCCATTGAGTGGCTGCTTTCCCGTGGACGTAGCCCACATTGGGTGAACCTCGTATATCGTGTGTACTCTCTCTCTCTCTCTACTCTATAATCTCGTGTATATAAATCTGTCTCTCTCCATTAAGTAATCTACTCAATTATCTATTTAGCTACGTCTTATTTCCTAACATGTTTTGTATGAAAATATTAATGCTACGTTAGTTATTTCCGTGTTGGTTATCAGCACAAATTATTGGTATAATCTAACTGTTCGATTAACTATCGTACAGATGCCTCAGAGAAAGGAGAAGAAGACATTGTGTGCAGAGATAAAGGATGACCGACTGCTTCTAGTGCAATGTAACTCTTGATTGAAGAAGACGGCTCACACAATATATCACATTGCTCTGAACTCAAAATATTAAAGAAAGCTGTTGATAGAAAATCTGCAATCTATATTCATGCAAAAATGTATTGTTAAGAAATTCCTTGGAAATAAAGTTTGAGAACAATTATCTTTTCAAAATTGACTCAAGTTGTCTTTACATTGGGTTTAATAATCTACAATGTAATGTACAAATTAATCCGTTGATTAGTAGCTCTCATTTACAATTGAGGAGAGCTCTCTCGGGCTTGATTATCCTGACCGGAATGTAAAGGCTCAGTAGATGGTCTAGAGGTTGACTGATGGGTTTGGGGTTGAGGAAAATATTGTGCACTGGACTCGTCTTCCTTGGTAAAATTGGGTAACACAAAAAGACTAGAGGTTGAGTGGCCAAAAACACAAGGAGAGGCACGTCCAAGCGCTTGGTTTTTTGTTGGTTGAGATGCTACTTCCTACCTCCGAGGTGGAGGCCGAGGCTGTGGTCGTGGCCGTGATATGATAAATGCAACCATGGCTTCTACAGGACATGGCTCCACAAGATTGATTATATTCTGGATCATCGTCGTCTGAATGCCTCCACATGGATGTTTGAATAATCTACCAGGTTCCTTATCTGCAAATGATTTCCCTAGCTTTTATATGTAATTCAAAGAAATGATGTATGCAAGGATTACAAAAGCAAAACATTGCACTTACACTTCTACGCTCCTCAACATAAATGCGTTCCAGAAGAAGCTGTGCATTCGCAAGAACTCTCCATCCACCAGAATTCCTGTCGTCTTGTTTTGGGACCTTGCAACTCAAAATCAGCATATCTTTCCAAAGACTCTCTTGGGTCAATGCTTCCCATGCAGTAACAGGTTTTTGAGCAGACTTAACAAACATAGCATATGGTGACCACACGTTGCATCGAAATCGTAGAATCAAGAAACTAGTAGCTACATACCTTCTTGTGCCCCTTTCCCTTCTCTACACACACCACACCACCCACGCATCAATGCACACACACACTCATCAATTAGTATCAGAGCTTTGGCGACGCATGTGACGGTTTCCGACAAGACGGAAGCGAAGGAGCTCGACTATGGCGGCTTGAGCTCAGTGGAGGTGGATACAACTCGACAGTGTCAGATCTTAGTTTAGGCATGTATATTCAGCTTGTGTAGAGATTTTGTAGAAAGACATTGCTGAATTTTGTAGAGAAAGAGCAAAAACAAGAAGTGCTGTAGCTCGTTTTTGGAGTTTTTAGCTCCCGAAACAATGTTTTTTGCATATCTCCGTCACATGGAGTTGGATGGATATGGTCTAGAAGTCTAGGTTGGGGTTTTGACACATTTTGGATGTGACGGTAATGTCCATTTTCTGAAATTCTACTTTGAATTATAGCAGATGCAACAACAACAAGTTTATGTTGCATTTTTGGGCCAAAAATGGAGGTTTTCGGCATATCTCTCACACCCAAACCCAGATACATGTGATCCAAGAGTCTATCCTGAGGTTTTGGCATGTTCCATAAGTGCTTGTTACACCAAAATTTTGAAATTCTGAATGTTGAATTTTATGCAGCTGTTTGTTAACAATCTCGACATATCGAGGTTTCGCAGTTTGATTCCTATAGTGTAGAGAGTGATGCAATTGCATTTTTGGTTATGTATGGCACACTGTGGTGCTATTTGAGAAGGAATTCACCTTGTTTTTGCGTATGCAAGTGATACTTTGGGATGTGACATTTGGATCATTACACATCTGGATGCGGTTTCATGCGCATTGCTTGACTTTGTGGGGCATTTCCAAGAGCTTTTTTTAGCACGGTTTTGTGCAATTTCATGCTATGTGTGCATTATGCGGATACAGTTTGAGCTAGCTATAGCTTGCAGGTTTCACGTTTACAAGTTTGCAATATTTTTGGACAGGTACATGTCCATAGAGCCACTTGGTTAGGAGTGAGCCAATTTGCCAAGCTTTTGGCAGCGTATGTAGACCATTTGTTGATCTGTTTCTTGATACCTTGTGTGTCTAGTTTTATGCAATTTAATGAGATTTTTTGAGTGTTTGCTCAGTTTCCAGGGAAAACTTTGTCGGATTTTTCCCAGATTCTCACCATGGTTTTCATGTATTCACAGTTTGCTCTCTGATGATTTAGTGGTCGAGTTGACTCCCACTCTGGCAGTTATCTGCATCTTTTTGGCTTGCGGTTTGCGTTGAGTTTTGAATCATTTTGCAAAGGAATTTTTATTTTTATTTTTCGTCTTCTTGCCATAAAAGTTCGTAGTGTTATGCCATCTTCTATAGTGGTCGATATATTCCCACTTTGACAATGATTGAGTGCTTACTCCCACTTTGACAAGGTTTGGCGTTCTTGTACCCACTCTCGTAGGAGTGAGGATTGTGATTGTGTATGCTTGTGTGGCTACAGATAGACAGTCACGGGTTTCATAGGTTTTTGCAGATATTTTGCAAGCAGTTTCTCTTGTGGGTTCCGTTTTGAGCTAGCGTGTTCTCTACTTGCGTATATGGTTATGCACTTTACGCTCAGTTGAGCAGTTTGTTCCAGTTTCTGCTTGCAGAGTTTGCAGATTTTGGAGTTGCTTTTAGGCATATGTTAGCGTCAGATTTGATGCAATTGATCATGCTTTTGAGCATTGTGCAGTGGTCGATCTACCTCCCACTTTGTTGCCAGTTTGGCATGGTTTATGGTTGAGATTGTACTTGAGGTTTTCCTCAGTTTACAGGGAATATTTTTCCACATTTTCCTAGATTTCTCGGCATACTTTGGCTCTTAGCCATTCATTTATAGTATGCTTGTAGTGGTTAGAGGTTTCCTTTGATTCTACCTCATGTTCTCACATTGATGCATATTCCGAGCGTGAGACTACAGCATGCAGGTTACAGATTTTCACTATTGATCTATTGGTTGGTTTATGCACAGCTTTTTGAAGCTCCTTTTTGGTTGTTAGGAACTCCTTAGAGAGAAATATTTCTAGCTACATTGCAGTTCACTAGTGATTTCCACAGGAGCCCGCAACGGCCAGGTATATCCTATCCATGTGTTTGAGGTTCACGATGGCGTAGTCTTGGTTTTGTTGCTAGCATGCTTTGAGAAAGAGATGAGACATGTCTTTTTTGCCAGTGATCTACATCATGCTCACAGGAGAGAGAGCATTTAGATGTGCACAACGTGCTAGTAAACTCTATAGGTACAGAGATCAAGCGGCAGTAGTGAGACACAACAGGCATTGTCAGACTTTATGCAGGCAGAGGTAGAGTAGGTCTGCTCCTTAAAGGCACAGATAGAGCTGACAGATATGGAGTTTCTTGACATGCTCATGTTAGAGGATGATGAGTTGGTGCAAGGATGCACAATTTTGCCTATGGGTGAGAGGGACGTAGCTTCCCCAGTGTCAGTGTTGACACATCCATATGTGGAGAGTAGTCTTGATGATGGAGCTTTTATAGATAGCATAGAAGAGGCGAGTATAGCCAGTCTTGTGCAGATTTTGTCAGCGTTCAAGCATCTCATGTTCGACTTGTTACTATTGAGGCCCGACCTAGTAGTTGCAGTGGGAGAATTTGTAGCAGGGATTGTCAGTCGTACAGTGGCTGATACTAGCATGACACTTCATGGAGCTTTGCAGAACATACAAAGTTGTCTGCGAGATTTACATGTAGGCTCTAGTGTGGGTATGCACTCTAGTGTGGGTATGCACACTAGTCTACCACCAGAGTCAATACAACTACGTGTAGATTGACAGAGTGAGCCAGTGGGCGTAGGTTGAGAGAGGTTCTCACCTAGCTCCTTGTACATACTAGTAATTTAGCTAGTAGGCCTTACTTATTGGCTCATCGCTTTTAAGTGGGACATTGTTGGGGTAAAGGTGCTCTGCCTTTTGCCCGCTTGGATGTCTAGTCTCCGACCGCCGCCCACATGTGCACATACCCTTATTCTTCATTACATATGAGAATAAGGAGCTCCTCATCTTAAGTCTTGTGAGGCTGCTCCACCCACACCGGCTTTTGCTTCTCCCGCTTCCCCACATGCACGCATCTGTGTACACGTGACTCATCAAACTGATTGCACAAAACAAGGAATTAGTTTTCTATTCATAGTATACAAAACATTGAAGAATAGCAAGATAAAAAACACTTACTTTTTGTTGTAAGCTAAAAGTAAAACTTTTGCCGTGTCCATGTTGACTCATTGAAACCAATCAACGACTTCTATCAGGGAAGTGGACTCTGAGGTAAGTACGACTGATAGTTGTGCGTCCAAAATGGCTACCTCGGATTACTGGTTCCATGCAAGGTTGGAAATCAGCATGCTGCAAATTGAGAATATTAATTGATGAGGATCTCTAATAAGCCAAAATCAAATAAATATCTCTGCAAAAATTATATAATATACTAGAGACCAAAATTTATAATTTGATCCGTAAGCTTCCTCTCACTATTTCGAAAAACAGCTATCTGGTGAGGGCCGAAACAAAAATACAAAATTTGGTCCTAGACCAAAAGTGCTACGTCAAAAGTTGGGCCGAGGAAACCTAGGGTCTCAATGTTAGCTTGGTCAATTACTGCTAACATCTCCCATTCATTTGACTCGGTTGAAGGATCTTCCACAAGTAGCTCTTGGGTCCACTTCACATTCAAACGTGTGCTATATGTGTGCTATGTGGTGCTCACATGGGACACCTTCACTTTGGTGACTGGAGGGATTGTCAAAATATTGTCCATTATCTTGTTAGATAGATAGTTTGGTGCAAGTTTCTTGTCGTACCTGAAGCGTAACGGCCTAAGAGAATCAATATCTCGGGACATCACTGTCAGTCTGTGAGCATGATCTATGAAGACATATCTATCTTGGAACAGCTTGATGAGAAAGTACTCAGCTGCCTCGTGGAGGCAACCCATCCCACTTCCGGCCCACCAAAAATCCAAATTCACGCTCTCACAATCTGACGAACTACTCTTTGGAAGGGTAACTTAGGAATAGCCAGAGAGATATGCCTCTAGAGTTTGCACAGCTCAAGCATAACTCTTTGGTTCTGCTCATACCTCCAACTCCGCATCGTTGCCTGAAGATTAGGTAGGGTTTTGTCTGCAACTCTTGACGAGAAAGGTTGGTTCTCTTGTGGGTAAACCTTCCTTGCAGTCTGCTTCGTGCAAGCCATGGAAACAAGTTTTTACCCTAGAAAGCGTTGTGGGGAAGCATATGAAGAAGATTGAGCAATGAGAAGGTTAGGTTGCAAAAACTGACTCTAATAGGTGACGACAGAGGTCAAACAATAGTGGGGTATACAAAAATAGAAATGTTATATAAGCGCCAAGGACATCATCATCATTACTAAACGTGGGATATAACATAAGGAAGTGGCCACAATTAATTGAGTCACTTATCATCATTAGAAGAGTGAATTACCGCATGAAGGACATGTGGAATACTGCATGTCGGCTGGGATCCCAGGTTGACTATGTGGTTGTTTCTGCACAACGCGATATGGGATGGGCCTTGATCAACCAAACCCCCTCCTCGCATTGTGTTGTGACAAGAAAACATGTTGCATCACACCGCGAGAAGGGGGAGTGTACCATAGTCAGACCTCCTTATCGCGTTGTGGTACGACACTCTTAATGGCATGTCACAATGCGATAGGGACCAACCATGTGGTGGTGATGCGTTCCGGTCACATTGTGGTGTGACATTTGGATATCGCATAACAATGCAATAGGGACCACCCATATCGTGGAGGTACCCCCTATCGCATTGTGGCGCGATATTTGGATGTCGCGCCACAACGCAATAGGGACCACCCATGTCATGGACACGCCTCCATATCACGTTGTGGTGCAACATTTGGATGTCACGTCACAACGTGATAGGGACCATCCATATCATGGTCGCGCCTCCCTATCGCTTTGTGGCATGACATTTGGATGTCGCATCACAACGTGATACAGACCACCCATATAGTGAAGAGGAGTCCCTATCGCATTGTGGCACGACATTTTTCTATTGCTGTATAGTGCGAGCAGGTCAACGGCTCTGTGACATAAACCTCCCACTCGCATTGTTGTGCGACATATTTCGATAAAATCTCTTCCTTCATAATCAGTAACCAAAAAAAGAAACAAAGATGTAGAGACAAGAGACAGAGACAAAGGAACAAGATATGAAGACATTTGCATTACTTTCAAGGACTCCATTACACAAGACTAATAGGTGATTGACGCACTATCTTGTTTGTCCATTACAATTCTTCTTCTTCCTCCTTTATCGTTGGTGGTTTCTTGTCTTTGATCTTTGCAATGTTGTTCTTCTCAACCTTTGCCTTCTAGTTTCCTTTGTTTTTCTTCTTCAGCTCCTTTCGAAGAGATTTGGCCTCAGCTAGCGTTTTCTCGACCTCCTTCATTTCTGCCATCATCTTTTGGGAATGTCGTTTGCCTTTCCTCTCTTCTTGTCCTCCATGCCTGCTGATGACCGGTTTTCGAAACCGCGGCCGCAGGAATCAATGTTGAGGGCATACACCCTCAACAACGAAAAAAACAGAAAACGACTCTCAAAACTGCATGCGTAAAGATTGAGAGAGAGCAAGAAGAGAGAGAGAGAGAGAGAGAGAGAGAGAGAGAGAGAGAGAGAGAGAGAGAGAGAGAGAGAGAGAGAGAGAGAGAGAGAGAGAGAGAGAGAGAGAGAGAGAGAGAGAGACTTGTAACTGATTTCTCATATGACTCCTTCAAAAACACCCCAAGAACATTACAATTTATAGCTTTTTAACCTCAACTGACTAAACCTACCAGAATCTGACTAACCAGAAAAATCCGACTAAGCAACATTTGACTAACCAACAAAATCCGACAGACCAATATCTGACTCACTACAATCCGATGAACTACAATCCCATTAACCAACAACAAAAAAAATCCGATTGACCAACCTATAGTGTCTGTCAACCCATGGCACAGCCCGGTGGTAGATTTCGTAGAAATCTAACACAGATTCACATATCCCTTGATCAGAGTCAAATGCCTTATCACATGACATAGGATTACAAAATATTTGAGAATAAAACATGTGGGAAAAACATAATGATTTCATTTGGCAATGGTTCACCAAAAGATTTCTCCATAAGCTGTCCAAGATTCCGCTTCTTGGAGGCTTTGCATCTCCAGGTAGTACATCCCGTCTTTTGCCTAGTATGTCTCCATCGGATCACTTCGTCCTTGCAACAAAGTCTTCTCTTGAATCACCTTCCAGAAACTTCTCTTGATGTCGACTCCTTGAGAAACTCCCTCTTGATCATTATCCGCCCCGGTTAAGTGCGTTCCTTCTCCACAATCTGCCTTCTTCATTGAATTCCCCCCAATCCGAAATCTTTCTTCCATTGCATCCCCTCTTGCCACTTCTTTGGATTTATTTTGATGTATCTTCATTAGCACAACTTTCTTCTGATTCGAATCTGCTGCAGCATCTCTCTTTCAAATGCTTGTCCTTCATGAAAATCTGCAGATAACAGGTCATGGACTGCTTGGCTGAAAGCTTGCTCTTCAGGTTGTGCTAAGTGATGCAAAGAAAGCTATGGAGTATAAAATCAGAGATAGAGCTAGAGAAAGAGAAATCAAAGAATGGAGTTGGGTATCGGCAAGAGAGAATGATGAGATCTTGCTCGCACAGATAGTGGATAGTGGAGAGATGGCCTCACCTCAATAGTACAGGAAAGCATGAGTCTTCATCACTAAAGACCGTGATCGCCAAAGTGTTGAGGGCATACACCCTCAATAGCGAAAAACACAGAAAACGACTCTCAAAACTGCATGCGTAAAGATTGAGAGAGAGCAAGAAGAGAGAGAGAGAGAAAGACTTGTAACTGATTTCTCATATGACTCGTTCAAAAACTCCCCAAGAACATTACAATTTATAGCTTTTTAACCTCAACTGACTAAACCTACCAGAATCTGACTAACCAGAAAAATCCGACTAAGCAACATCTGACTGACCAACAAAATCCGACAGACCAACTTCTGACAGACCAACATCTGACTCACTACAATCCGATGAACTACAATCCGATTAGGCAACAAAACAGATCCGATTGACCAACCTATAGTGTATGTCAACAATCAACCCCAATTTTGAAGGAGCACAATACGAGAAAACAATTAAAAAAAACTGTTCTTTTGCATGCACCACCACCCCTTCTATGATTGCAGGCGGTGGGCCACCTCTCAGTGGCCACACTCCTCCATTATCACTAGAGGACGAGTCCTCTCTCTCCTGCTCGGCTCTGCCAACATCGTCTCTCTCTCTCTCTCTCTCTCTCTCTCTCTCTCTCTCTCTCTCTCTCTCTCACACACACACACACACCACACACACACACACACACACACACACACACACACACACTTCTATGTCACCAAACCCATGAAGGCGCATAAAATAATCTTCTCCCTCTCAAGGCCGCCATGCATGGACAAAAGTCTCTCTCTCTCTCCTGCATTATTCTCACACCCACACACTCTAACATTTTTCCTCTCTCTCTCACCCCACTCGTCCATATTCTCTCATCCTCACCAAGCCCCCTCTCTTCCCCTCTTGTTTGTTAACCAAGGCGGGCCAACTCCCTCTCTCTCTCCCCCCTCACCCCTGAGCCCGTCGCTCTCCCCATCACTTCTTCTCTCTCTCCCTCACTCCTTCTTTCTAACTCTCTCCCTCTTGTTCTCTGTCCCCGGCAGCCCATGCAAGTGCAATAAGCTCTCTGTGTGTGTGTGTGTGTGCGTGTCTCCCTCTTGTTACCTACACACGACCCACACACACACACTACCCCCTCACCCCCTCAGCCTCACCCTCATTTCCCCCCCTAGCCCGCTATCTCTCTCCCTTGTTCAACCTCACCCCCATTGAATCTCTCTCCCCCTCTCTTCCTCTCGTTCAAGCCTGCAGGCACAACACAACTCTCTCTCTCTCTCTCTCTCTCTCTCTCTCTCTCTCTCTCTCTCTCTCTCTCTCTCTCTCTCTCTCTCTCTCTCTCTCTCTCTCTCTCTCTCTCTCTCTCTCTCTCTCCGGTTACCTACACACGGCCCACACACAGGCTCTCAACTCCTCTCCATTTCCCTCCCCCTCACAGTACATGCCATCACCATCCCCCCCCCCCCTCCCACCCGTTCTCTATAAGCCTGCACATAAGCAACCTAGAAAAATATATAACTATATATAATAAATCACTCTCTCTCTCTCTCGTTCCCACACCCATACACCCTCAATACTTACACAAACACTCTCACACACACTTTCACACACACAACCCATAGCACATACACACCCACACACGCATTTACACACTCACAAACATATGCACTCATATACACGAGCACACATGCCTACATGCACGCACATAAACACACAATACATGCATGCCCTACGCACCCACAAAAGGTTTAAAAAAACGTAGGAATCGACATCGACGCCCAAAGAAGAAGGATAGCCAAGTCACGCAGTGGAAACCTAAAATCAAAAAGTGACACTGAAGGCATGCCCCACCGGCCCCGACCGGCCTCAAAACTGGCAAACGGGCTACACCAACGCACCAATGAGGCTTGCCATTTGCCGACATCTTGTCCATGATGCATCTCCGCAGTAACATTCGTAGGTTATTATTTTTTTTCCGGTTTCAAGCCAAAATCTTGTATAAAAAACCCATTGTCAATTACCACCTCTCTCTAGGTGATGGTCACAAAGGACCACCTAGGAGATATCATTTTTAAAATTATCCTAAGACAAAGCAAGGGTCAACCATCTCGGACCCAACTCCTTGCTTTGTCTCTCCTGATTAGGGCCCTAACCTAATCAGATTATCTTAAATCTAATGCAGCCTGCACCTATAAAAAGGGCACTAAGGGTCACTATCGGGGACTAGCAACACTTGCATCAAGAGAGAGGGAATTTTGAGGCAGTATTCTGCGAAGTTAGCACTATGAGAAGGAAGCCATGTCCACACCCTGACTCCAAGGGTTCCACACATACACATGAGTGGAATCTCCATGCTGATGAAATCACCTCTAGGGAATGCACTATATTAAGCTCACTATCTCTCCATCTCTTTATCTCTCTCGATCACCATGGTTGCCATCTCATCGAAGATAAGGTTTCTATAAATATTGCAGTGAATCAGTTTTCCCTCACATCCCTAGGGTTTTTCATCACCTGTGTCTCTCACTTTTCTCTCCCTCCCTCCTCCCTCCCCCCCCCCCCCTCTCTCTCTCTTCTCTCTCTCTCTCTCTCTCTCTCTCTCTCAATCCCTAATTGCTACTCCTCTTTACCCCTTTAGAAAAGTACTCAAGCTCTTGTACCCGTAACTCGAATATCATTAATGGCAAGCAATAGAAGTGAGGGTCTTTCAAAACCAAAATAGTACCGGCTCCTGTCAAGCTTCTAATAGCTCAATAGTGGTTAAGCCGTAGGCAATCCCCGTAGGACTTCACTATTAAAACCATAGCTCTTGATGGTGATGCCTACTTATCTGCACTGCAAGGCAGAAAAATCCTACATATTCAATTGCAAATAATAATACCAATCAATTATAGTTAGCTTGAGGACCTCCCTTCTTGAGCAAGAAAAGAGAAACCTTGTGCTCTAATACCAATGTAACATTTAATGGCCCAGTATATGTGTGTAGTGGAAAATAACATAAAAATAGTGAGAATTTCATTAGAATAGATTCCTAATGAGCATAGCAAGAGTGCTTCGATGGAGAGAGAAACAAAAAGCATAACACCTAGTTAGATAGGAATGAACAATAATTCAAAAGAGAGAGAAATTAATCTATTGACAGTAATCAAGGACCGGATTTACATGGAGCCGTTCCCCCCTCCAAAAGTCTTTGTATTGTAGATTTCCCCCATTAAGGGAGACATTTTATAATACAATATTTTTTGTTCCTTCAATGACTTGTTGGTGTAATGAAGATGGAAGCTTCAAGAACCATGCACACACTTATAAAACACAACATCAATTCCCTCACGGTCTTAGACCCAAGACCTCACACACCTTTGAAGATGGTGAGAGCTAGTGGGGTATGAGAGTAGATTG
Organism: Adiantum capillus-veneris; assembly: GCF_014529385.1. Taxonomy (NCBI): domain Eukaryota; kingdom Viridiplantae; phylum Streptophyta; class Polypodiopsida; order Polypodiales; family Pteridaceae; genus Adiantum; species Adiantum capillus-veneris. Next base: position 15,645,157 of record NC_140933.1, read on the forward strand.
AGAGGAAGAAGGAGTATTCTTACCATAAATAAGTATATCTCCTCACATAATCACTCATAAAAGATTACATAGCTTAGTAATTAGCATGGTAGAAGAGATGAGCATGCATTGGAGCTTGGCTCTCGGTTGGATTTGCATCACAAAGCCAAGAGTTGTTGGTGTAGGCCTCCCTTCTCACAATCTTGGAGTAGATGATGAGCTTTCCATTAAAGCTCAAGAAGGAGAGGGAGTCTTCTTTGCTTCACACATGAGATTGTGTGAGTGTGTGTGTGATATTGGCTTGCCAAAATCAGCCCCCTTTCTCTCTCTCTTGGTCGACCCCTCTTGCATTTTACTCATGCTCGCACCCCATTGGATCCTCCAAAGCTTAGCCAATGATAATTTAGAAGCATAAGTGATAGGCTTGTGACATGTGTCCCCCTTTCACCTTTTGTGAGATATTTAGGTAATTAAATAATGCAATTAAACTCTCATTGGACCCCTTAGTCTGGTGGCCAATAGGAATCAGGCAATCCGTTGGGCTACTGAATGCGCATTGGATCCCTTGGAAGACTATCCAATTGTCTTCTAGAGAGATTAATTTCTATTGGTTCTTTTATCGAGTGTTTTTTAATGAATTAAACTAATTGTACTCTAGCTTAATTCTCATTGGTCCACCTCTATGGCCATCCAACAGGAATTGAATGCATCTTGGGGGCAACTGGGCTAGGGAGTTGACATGTGTCCCCTATTCCCTTTGTGTAAGGGAGCCTGCTAGAGAGTGTGTGTGTGTGTGTTTCTCTCTCATCCCCTACAAGAAAGGATCGCCCCCTCCAAGATAGGGATGTGGAAAGACTTTTGAGTCTTCACACAAGCATCCAATTTTCCCTATGTTTTGACCATTGGACCTAACCTTTGAATTTTGGAACCTTAGCATTTTGGAATTCTTAATGGGCTAAACCTTAGGGTCTTTGAAGCCCATCGTTTGCACATTTCTCTTTTGCAGATGGCCCCCCCTTTGGATCCCTATTTTCCCTCTTTTGGATCCCTACTGTGGGTGGTCTGCCAGCTTAACCAATATTCTATCTCTAGTACTTCCCCATATCAAATGATTAGTTTAACATGAGAAAATAATTTAGGAGAACACGCATTGCCCTTGTAGTTTCTAATTTGTAGCTATGCCACTCATCTGTAGATGCCTAGTATTGTTTTAGATGTAAATATGTACAATGTTTGACCACAATCTGAGATTGTTAAACTGTCCACCGTCGTTGATGGTTCTATTGTGCATTCCACACATTTTATCAAGGATTAGATTGAATAAACTATCAATTAGGAGTTGTGCTAAGCGTACCTCACACAAGCTGGGTTGTTCTCATGTACGCTACAATCATTTACGTGTAGATCGAGAGAGATTTTCCATGGGTAGAATCCTTGAGCTTAAGATATAGCTATCAAAGGCCCAAGCCAAGCTGCAACAATATGCTTTACTATATAGACCATTGCCAAATCAGGCTGGTCCTTTGTAACAAGAACCTCTAGGCCCATCTCTTGCGCTTGAAAGTACTGAGCTCAACATAAATGAACTACTCAATGAGCTGACTCAATCTTTGAATTGAGCACTTTGCTCATTTTACCCCTATCGATTTTGATTTGAAGAAAATGCAAAGTGCTATAGTTTTTGTAATCAAAGATCATCATTTATCCCCTTAGCTATCCATTTTTGTATTCTCCATCAGAAAAATTGTATTGTATTTAACTAAAATTATGACTCCTATTGCAGAAGTAACTTGAGAGAGAGAGAGAGAGAGAGAGAGAGAGAGAGAGAGAGAGAGAGAGAGAGAGAGAGAGAGAGAGAGAGAGAGAGAGAGAGAGAGAGAGAGAGAGAACTGAACATCAAGAAGTGTATATGGCGATATGTCATAATTTTCATGTAATCACACTGAGAAAAACTTATAGAACTTTAATCATACATCTTCACCTCCATCAAACACACCAACCATATCATCTACTTCACCCATATCAGACTATTTTGAAGCTACATCCCATTCCATATCATCGTCACCGTCTACTTCTGTAGCTATAACTTCATGGGTTTGAAAGACACCGTAGTGATTTGGTGTTGCTCTTGATGCAATGTTCACTGGCTTATGGATAAGTCTCATGTTGCAGAAAACATAAACCAAATCAGCATCCCGTTTGGGATGAACCCGGTTTTGTTTCTTGGTATGCATAAAGTCAAATGATGACTATTTTTTCTCACAACATCCACTTGATGCTACAATATATAGAACCTTAACTGCAATGTGTTGCAGTTCCACTTTCTCCCCACCATACTCATTCTACCATGGAGGCACACTTATGTGTGCAATGGCATCTATATGCCATGGATCCTAGAACATGCCAGCTCTATTAGCATAATAAACTGGGTGATGAAAAGGAGTTTTCCAATACTCTTGTCCCAATAGTTGAAAGCACACTGATTTGAAGTCATTCATGAATTCTTTATTGGCCGATTGTTGGTGAATTTGAAATTTGGGATCCAATACACAATTATGGTATCTTTGTCCTTTGCACCAAAGACAACATGCTGTCTTACTTTGCGTAATGCCTTTGACATATTCCAATAAACTCAACCAAAGATGAAAGAGTCTTTGTTGACTATTTCAAAAAGATCTACAAATGGTTTGGCCATGGTGACAAATCTCTCTACATTGCACCAGAAAACGTGCGAGTTCACAAGTTGTGCACATCTTGTAGCTGCCTCTTGGTAGCTAGGATGCTTGGTGAGCCAAGAATCCCATCGTGTGTCGATCACCATTTCAATCAAAGCAGGCTTCACTTGGCAAGAACATAGTATGCGGTTGCAAACCTTCTCACACAAAATATCTGTAAAGTTTTATTGGGTGATTTTATTTAAAAAAGAGCATACAAAAATTGATGCTCTCTAATATATTTCACCACATGATTTGCATCTAGTAGCATTTGTTTTATGACGTCCATTTTACCAATGTATTTTAATAGAAAATTAAGAGTATGTGTGGCACATGGCACCCAAGTAATCTCTTGGTACTTAACTTGGATAGCCCGCCATGCAGACTTGTAATTGGATGCATTATCTGTCACAATTGCAGTCACATTCTTTGGCCCACTTGCCTTTGCTATGGCACGCTTATATATCCTTGCTAGATAATTGCCGGTCTTCTCATTTTAAAGAGGTTCCTATGGCTTCTATGAACATGGACCCTCTAGGGTTGATAAGTATCACATTGATGAGGGTGGCTTCTTCTAAGAGTTCGTCCATCCATCCAATGCTGTGGTGCAACCATCTACAAGAACAAAGTCTATCACCGTATGCTTAAGGATGGCTTCAATACCGTCTTTCACTTTTTCTAGATACTCTGTGCAAATATTATTATAATCAAGAAGCACAAACCCTTTTTTGGTTGTGCTAATTAAAGCATCTTGAAATATGGAGTTGCACATAACATTGATGGTATACCACATGCCACAAAATCTTATATCCATTTCAACTACAACTCAAGCAACCATTGCTTATCTAACACTTCATATAGCATTTGTCCATTGGATGATGCTTTACTAACGTTAGTTGAGCTAGGATTTTTTCCTACTGACATTGAAGAGGAGTTGATTGGGGAGTGTGAACATTTGCTTCTGTATGAACATGCTCTTTCCTCTCTTTGAAAACAGACATTTCAACATTGATTGCAACTTGTTTGGCAGTAGCACTTTTCTTTTTAGCTGCAAGAATTTTCTATGCGAGCATACTTGGCAATCTAGTGTGAACATCTCTTGGCAAAGCCGTACACTTAGACACATTACCAAGGACTTTGAACAAATGCTCTTTGATTCTGGTTGCGTTACCACTGAATGTGTGGTCGTAGGTCTTGCATTTCAATCAAGATGTATTCTTTTTGGCACGTAGCTTGTGGACGTAACTCCACTCATGTCCTTTCACCATGCTGACAGATGAATTTACTAGAATGAAAATTCCATCCATCAATTTTAAGGTCAAAATTGATTCAAAGCAACAGAATACATAAGAAATGCTCTATTAATCAAAATTTGTCCACATTATCAATTAGACTTACGCTACATTATCAAGTTCTAACTTGATATTTGTGTTGGATGGTGGCAGGTATAGGTCTCTTCTCTCATGGTCTTGGAGCTTGTTTAGTCTCCTACAAAGGATTGGTTGTATTAAGTATCTAATAATTTATTTTTTATTAATAGTTAATTGAATAAATCTTGTTCGGTGGCATCAGTTTCAATGATATAATTTTTTGTAGTCCTATTGCCTATGCCAATAGTTGGTATATGGTTCTATATTGAAGGGATATTAAAAATAAACACACACACACACACACACACACACACACACACATACACACGCACGCAAACTAACAATTGATAACGAGGAATTAAGTCGGTCTCACCTATACATACCCCAAGCTCTCGGGTCAGTTTTTCCTTCCACCTCACAGTCCACCGTGTCAAAAATTTACGAATTCAGACACCATATGACCCCCATATGTCCTATTTGTCTAATTAGGCATCTACAACTTAAAAATATTTTTTGCAACTTCTTTGTTATTTACCAAAACTTGCTTTTTGTTGCTCTAAATTGACTTTTGTAATTTTTGTCTTTTTCTTGTATCCATGTACCTATGTCTATTTTTTTTTTGTTTTTTAAACTTGTTTTTCCATTTATTACTTAGAAAATCAATAAATAACAATAGCAAACATGATTTTAAAAAAAAAAGCTAGCTAGATAACTAAAAGAAGTTGAATTTTAACAAAAAGTCCTTATTTGAAAATTTTTAGTGGATTATTCTGCTTCTTATTATCATTTTAGCAAAAATCCTATTATTTGCATATTTATACACACCTAAGGGCTCTTTTTTTACATTTGTTCCCTGCTCTTGAGTCTCTTCACTTTTAGGGCATACTTACAATTGTGGCAAAAGATGAGAAATCAAATGCGAATGTCAATACAAGAAGCAAGAAAACAATGGCCTTTTCTTTCTTTTTTCACATTATGCATTTGGAATGCTTCAGAATGCCTCCCCCCTTCCAAGTCCAAGTCCTCCTAGATGACAATGTTTCATCAAGGTTGTGATGTGAATGGCCATAGAGTGGTGCCGTATGCAAGGCCGTGTAAGGGGCCCTACGTATGTAGATGCAATCAATGCATGGAAAATTGATGTTGTGCAACAGGTGGGTCTTAAGATTATTGCTTAATGGAAATGAGCACGTACCATGTAGTAAGAATTGTAGTTCAAGATCTCATTGAAAAATTGTCAAAGATTTTTGCTGGTTGGAGTTTTCAGGTTGTGTTTGAAGTAGCGGCCACCATTCTTTGGTTATGACTTTGGACTCCCTTGGTTCAAGTGTTTGTATTGGTAGTTCTTGTTTTTTTGGAGCCCACTACTGTTTTGGTTATTGCTGCCTCTCTTGGGGCTTTGGTATCCACCTCGTTGTGTTTTGTAATATGTGTGGCATTTGAAGATGATTAGCCCGTTTCATAGTTTGATTTATCATGGTTGCTAGAGTAGATTGTTTGCGCTATTTAGCATACTGTAGTTGAACTTTTGGAATTCAAACAAAATTCTCATGAACGCGTGGGTTTCTTTTAGGTATCCAAACCTTTCACATAGTCTTTATTGTGTTTGATATAGACTCTACTTGTTCATCTCGCCCTTTAGGTATCCAAATGTGCTTTGTTTTGGTTTTTCTATGATTGAACATGTTCTGAGGTGCTCGTTGAAATAGGCGATTGCGTATTAGCGACTTTCTCTGAAGAAAGTGGATGTTTTATAGCCACAACTTCAAGTTTATCCCTAGTTTCCATAGCTATAGTGGGAGGCATTGGTTGTTGTTTCTCGTTAATGGTTACCCCAATTGGTTCATTCTTGTATTTGTTATTATCTACCTTGGATGCAAAATCAACATAGAGGATGTGAATCCCTACATCTACTTGCACCTGGTTATTGGCCAACATATGTTGGTAAACATCATAGCCTTAGCTATTTTATTTTCTGAAAAATGACCTCTCGCTTGTCGAACATGTGCATCCTGCAAGATAGGTATGTACTCACTTTTTGACGTACAAAGTTTGAGCTGATTATCTTTGTAACGCTTATGCAACTATTTACCAATCAATTCATATGATTGTTCTTCCGTTTTGATTGGCATCATTTTTGTTTTAGACATGTTCTTAGGGAAAGGAACCTAGTTCAAACATTCCACAATCTACTTACTCCAATGTGATGCTACATTTACTAGGCCAAAAAATTCCCATCCTTGACAAATTTTAGTATGTTTTGATTTTCCCATGATGGATGAAGTCCATGGTGACATGTGCTTCCTTTAGATACAAGGAATGTTTGAGGCTTCAATGCACAACTGCAATCTGCTATTTGAACCCCTATGAAATAATCGATCACTAAGCAATTGGAAAGGGATACTTTGCTCAACTAAGCATTTGTCAGTTATTTTCTTTTGGTCTATCAACAATTTTCGTATAGACAAAAGTGGAATTATACTCTCACTCCATCTTGATATCATTTCTGGGTTAAAGAGATATGCATATGAAAAATCATCCTCAAGTCCATCTAAGTTCTCTTCGTTTAGATCTTGATAGGAAATCAACCCATTGATGAGCTGCATCTTTTTTAACCACAAGTGTGAAGTCAAATTCAAGTAAGATGATAAACCATCTCACTATCTGCCCTCTGTTGTATGGTTTGTTGACCAAATAAAATAATGCTTGATAATCAACAAAACAAATGAATTGGTTGGCTAGTAGGTAATGTCAGAATTTCTTCATAGCATACACCAAACCCGATCCTTCCTTTTCTCTAGTTGTGTAGTTTTCTTTGGCATTGTGAAGTTGATGGTTGGTATAACATATTGGAAAATCCATAGTTCCTTCACCAGATTGTGCTAGGACACACCCAATAAAAAAACATAGATGAACATGAAATATTTTACTCCAATTAAACCGTATAGATGCTTAACAATAACAGAGTACATGTATATGGACTTTCTATAGTAGCCACAATGTCCCATGAATGGTTGAATCTCTTTCACTATTTTTGGGCATGGCATATCCACAATCATTTTGATCTTATCCATGTCATTGGATATTCCATTTCCTAACACAATATGACCCAAGATATTTCTCTGTCTAACCATGAAAGCACATTTTTTTTTAATTTAGGCAAATCCGATAGGTAGAACATTTCCCAAAGACTTTCTTTAGATGCTCTATATGGTCTTCACATAACATTGAGTGCGCATATAAAACATCCCTATAGATTTCAGAAAAGATATGCAAATATTCTCTGAAAGCCTGAGCCACAAGTCTTTAAAGGTGGAAAGTGTATTTTTCAACCCAAAAGGCATTACTCGGTAAGCAAAAATGCCCCATTCATTTGCAAAATCTATTTTGTGCTCATCTTTTGGTTCAATCAACAATTGATTACGACTTGAAAATCCATTAAAAAAGCTATATGCTTGTTTTCCTGCTACTCTTTCTAAGACATGATCAATGATGGATATAGGATAATTGTTGCGTTCACAATTTTGAGGTTGACACACACTCTTAGCTTACCATTCTTCTTAGGTACCACCACAATAGGGGATACCGAGTACGTGTGCTCAATTTCACAAATGAACTCTGCTTCTTTGAGTTTTTTATTTTTCTCTTTAATTTTCTTGGCAATTTTTCTGTTGTATAAGTAAGGGTGTTGTCTACTTGGCTTAGCATCAAGATTTAGCGGAATTGTATACTGATAGATGGCATGATCAACCTCTTTCAAGTCCTTATAAGACTAGGAGATCACATCCTTATACTCTTTGAGCGTTGGAATAAACAACTCTTCCTCAGCATGTTTAGGACCCTCTCTTGGTTCCACTAGATCTATTCTTTTAGCATTGTCAAGTCCATCATAAGATTTCCCTGGTTTAGCCTTCTTCCTCATTATCTATTCAATGATGATTTTGCAATCTTAAATAGTGTACCCTTTTGTAATGTAAAGGTACACTTATTGTTTCTTTCGAAGATTCTTTCCCATTTTCATTGTCTCTTTCCATTTTTTGTTGTCCATACCTCTTTCAATGTTTGTTTTAGCTCATTGTATTTCTTCTTCTATTCAACCTTGATCCATTTAGGTTCACAAACAACCTCCCTTGCCTTTGATACATCTTTTGGATGTTTCGTTGGTTGTCCTTTTTTTGGTTTCAGATTGTTTGGCTACTGAGAAGTTGTTGTCAACTTTCTAGTTCTCTTGTCCTTTGTGCAATCATGATCCCCCACTAGTCTCAAGTATGACTGTTTTCCCTTGATATGTGGCGTTGGGTTGTTTCTTGATTATTTCTCATCCCTTTTGCTGCATGTTTATTTCTGTACTGTTGTTGTCTCCTAGATTTTTGGTTTGGAAAATCAAAGGATGTTTCCATTTTTGTTTCAAACACAATTTCATGATCTTATGATTTCTCATCATCTACACTAAGCTCCTTATATCCTTGGGTTTCAAAGGTGTCATGATAACATTCATCACTTGATTCCTTGTTTTGCTCCAAGGTGTTTCTTTAATCACTTTCCAGGGTAATATTTATAATTGAAATCTCATATTGGATAAGTAGACACTATACTTTGGTGTTGACTTTTTGTACACCACCAATTTTAGTGGTCTCTCGATGATTTTCGCTTGGGTTTACTCTAATCATGCATATGGAACTAAGCCTGATCCATTCTTCTCACAGCACGGTGGGCATGATTTCATTCACACACACATCTAAGGTAGCCAATAACTGAGTCCATTATAATGGCTCCATTCTCTCTTTTTAGGGAAAGGCTCAAGTATATGGTCCAAATCTTCAAATTGTCTCGCCTCTTGTTTTTTTCCTTGACAAAGATTTCACAATCATAAACTCCATACACAAATGAGCTTTAATGTTCAACCACGCAGGTACTTGAGACTCTGTAGCAGATGGCTGCAGAGTCAAAATCCTCTATAGATGTTCTTTTCATGTCTCTATAGTTATGGTTGCTTAAGTTGATGTGTCATTAGGGAATTTGGAAGGTCATTTGGAGGGCCTTATTGAGGAGAGAGAAAAGGAGGTGAATCCAATGAAAAACAAGCCAACATCACGTAGAAATGGGAAGAAATAAATCAAAAAATGCAAAGAAAGAGAAGAAACATGAAGTAAAACCTTGTTTTTATGATGTTTACGATATCCATATGTGGGCCCAGGGTCTGAATGTAGTTAACATAATGAAAGACAACTACAATAATGTATCATACTCCCACCACCAAAAGCTCTTGCTCCATTAACCAAGCATTCAAAATTAAATTTCCTCCATTGCAAGCAAGTTCATGCTTTCTTCTGCCACTCAGAAAGAGCCATGGTTTCTTCTTCTTCTTCTTCCTACCCTAATAGCTCTAGGGGGGTGGTTTTGTGCTCTCTCCCCAACCAACGTTGACATTAGTCTCCCAAGGAGGACAAGTTGCACCATAATCTCTATCACTATCTCAAATTCCATCAATATAGATAGTCAATGGAAACAATAGACAATACACAAAAGTTCTTGGGCTCCTATGCAACCAAGAAGGAGGAAAATATCCTCAATGGAAATATATTGCCGCATGTCTCAAGTAGAATGGATGATGCATACATGTATAATTGAATTTCTAATGATGCAAAAGAATTGGATCACTATGGAAAGTCACTTCTACATATGTGCAATAGTACCGAAATGCTCATTGCAAATGGTGTAACCTTGTGGCAAGGCACCAATGACTTTACATGTAGAAAGAAAAATGGTGATAGCGTGATTGAATATATGTTGCTTTCAGAAGCCACTCTAGAATGCATACAAAGATTTACACTTGGTAAATGGAATCCAGAATTGGATCATAGGATGCTATGTATTGACCTCAAGTGTGGTAAAAGACCTGAGCATGTAGCCTCCAATCATGAAGTGAATCATTCGTACCTATGTCTAGACTTCAAACGAGCACTTATATATGCTGATATGGTGAACCAAATGTTAAGCATGATAGAGAATCAAGAGAGCCCAACATTAGAATGCAAGTGGAAAGTTTTTAAATAAGTAATTTTCTCTTGTGCGAAGGAATGCTTTTCAGTGAAACACTTGTCTTGCAAAAGATCTAAGAACGGTAGCACCAAGAAGAAATGGTTCGACATGGAATGTAGTCAAGCACAAAAACACTTGCTAAGGTTGGATGCAAGCAAAGACAAGGAAGGTAATGTTCACACACATACAAAGCACTTGTTTAAAAAAAGAGGATAAGGTGGGAAGTCAAAAAACAACTTCTTTTAGCACAAGAGAAAACACATGCATGTGGTTAGTTTTGGCAAAATCTAAAAGGCAAGCGTGTTGAGAGCTTTGGGGACTTGACTTTGTGGAGAGATTTAGTGGTGTAGGACCCTATGATGCCATGGTAGTGGGACCCTGTGATGTAATAGGAGTAGGATCCTGCGATGGAATGGGAGTAGGACCATAGGAAAGGGTTGTAGACTGAGGTGACATCGGTACGAAGCTTTGTAGGTATGGAGTCCCTCCTTGACTCCCCCATGGTGTAGTCTATGGAGAAATACCATAGGTCGCAAGATGTTGTGGAGTGTAGCGACCAAATAAATTCTTTGTCTCTCTGAGGTACTGGTCTCGTAAAGTGAGAGCCCGCTGCAGGTCTGGATCTAGGCCCGGTGAAGAAACCTGAGAAGGGTAGGTGTAGGATGGCCATGCCTGCAAATAAAAAAAATAAACCTATGATGCTCATGGTTTACGTTTAACTAGCCAGAAACATTCTTTATTTCTTTGCTTGTTCTCATCGACTCAAGACTCGAGTCCACTGGAGGCGATGTCCACCCCGGGTGGGAGCCCACCTGGGATGTGAACAAACCAAAAGAAGAGCCAGCTGGCTGCTCCCCACCAGTTGGTCTCTCGTCAGACATCTACATTATAAAGAGAAATATAAGATTAAGCTTTCCATCCTACTCACTCATCTATAAATGCGTACACAAGTATACTAGCACACAAACACGTAGATACATATACATACTAGTAGACCTAAGTAGAGGCTAGTAGTGCCAAAGGTCAACTGCACCTCTTTAGATATCATCACACTCTCAACCGTGGTAAAACCAAAGGTACATTGTGGTAATCCATGTATAAGTGGATAAATGACCGCAACGCCACGATTAGAAAAGGACTATACCCAAGAGGAAGCGTCTAACATTCGGGTGCTACGCTGTCGTACTTAGTGCCTACATACATGCATAAACAAATATATATGTACACACAAATATATATACATATACGTAATGTAGACATCATTTTGAGTAGAGATAAAGAGTTATGGTTGTAAATGTAGCCATTGTTTTGTGTTGGCTGCACCTAGATTCAACGTCTAAGTGATCAACTATTCGTAACATTACAATTCTAATGTAATGCAGTGAGTAATTCCATTTCTCGCACTGAGTCTCTCTCTCTCTCTCTCTCTCTCTCTCTCTCTCTCTCTCTCTCTCTCTCTCTCTCTCTCTCTGTCTCGCTCTCTCTCTCTCTCTCTCTCTCACTCTCTCTCTCTCTCTCTCTCAAAAAACGCAGCCGTTTTTTGACCCAGTAGACAGCAGTCCACTCTTTTGATCATAACTTCTTCATCCGAACTCCGATTTGGGTGATCTATAGCCTCAATCAAAGAGCACGAAGTCCTCTACACATTGATGTAAAGACATAAATTTTCAGAGTTATGGAAGGCATTTCTGTAGCAGCATTTCCGAAGTGAACAGGTTCAACAAAATTGATTCTCATCTCCTATTTTACATACAATGTCTTCCGGCACTCACAAGGGTTCTTCTTCTTCAACAAGGTCCACAACCATTGTGAAAATGATCCAAAATCTCCTAAGTGTGGAGATAGCAACACAACCACCCAACCAACGACATCGGAAACTATGATCATGGCGTACTTGGTATCATTGCAAGAGACCGTAAACAAGCAAGGCGAAGACTTACGAGCACTTGCAATGGAGAATGGCACACTAAGGGTACTTGTGGTTGAGAATGAGAATCTCAAGGGGACACTTGAGATGCAAACAACACGTTTGACGCAACTTGAAGAGGAAGTCAAGGAATGTAAACGCTCTCTTGTGGACTTAAATGCTTTGAAGGAGCGGATGAGCAAAGTAGAGCATGACCATGTATTGAAAGAGGAAAAATTTGACACTATGAGCCGAGATGTATGCGACATGAAAAATGTATGCACAAACAAGTCTTGGGCTGCTGTATGTGGTAGCAATGTGGTTTCTAATTCCTCACTCATGCAAGCTATGGTTCAAACAAAGAATGTTGAGAATGTGGATGTGGAGGAGTTGAAGGAACGGGAGCGACGTTCCAAGAACATTGTTATTCGTGGAATTCCTGAAGAGAAGTTAGAGACACCTCCTTCTCTTGCCATTGTTATTGAAGATTTCTTCAAAACCCACTTTGGCATGTCCAGAGTTATGGTCTATGGAGCACATAGAGTGGGGAAGCAAGGAGCTCCTCGCTCGGGAGAACGGCCAATTGTATGCACCATGCCGGATGAGACCAAGCGAAAGATTATCCTTGATAATAGTTGGATCTATTTGAGGGATACAAAATGTTTTGTATGTGAAGACCGCACTATTAAGCAACAAAATATGCGTCGCAAGGCATATGAGGAAAAGAATAATAAAAACAAGGAGATATCTCATGAAGAAAATGTGCCCAAGGAGGAGGCAAGTCTCTCAAGAAAATAGGGATGCGTGACCCATGAGACCGAGTTACAATTGAAAATATGCTTTTGGAATTGTAATGGATACCCATGGAATGCGGGGGTTGGCATTGATGAACTAACAAGCAAAGCCGATGTTGTACTTCTTGTTGAAACTTGGGAGCATGATACACAAAGGATTAAAGGCTTGGAGGATTACAATGTACATTCATTGATGTGGTCAAAGAATCTCAAGCAACTAAGAGGACAAGGAGGGTTAGCATGTATGGTTAAGAAAGGATTGGAAGATTTTGTATCAATTGTGAAAGATGACAAGTACAAACGTTATGTATGGCTGAAAATTATGACACCAAAAAGAGCACCCATTTTTGTAGCCGGTTGCTACATTCCTCATCATGATTCTCCCTTTTATGCTTGCATGGATAGAGATCAACCATTTTCTGATTTGGAAGAGGACATTGCTTATTTCAAAGGTGAAGGTGATGTTATTGTATTTGGGGATATGAATGCTCGCACAAAAACATTGCAACATGATACTCAACAATTTGATATGCCATACATTTCAAGGGAGTTGGAGGAAGTTCACTTGTATGATCGTACTTCAATGGATGAGAAAGAGCCGGATCACTATGGAAAGTCACATTTACACATGTGTAATAGCACGGGTATGCTCATTGCCAATGGTGTATCTTTGTGGAGTGAAACCAATGGATTTACATGTAGGAGACACAATGGGGATAGTGTGATTGACTATATGCTACTCTCTGAAGCCATCATGTATCGCATAAAGAGTTTTATGTTTGGTCAATGGACCCCGGAATCCGACCATCGCACCTTATGTATTGACCTTTCATGTGGAGAAGCAACTAAGCATGATAATCTCAGCCAAAGGAAAGAGAAGTTATCACTATGTATGGATTTCAAACGGGCACCAATGTACATTGAAATGGTTGAGCAAAAATTATGGATGACAAAGCTTCAATGTGATGCACCATTGGAAACTAAATGGGAAGCTTTCAAGAAAGCTATTTGTTCTTGTGCGTAAGAATGCTTTGCCATAAAGCATCTCCATGGTATCAACAAAGATAGATCACGCAAAAGGTGGTTTGATAAAGAATGTCAAGATGCTCGAAAGTCCTTGATAAAGCTTGATGCAACTATGGACAAAGACAACTATCAAAGTCATTTGCATACATACAAGGCATTGATTCAAAAGAAGAGAAGAAGATGGGAAGTAAAGCAACAAGAATTTCAAGTCCAAGAAAAGGCACATGCATGTGGAAGATTTTGGAGAAACTTGAGAGGCAAGCGGGTTGAGAATTTTGGTAACTTGAGTCTAGTGGATATGTACACACATTGTAGGCAATTATATAAGCAAGCAAATACTGAAAAAATGTCATTTTATGGTTCACTCCCATGTATGCTGTCTTGTTTTACTATTGAGGATGTATGCGGTGGGCTTGAAAAGTTGGCCACTCGCAAAACGGAAGATCTTCAAGGTATCAAGCCGGAGATGATCAAATGGACGGGAGATTTTACCCATGAGTGGATGTGTGATATGTTCAACCTTGCACTTCAACATGGTATGCCTTATGATTGGAGTACTAATTGGGTTAAGCCTTTGCATAAAGGAGGGGATGTAAATAATGTAAGCAACTACCGGACTATAATGATTGGGTCTCTTATGGCAAAGTTGTTTGGGTGCATAATGGAGATGAAATTGAGTGATTGGGCTGAAGAGAATGACAAGCGTGCAAAGGGACAAGCGGGTTTTCTTCGATGCCATAGCACCATTGATCATCTTGTCACTCTTCGTGTTCTCATGGAGGAAAGTCGGTTGAAAGGCAAGCGATTGTATTGTTGTTTTGTGGACTTTAAGAAAGCCTTTGATATGATTCCACGTAACAATTTGTGGAGAAGGATGGAAGAACTCCAAGTGCCAAGTGAGTTTATGCTTGCGGTTTCTCGAATCTATGAGAAGGTGATTTGTCAATTGCGCATGGGAAGAGAAATTTCAGAAATTTTTGTAAGCACTATTGGGGTAAAACAAGGATGTCCCATTGTCACCAACTCTCTTTGGTCTATGCATCGATCAATTGGAACAAATGGTACTTGAATTTATACAAGAAGAAGGCATTGAAGAGGTCACTATTTGCAATGCGGTAATCATGCTTTTGTTGTATGCGGATGATGTAGTGCTTCTAGCACACACTTTAGAAGATGCACAAAAGCTTATGGTTGTCCTTGAGAACTTTTGCTTGTATAGTGGGCTGATTGTAAATGAATCCAAAACAAAGGTTATGCTTGTGAAAACCAACCATAAGGAGAAGCCATGCATTGTGTACAACAACGAGACACTTGAAGTTGTTGAGAGCTTTAAGTACCTTGGCCTTGAGGCTCCATCCAATCACAAGTGGCATGAATGTGCTATGCGTCGTTTGGAAGCGGGAAAGAGAGCATATTATGCATTTGAGAACATGTGTAATGCAGGAAACATCAAGTGTTGGGTTCTCAAGAAGTATCTTTTTGATGCATTGGTGACACTGGTTCTTCTTTATGGAGTTGAAGTGTGGGACGGGAGCATCTCAAAGTCTACTTGGAAAGAGTTTGAGAATGTCCAAAAGCATTTTCTTACAAACTTTCTCCAAGTTAAGACACAAACACCATATATGCTCCTACTTCTTGAGTCGGGATCTCTTCCAATTGAGGTTATGGGCATGGAAAGGGTTGTGGAGTACATGATAAAGATGCGTCAAAACCCCTCACATCGACTTCCTACAATTGCATGGGAAGCAAGCAAAAAAGTTCAAAAGACGCATTAAAAGCAAGATCTTGAGCACGGGATGGATGCAAGACATAAATAAGTGGTTTGGGAGATGGGATGCATTACACTTGCTACATGATGCTTCAATTGACTCTCAAGTGAATGAAGCTTTTCTACAATGCCAATGTATTACGGCTTGGGAGAAATCCGGTGGGTCACGCTTCATACATTACACCACCTATATTGCCCCCAACTACAAAACCATGTTCTTCGCTGAGAGAGGAAACCGTACTCACACTTACATGCTTGAGCCTATTCCCTTGTCCGCGATACGCACTATCGCAGCAATTCGGCTTAGCTCCCATTTCCTTCGATGCGAGATAGGGCATTGGGGCAATGGAGAAGAGTCAAATCAATTGTGCACATTATGCTCACTGCAAGTTCGAGAGTCTGAGTACCACACACTACTAGAGTGCTCAACTTTTGATCACATTCGAACTTGCTTCTCTCACATTTTCAGCCATAACTTAGACCTACACACTTTCCTCTCCCAGCCAAAGTGTGGGCTCTCCATTGCGACTCTCATCACTACAATTTTGGAGCATCGAGAGTCACTCATCAGCCATACACATACTACATCACATGTAACTTTGGTCCCATAGGTCATATTTGACCTCCGAGGATGATAATAAAATCTATCTATCTCTCTCTCTCTCCCTCTCCCTCTTGCTCTCACTCTCCCCCTCCCGGTCGTGCAGGTGAACTACGAAGCGGAAGCTCCATCCCAGAGTCATTCCTGAGCCTCCATGTAAAGCAAACACTCTCAGAGATGAGAAGCCAAACATGGACGACATCTTCTGCCGAGTCATGGAGGTCTCTCCTAAGGTCATGGT
>NC_140933.1:15664097-15676597 GCF_014529385.1 Adiantum capillus-veneris
TCCCTTGCTAATCCCCTATTACAACACATGCACATGCATAAGACAATGAGCTTCCACTCAAGCGCTCCTTCTAGAGAGGTTGAGATTGGCTTCTCAAGCTATAGCATAGTGCTCTTGCTTATGGCTCCCCCCTTTTGTGCTAGCTACACCCTCCTTTTATAGCAATTTTGAAGGCTAGGGTTACTCCTCTAACCATGGTTGGGTTATATTTTCAGTAATTTATCTAATTTCTTTTGCTTGGAATTATCAAGAAGTTGGTGGGGAAAGAGAGAGGAGAGAAATGGAGGTGATAGGACTTTTCATAGTGGGTTAGTGTTAGTAGAGTTAGTATTAATTTACAAATGGAATTGGATATTTACAATGGGAGTATCCATGTAGGATACAAATAAGGAAGAAAAACTCTTAAGAGGTAAGAAAAGGTGGATTTCTTACAAGGTTGATGCTCCAAGTGTCTCGAGTAGGGCCAATTTTTGATGCTTGTTGACGGTCCACTAGCTTTGACGGTACATTTTTTCTCCACTCTTGACCTTCCTTGAGAGACAAGGTAATTGAAGCTGAGTAATCAACCACCATGATGCTGTCTTTTAAGAGAAGAGGCTGAATTTTGTGGTTTTTTTGATAGATATGGGTAATTTGGAGGAGGAAAAATGAGACTAGGTGGTCAATTTTGGAATGAAATTGTGTGTGGGAGGTATGAGTTCACCATGGTTTCTCTTATTCTTCAAGGTTGAGGAGAAGGTGAGTAGGGTGCAGAGAGGAGTGGTGAGAGAGGTGGGGATGATGAGTGGAGAAGTGTGTGTGAAAGAGGAAAATGATAAAGTGAAAGAGAGAGTGTGGCTGCATAGCATGGGAAAACTGGGGTCCACTAATAAAATCATAGCTCACAGCTCGTAGCTCAAAAAAATATGAAAACATTGGAGGCAAAAGTTCAGCCCAGGAGCTACAACTTTTGTTTGTATCACCTTTTCAAATTCGGAGAGCAAGTGAACTTTAAAAATTCAGCAAAATCGACCGTTTTTTTCCACTGCAAAGGTCCTTGTGGGGTCCTTCTTTGGATGATTCTTTTGAATACCTCCAAGAGTGAGCCCTCCATAGTGCATGTATGCATGCCACCTACCCTTGAACTTATTTGGTAGGTTTATAATTGAAGATATTGTTGAGATTAGGATATAAGTGAATAGTACAACTAAGAAAATCAAATATTGAGGGGTCTAAAAAATATGTACATGTCAAATATAAATAATATAAGTGGAAAAAATATAAAGGGGTCAAAAGAAATCTCTCTCATTATGAGGCTACCATAAAAAGATAAATATTTTTGGTGTTCTAATTTTTTAGAAAAAAACAAAATAGATGTAGGAAGGGAAAAATCACAATAGTGAAAAAATATACACATAAATAAAACTAGTGTTTTTGGATTTTTGTTGGGGTGGAGTTACACCAAAGATAAGAGAAGCTTACATGAAAATATTTCTATATGGAATAAAGAGTATGAAAAATGGTAAGAAAAATTGTGGTAATGGTGAGGCAATGTACAGAGCATAAATAACACACACCTAGGTAGAAATATTTAAATAAATACCAAAATAATTATGAAAAAATCTTTTATTTAGGCCCTATATACAAAGAAATATTTACATACGCATGGGCCATAATATACTTATATTTTTTATTTTTTTTGGCTCAACTAGCCCAATGCCTAGCTAATTGAGGGTTTTTTATTTCAGTAAGGAGATATGGGAAAAGTCCCCTAACTCACACGCACCTATATACATTGAAATGGTAGGGATAGCCATAGTGTTTGGGTGATTTTGGTAGGTGAGGTAACTCACTGTGGCAATTACAAAGAGCCAGAAAAACGGCTATCATGTAACAATACTTACATGAGACAGTGGCCTTTTGACAGATTTTTGGTAGATCCTTTGGTAGAAGGCGACTCAAATAGGGCTTCAAGCGATACCCGTTTACTTTCCTGGAGTGATCTTTACCATTCAAGTCCATAAGCTGATAGTAACTTGAATTGAAAGCCTTCTTGACTATGTATGGACCTTGCCATCTTGTTTCAAATTTGGCATCAAAACGATTATCGAGTCGATTGTCATACCTTAGCACAAGATCTCCTTCATTGATGCCTTTGTCCTTCAGTTTCTTATCAAGCTTCTCCTTTGTCTGTGTGGCTTTCCTCTTATAGCACTCGTATGCTGCTTCTCTTTTCCACTCAAGCTCAGCTAAGGTAAGAAGTCGATCCATCCATGCTTCTTGATCATCTTGTGCTGATTTGCCATGAAGTTGCATTGTTGGAATGTTTAGCTCAATTGGCTGTAAAGCCTCTTGACCATAGACCAAGTGAAATGGTGTGAACTCCGTGGCTTCCCTATATGTGGTTCGATACGCCCACAAGGCACCATCCAAGAAGTCATCCCACAACTTTGTCTTGTTTTTCACCATCTTTCTAATGATGCCTGCAATGACACCATTAGCTTTTTCTACCAAACCATTTGATTGGGGATAGTAGGGTGTACTGTGACGATGTAGAATGTGAATCTCTTCACAGACTTCTGTGAGCAATCCCTTTCTAAACCCTGGACCATTATCAGAAACAATCTCCAAAGGTGTGCCAAATCTACAACAAATGTGAGTGTAGACAAATTTGCTCACTGTCTTCTCATTTACCTTTGCCACACTTTGTGCTTCCACACACTTAGTCATATAGTCTACAGCCACTAGAATGTAGAGTTTACCATTTTTTGTCCTAGGCAGAGGACCCATATCATCAATGCCCCACTTTTCAAACGGTCCATTTGCAAGCACGATTTGCCTTGGACCATAAACCAATCTTCTATTCCCATTTACCTGACAATTGTGACAACTTTTACACCAATGTTGGACATCCACATGCAGACTTGGCCAAACATACCCCGCAAGCAAAATATTCTTCACAGTTAATTCTTGGGAAAAATGACCACCACATGCTTCTTCATGCAATCCTTTTAGAATGGCTGGAATTTCCTCAATAGTTGGTACTCTTCTGCATACTTGATCCCTCCCTCTTTGATAGAGGGAGCCTTCTAGGAAGAGATATGCGCTTGCCTTCTTCATGAGTCTCCTCTTCTGAGCCTTCGTGAAGTCTTGTGGAAACTCGCCCTCCAAAATGTAGCTAATAATGGGAGTCAATAACTCCAATCCCTGCGCATCTCGGTTGCTTGACAGTTGCTGCCACCATGATGACCTGCACGTCTTTCTCAACACATGTAACTACTTGCTGTGCAAGTAAATCGGCATCTTCATTCTGTTTCCTAGGAATATGATATAGTTGCACTTCTTCAAATTGATTAAACAATCTACGAATGGCATGAACTTTTGTCCGTAAGCTTTCATTCTTGCATGCCCAAATGCCTAAAATCTGTTTAACAATGAGAAGTGCATCTCCCTTTACCATGAGACGTTGTATCCCTTGGCCAATGCACATCTTCAAACCATGAATTAGTGTGTCGTATTCTGCTTCATTGTTGCTAGCTGAACTTGGTAGATTGAACTTCTCTTTCATGACCACCTCTCCACTTGGGTTGAGCAATACTAGCCCTCCCCCTGCTTTCCTTGTGGCTCGACGAAAAGCTCCATCAAAGAACAAGGTAAAAGCATTGGGAATACTTTTTGGTGGTGGCAATGGTAGGGTCTTTACTTGAGGCACCTTAATTTCCTTCTCATGTACCCTATAAGTGAGAATCCTTGCCAATTGTGCACGCACACTATCTTCTACCTTGAAAGAGTATTGGAACTCTTGCAACTCCATAATCCACTTTGAGATCCTAGTACTAAGATTCATTTGAGATGACACCCAAGGGAACAAATTTTCTGCAGTGAGAATTACAAAAGGTTTTGGTAGCAGGTAGGATCTAAACTTTCTCACCGCAAACATGAGAGAAAGCATCATGAGTTCTGCTTCTGTGTAGTCTCTCTCCAAAGCATTCATGACCCTACTAGCAAAGTAGATGGGTCGCATCCTTGTACTGTGGGGATCTTGTTGTAGCAACACAGCACCAATTGTTTCCCTTCCAACACTAGAGCTAACAAAGAATGTGTACTCCCAACAAGGAGGCATGAGTGTTGGTAGCTCTGACAAAATGACTTTAATGTTACAAAAATACTCTTCAAGCTCATCAAACCATGCAAATTCTACTTGTTGCGTTAACTTTTGCAAAGGATGAAGCAACTCCGAGGCTAAGTGAATGAAGCGTGACATATACTTCACCTTTTGAATGAATGAGATGACCTCCTTAAGACTCTTGGGTGATGGTAGCTCAATAAGAGCCTTTGCCTTTGAAGGATCCACTTCAATGCCTTTGTAAGAAACTTTATGACCAAGCAAGATTACTTCATCCTCACCTATATGGCACTTATCGGGGTTGAGTTGACCTCCCATGTCGTAGAGCTTCTTTAAACCTTCTTCTACCCTTTGTAGATGCAATGATTTTGAGCTATAAATACAGAAATCATCAATGAACACCCTAATTGACTTTCCAAAGAATGCTTGAAACACCATATTCATGAAACGTTGGAATGTTGCAGGAGCATTTGTCAGACCAAATGGCATGACTCTAAAAGCATAACAACCCCAAGGAGTGATAAAGGTCGTTTTCAATTGATCCTCCAATGCAATCCCTATTTGAAAGTAACCTGAGTAACCATCGCACACAGTGTACTTCTCATGACTAGCTACCTCATTTAGTATCTCATCCTGGAATGGGAGGGGAAAGTGATCTCTTTTTGTTGCCTCATTGAGGGGATGGTAATCCACACACACCCTCCACTTGCCATTTTTCTTAGGAGTGACAACAACAGGAGAGACCCACTCTGAATTCTCCATTGGATAAATGAAACCTGCTGCTAGAAGCTTTCTTACCTCCTTGAGTAGAGCCTGCTCCTTAATGACTCCTAGCCTTCGTAGCTTTTGAGCCTTAGGTGTGGCCTCTGGCTTCAACTCAATCTTGTGTTGAACAACATCTACTCCACGCACGTCGGTATAGTCTTTAGCAAAAAGCCTAGGAAACTTCCTTAGCACACATTTGAACTCCTCTCTTTCATCCTTTGTAAGTGTTGTTGATAGCATACCTTCCAGCATCCCTTCATCTTGAACACCTTCGTTCTCTTGAGGACCTACCTCCTCCAAGCCTTGACAAGAGGTCTCTTGGTTTCTTGGCTTAAACCTTACCCCCATGACTTCGATGGAAGACTCCTCTTCAGTAATGCTGCCGCTACTTTCTTCTTCTGAAGTGCTATCGGTCCAACCTTCTTCCGTCTCACTTTGAGATGATTCTTCATGGAGCTCCTCTTGGCGTTGCTCCTTCATGTCAAACACAACCTTCTTGTGATTGTCATTCCTGCAAATTAGCTTTCCACTCTCCCAATCCTGCAAAGCTCGCATTTTCATTAGCCATGGTCTTCCTAGGATAAATGGGTAACCATTTCCCTTGGTAGACATGACATAGAAATCCACTGCCTTCTTAATGCCAAAGGCCTCCACAAAAACATTTTTACAAATGCCTACGCACCTAGCCTTTCTATTGTTTGCCATTTTCACTTTGATTTCAGGTGTCTCATGGATGTGCATGCCTAGTCTTTGCATGAGCCCTTCTGTCATGATGCAAATTTGTGCACCCCCATCCACTAGACCTTTCCTAACCAATCTTCCTTTTATGTAACAATCTAGCAGAGGTGTAATATCCTCGTTCATTTCAGCATGTGCAATTTTTACAACAGGAAAACTCTCTTTTACCTTTCTCCTAGTGCTAACTGCCTTTGTTAAATCCCTCCTAACTTGTGGGCATAATGCAAGAAACTGAGGCCATGAGATATCAGGACCCTTACCTCGCATGTCTTCCAACAAGTTGTATGGAGCCATACCATGTCCAAGAGGGAAGTCTTGGAGATTGATACAACGTCGAGTCCTCTTAGCTTCCTTGGTATCCTTTGCCTTCTTGCCTTGTCCATGGTCACTCTGTGATGGGACACCCTCTTTCTCTTTACCTTTTCCTCGGCCACGCTTAATGCCATTTGCTTCCATGTCAACCTCATTTGAGTTTGTCACCTCTACCACATGCACATTTGGATCTGGCAAAGGTGGAACTCCTTCTACCCCTTGTGGAGGTGGTCTTGGTCCATTTGGTCTTTGTAGAAGCATTGGTTGTTGACAAGTTCCTTCACCTGTATTCATCATTGGGTAATTCAAGTTAGGTCTCCCTGGCTCCCCACGGGGCCAAGGACAATTATACATCCCATGTCCAGACTCTCCACAATTCCAACATTGCAAGACTCTCCTAGGTCGTGGATCTCGCTCTTCAGACTTCTTTGCTTGTCCCTTTGGACCTACAGCTTGTGCAAGGTGAATTGACAGGTTGCTTAAAGATTCGTTTAACTTCTCAATTACTTCCGCCGTTACCTCAGGAAGCTCCCTCGATGTTGATGCTTGTGAATTACCTTTGGGTTTAAGACCTTCTATTGGAACCTCTCCCCTTAAGCACTTGAGTTTCCTATATTTCTCAGCAGCCCTAGTTTTAGCTGCATCAAAGGTAGCAGGTGCACCCGCCTCAACTTTTACCTTAAGGTCAGGAAAGAGTCCGGCTATGAACCTCTCCTTCTTTAGAAATTCTGCACCATCACCAAGGTTAGCAACATTTCGTATCCATAGAGCCCAAAGACATAGAAACTCTTGCTTGTACAAGTAGTAGTCATCTAAGTCTTTTTGCTTATGAGAAACAATGTCTTGCCATAATTTTTGAGTGTTTTGGGGATCAAAGAAGTATTTCTTGAAACGATTCAAAACTTCTGTGTAATTCCCCTTAACTTCCTCAGGCAAAGAGTCAAACCAAGTGCTAGCATCTTTCCTAAGGACCACCTCAAACATTTCTACACGTTCTTGATCAGTTATTGTCCTCTTGATACGGCAAGACATCCTCTCCAGGCTCTCCAAAGAAAAGAGGATACCCAGATATTTGGCGTTGGCTTTCCATTGAATTGATTTCAAAGTGACACCCGTTTTTGTTTTTCTTTCTTAAAAAGATTTACACAATAATGTTTTCGAGCTTGCAATCTATTCTACAACAAAATAAAGATATTCACATCAAACGACCTATGATAATCAATAAGAGGTAGGATGACAGGTTTTGGTGATGCGAGAATTTCTCCTACTCTTTGGGCACCAAACATGAACACCATACGTTGTTGAAAATGGATTTTCCTACTAATTGCAATGTTTATTCTAATGTGTGAAGTGAAATGGAAGGGGAAAACCTCTATTCCTGGGCCATTATCCATGGTCTATGCATGACCTAATGCTTAAAAAAAAACAAAAATATAGATGTCCAAACTAAGGTTGTACCTAATAGGATTTACTGAAGCATTTATCTCGGCCAACCTAAGAGGACCTAAAATTCTACGAATGACACGTTGAAATTGCAACTTAGTACTAACAATTATGTGTATCTTTTGCCTTGCAATGGGAATGAAGGGATCATACAAATTTTCGTGATTCATGCAAACTACTTGACTATGCTAAAGGTTGATTCTACACAAAAATACACAAGCCGTCCTCAGTGGGGGCACCAATTTGAGGCGGTCCGGGGCGGCCAACAAGAAGAGCAACCTCTAGACACCCTTCAAGGCTCCCGTGCTGCTCAATGGGGCTGGGGCACAACACAACACAAACCAAAACAACAAACCCACAGCCAAATCCCAACTACACAAGGGGCACCACCTAGTTTAAGAGCGAACTAGGACGCAAAAGAGGAGAATCGTTAGATCAACCCACAAACAAGCAAGGAATTTACACTAACCCTAACACCAATGGAACACTCTCACACACTAAAACACGAGAGAGAGAGAGAGAGAGAGAGAGAGAGAGAGAGAGAGAGAGAGAGAGATGGTGCTCGGGATGCTTTGAAGTGTATCGTTAATGATCAAGCAAACATATATATATATATATATATATATATGTAAGAAAGAGAGAAAAAGGGGGAGAGGGTGCTTGTTGCATTAATACCTTCTTACAAATCTGTCATGACAAATCAAAGTGAGATTAGTATTTGTTCAACATAGCTTGCGTAAATTTCACCACAACGCATCACAAGAAAAAACCACCCCAATCACTGTCTTAAGGCCAGGGGAGTCCTATCCACCCTGTCGCCCTCTTACAGTATGTGGGATTTATGGCTAGATTGATGATAACACCAGAGACAAGCTATCAAGAACTTAACAAAAAACACCAAGACACTTACGCATCATTGTTGTCCATTACTTCACGTTGGAAGGGAGACAAAGTATCCAAGCTTAGTCCAAATCCACCCTCCTTGATTCAGAAAATGTTGCGCTTACACTAGTAGGAGAAATGATAGATTTCCTACTCTCAATTGAATGAACACTCTCTTTCTTACAATTGGCATAGAGTTCCCTTGCTAATCCCCTATTACAACACATGCACATGCATAAGACAATGAGCTTCCACTCAAGAGCTCCTTCTAGAGAGGTTGAGCTTGGCTTCTCAAGCTATAGCATAGTGCTCTTGCTTATGGCTCCCCCCTTTTGTGCTAGCTACACCCTCCTTTTATAGCAATTTTGAAGGCTAGGGTTACTCCTCTAACCATGGTTGGGTTAGATTTTCAGTAATTTATCTAATTTCTTTTGCTTGGAATTATCAAGAAGTTGGTGGGGAAAGAGAGAGGAGAGAAATGGAGGTGATAGGACTTTTCATAGTGGGTTAGTGTTAGTAGAGTTAGTATTAATTTACAAATGGAATTGGATATTTACAATGGGAGTATCCATGTAGGATACAAATAAGGAAGAAAAACTCTTAAGAGGTAAGAAAAGGTGGATTTCTTACAAGGTTGATGCTCCAAGTGTCTCGAGTAGGGCCAATTTTTGATGCTTGTTGACGGTCCACTAGCTTTGACGGTACATTTTTTCTCCACTCTTGACCTTCCTTGAGAGACAAGGTAATTGAAGCTGAGTAATCAACCACCATGATGCTGTCTTTTAAGAGAAGAGGCTGAATTTTGTGGTTTTTTTGATAGATATGGGTAATTTGGAGGAGGAAAAATGAGACTAGGTGGTCAATTTTGGAATGAAATTGTGTGTGGGAGGTATGAGTTCACCATGGTTTCTCTTATTCTTCAAGGTTGAGGAGAAGGTGAGTAGGGTGCAGAGAGGAGTGGTGAGAGAGGTGGGGATGATGAGTGGAGAAGTGTGTGTGAAAGAGGAAAATGATAAAGTGGAAGAGAGAGTGTGGCTGCATAGCATGGGAAAACTGGGGTCCACTAATAAAATCATAGCTCATAGCTCGTAGCTCAAAAAAATATGAAAACATTTGAGGCAAAAGTTCAGCCCAGGAGCTACAACTTTTGTTTGTATCACCTTTTCAAATTCGGAGAGCAAGTGAACTTTAAAAATTCAGCAAAACCGACCGTTTTTTTCCACTGCAAAGGTCCTTGTGGGGTCCTTCTTTGGATGATTCTTTTGAATATCTCCAAGAGTGAGCCCTCCATAGTGCATGTATGCATGCCACCAACCCTTGACCTTATTTGGTAGGTCTATAATTGAAGATATTGTTGAGATTAGGATATAAGTGAATAGTACAACTAAGAAAATCAAATATTGAGGGGTCTAAAAAATATGTACATGTCAAATATAAATAATATAAGTGGAAAAAATATAAAGGGGTCAAAAGAAATCTCTCTTATTATGAGGCTACCATAAAAAGATAAATATTTTTGGTGTTCTAATTTTTTAGAAAAAAACAAAATAGATGTAGGAAGGGAAAAATCACAATAGTGAAAAAATATACACATAAATAAAACTAGTTTTTTTGGATTTTTGTTGGGGTGGAGTTACACCAAAGATAAGAGAAGCTTACATGAAAATATTTCTATATGGAATAAAGAGTATGAAAAATGGTAAGAAAAATTGTGGTAATGGTGAGGCAATGTACAAAGCATAAATAACACACACCTAGGTAGAAATATTTAAATAAATACCAAAATAATTATGAAAAAATCTTTTATTTAGGCCCTATATACAAAGAAATATTTACATACGCATGGGCCATAATATACTTATATTTTTTATTTTTTTTGGCTCAACTAGCCCAATGCCTAGCTAATTGAGGGTTTTTTATTTCAGTAAGGAGATATGGGAAAAGTCCCCTAACTCACATGCACCTATATACAGTGAAATGGTAGGGATAGCCATAGTGTTTGGGTGATTTTGGTAGGGTGAGGTAACTCACTGTGGCAATTACAAAGAGACGAAAAAACGACTATCACTAGACAGGACGTTGGGGCACTAGCGAGGAGTCTAATCAACTTTTCACCTTTGCCCTCCTCCAATGCGAGAGTGAGTATCACACACTACTTGAGTGCTCAGCTTTTGACCAAATTAGGTTCTCTTTTTCCCATATATTCATCCATGAGCTCTCCCTACATACCTTTCTCTCCCAACCATGATGTGGACTCTCGATTGCGACGCTCATTTTAGCCATTTTTTTTAGCATCGAGAGTCACTTATGACCTCCACTCACACCACGTGACATGTTCATTTGGTCCCATAGGTCATATTTGACCTCCGAGGACGCTAATAGAACTATCTATCTATGTATCACTCACTCTCTCTCTCTCTCTCTCTCTCTCTCTCTCTCTCTCTCTCTCTCTCTCTCTCTCTCTCCCTCTTTGTATCTCTCTCCTCTCCTCTTTCCCTCTTACTGTCTCTCCCTATGTCTCTCTCTTTTCCACTTTCCCTATATTCTCTTTTCCTCTTTCTCTCTCTCTCTCTCTCTCTAATGATGCAAAAGAAGTGGATCACTATGGAAAGTCACTTCTACATATGTGCAATAGTACCGGAATGCTCGTTGCAAATGGTGTATCTCTATGGCAAGGCACCAATGACTTAACATGTAGAAAGCACAACGGTGCTAGCGTGATTGGCTATATGTTGTTCTCGGAAGCCACTCTAGAATGCATACAAAGCTTTACACTTGGTAAATGGAATCCGGAATCGGATCATAGGATGTTATGTATTGACCTCAAGTGTGGTAAACGGCCCGAGCATGTAGCCTCCAATCATGATGTGAATCATTTGTACCTACGTCTAGACTTCAAACGAGCACTTATATATGCTGATATGGTGGACCAAATGTTAAGCATGATAGAGCATCAAGAGAGCCCAACATTAGAATGCAAGTGGAAAGTTTTCAAAGAAGTAATTTTCTCTTGTGCGAAGGAATGCTTTTCGGTGAAACACATGTCTTGCAAAAGGTCTAAGAAGGGTAGCACCAAGAAGAAATGGTTTGACATGGAATGTAGTCAAGCCCAAAAACACTTGCTAAGATTGGATGCAATCAAAGACAAGGAAGTTTACTTGGAATGTTCACACACATACAAAGCACTTGTTCAAAAGAAGAGGAGAAGGTGGGAAGTCAAAAAATAACTTCTTTTAGCACAAGAGAAAGCACATGCATGTGGCAAGTTTTGGCAAAATCTAGAAGGCAAGCGCGTTGAGAGCTTTGGTGATTTGAATCTTGAGGATATGTATATGCATTGTAAGAATCTCTATGAGCAACCCAATGTTGATAAGATGGAGTGTTGTAGCTCCCTTCCGTTTATGTCTCCCTTCTTTACCATTGAAGATGTATGCCGCGCGCTTGAGAAACTTGCTACTCGTAAGGCAGGTGACCTTCAAGGTGTCAAGGCTGAAATGATTAAATGGACAAGCAAGAAAACACGATATTGGATATGAGATATGTTTAACCTTGCACTTCAGTATGGCATGCCTCATGATTGGAGTGCAAATTGGATCAAACCTTTGCACAAAGGAGGAGATGTAAACAATGTGAACAACTATCGCACTATAATGGTTGGTTCTTTAATGGCAAAGTTATTTGGATGTATCATGGACATGAAGATAAGTGAATGGGCTGAAAAGAATGGCAAACGTGCACTTGGCCAAGCAGTTTTTCGAAAGCATCATAGCACTATTGATCACCTTGTCACTCTTCGAGTTCTTATGGAAGCGTCTCGATTGAAAGGAAAAAAGTTGTATTGTTGCTTTGTGGATTTCAAGAAAGCTTTTGACATGGTACCGCGAGGAAATCTTTGGAGATGTATGCAAAGCCTTCAAGTGCCGAGAGAATTTATG
This sequence comes from Adiantum capillus-veneris, assembly GCF_014529385.1. Classification (NCBI taxonomy): domain Eukaryota; kingdom Viridiplantae; phylum Streptophyta; class Polypodiopsida; order Polypodiales; family Pteridaceae; genus Adiantum; species Adiantum capillus-veneris. The sequence goes on from NC_140933.1 coordinate 15,676,278, forward strand.
CATGCAGTCTTTCGCATCTACCAAAAAGTGATATGTCGATTACGTATGGGAGATGGAATTTCAGAATTTTTTGCAAGCACTATTGGTGTCAAACAAGGATGCCCACTTTCCCCAACCCTCTTTGGGCTACTCATTGATGAATTGGAATGCATGGATCTTGACTTTATGCAGCAAGAAGTCATAGAAGAGGTTAAGATTGGAAATGCGGTGATCATGCTTTTGCTTTATGCCGATGATGTAGTGCTCTTGGCACATACCTTAGAAGATGCACAAAAGCTTATGAGTGTCTTGGAACGATTTTGCCTACATAGCGGGCTGAT